>NC_050201.1:16596666-16906833 GCF_013141755.1 Anopheles stephensi
TTTTTTGGAACAATCCACACTGGTGCATTGTATGGGGATTTCGAAGGTCTGATGATTCCATCATTTAGGAGTTTTTCAATTTGCTTGTTAACTTCACCTTTAAGTGCTTGGGGATAGGGATACGTTTTACTATAAACTGGTGATTCATCTTTTGTTCTTATTGTCGCTTTTACTCGCGATGTACAAGGTAGTTTCAAATCTGGTGGTTAGAAAAGATCTTGATATTCCTGTAATAGGTCATGTAGCTTTCTTTTTTCGTTTTGGTTCAGATGATTATCACGAATGTTTATTTTATTTACTTCCTGTAGTTGGTATTGTTGTAATGGAATGACATGTGTGCCATCAATGATTAATATTTCATTGGCTGTGTCAATTACTGCTTTAATTTCCTTTAGTGAATCGTGTCCAATTATGGCATCAAACGATTTTAAATTTTCTAAATGATAAAATTTTAGCATTTTATCTGAATATGGTTTGAATAATCGTGCTTGAGAATAAGCGTCGATTTTAATATCTCCTGCTACGGATGATACGAAAAATGGTTTATCAACCTTGTGTGAAATTTTTGCATATTTTGGATGTATGTAATTTTTATTAGATCCAGTATCAATTAACATTTTGAGTGGTTTTGAAGCGTTACCATAGAATAAGAAGTAAGGCAACGCTGAGTTTATTCTAAAAAATTCAGCTCTGCTTCTTCAAAAGTTTCTCTGAAGTTGTTACCTTCTTGTTTTTCAATTGTTCTGAAATATCGTTCAAATGACTGTTGCACATTGTCAACCGTTGTGTTATTCACGTTGTTGTTTACGTTTTCGAATGTTTGTGCAAGATTGGCATCTGCTATATGATTAATGTTGTTTATGTTTCTGGCGTTTGTTTGGATATTATTGACTCTAGGTCGTTTTGGTGGTCTCACATTGTTTGAATTTGGACGATTTCCGTAATTTACTTGGCGAGTTCTGATAGATTGATCAACGTCCATCGGTTCTGGTGGAGGTTGACGTTGAAATTGATTAGATTGCATTTTTTGAAAGGGCTGTTGGTGCCTTGGAATGAAATTGTTAAAATTTCGATTTCCATACATTGGAGGTTTTGGGTAATGAGGCCTAGGTGGTGGCTGGGCATGTGTGTACCTTATTGGTGTTGGTGGCGGTAAGGGAATCATATTCCTTGGTGCCGTTGGTGGAGTGTATGTTCTCGGTTTTGTTAACATTTTTCTGCATTCAATATTTTGGAAAGAGATACAATAGCTGTATGCTCCTGCAAGCGATGTTGGCTCATAATTCCTTATGAACTTGTAAACGTCTCCATCGAGTCCTCTCATGAAAGCATCAATTGCTTTTTTGTTGTACATTTCAATTAAAGCTCTGGAAGCTTCGGGGTGTGTAAACCTTTCATCGGTATTTATTTGATTTGCGATGAGGGACAGTAATCTGTTCACCTCGTCGTAATATACTTCAAGTGAGCGGTTCTTCTGTTGCACGCTCATGAGTTGGAAGTCCAATGTTTCCAAGTCACGTTTTTCGCCGTAATAGGTGATCAATGTTTTTTTGATCAGGTTCCAATTTATGCCTACGTTTGAAGCGACGAGTGAGTCATTCGCTTCACCGCGTATTTTTCTACGAATGAATTTGCAGATCATGTGGTATTTATTTTGACGTTCGATGGTATCTGTACCTTTAGTTTGATAGAGTTTCACTAAACTGTCTACATCATTTAACCAGCTATTCAGTTCGCTGGGATCCCCAGTGAATGTTGGTAGATCTTTTACCAAATCGGGAATTTTTTCAAAAGTTTCAGGATTTACACTTGTTCCATCTGGCTTTGTGAAATAAAGCGGTGGATCAGAATAATCGATAAAAGTGGGGGCAATATTGCACGCTTCGAGTGCGGCAATGCGGTTGATAATTTGATCAAGTTCGGGTCTCGACATTTTCAATGTTAGAGATTGTAATGAATTAATTAGATCCTCCAGGATTTTTTCGTTAGTTTAAACACGTTTTTAACTTCACTTGATTGAGTTAGTAATATGTAATATTAATTTGCAATCGTTTTTAATACTCGTTTTTGATTTTTTTTCACTGTTTGAAATTTTCACTTACGATTTTTTATAATTCACTGTACTTACGGTACCATACGCATCCTGTTTCGGGCGTTGGATGTACGTCTTATGTTGTCTTTATCAGCTCCTCTAGCGGGCCTTATGTTGTTTTTCGCTCCTCTAACGGGCCTTATGTTGTTTTTCGCTCCTCTAACGGGCGATGTGTTGTTTTTTGCTGGGAAACCGGCTATGATATTCTTCCTTCTCAGTGTGATGGATGGTTCCTTTTTGTCCTGCGTGAGCTGCTAACTGCACAGGTGACTCGGGATCCTTTTCACACGGCTGCACTCGGCGATCAGGAAGTCTTTTTTAGTTTAGGATTTGGTGGTAACTTTCACTCTAACGTGGTTACTTTTCACTTGCACCTTAACTTTATTTTTCACATAGCGCGGTCCCTATTCGGGCGCCAGTTAACGCACGGTGTCCGGGAGAAGTGTTTTTAAAAAAAACTTAACTTTATTTCCATCGACCGGCGGAGTTAATAACCGTTCGGATTAGCGTCAGAGTATCAACTGAACTGTTTGGATGGATGCTGGTGCGCTGGTCCGTGTTGAATTATGCTGCGTGCTGAATAATGCTGCGTTGCAAATTATGTTGTGCGCGCTGCTTTGTGGTTTGTTTGTTTATCGGTGGCGCGTTCTGCTGCGTGGCGTTTCTCGTGTTGCGCTGTCGTCTTAACTCCTTACTGCGCTGTCGTCTTAACTTAGGTTTTACCGAAATTTTTCCCACTCCCAAATTTAAATCTGCACTTTGATCAAATAGCATTTAAACTGGCAAAGCCAAACTATGTTTTAAAATTAGTGCGGAAAAATTTAAATTATTGAACCCACTATCAACAATATCTCAACAACTATTGTAAACAAATTTAAATTGAAATACATGAAGAATATACTACTACTCAGGTGTGATGGGTGAGTTTCGTAGCGTAGATTTCTAGGGTGGAAAGTATTGGTCAATTGCTTATGGGTAAACTTCAGCATCAACAAATCCATAGCAGGTTCTGTTGTCAATTATGTAGCAAAACCGCAATGAAATGGGTATGAATCCGACGCTTCTTGAAGGATGGCATAGACTCTCTATATCTTACTCAGACTGAATACTTCCACGAAGTACAGAACGATAATATGTCATCTAACCCCGCAGAAACATGGATGATATGGCTAAATTGAGCTGAGGATGATACTGTTTCCTGATCTATAGGTGATCCAAGTTACCCCAAGACTCAACAAAGAGCGATGGAGACTGGTTTTTATGGTAAAAGACTTCGTGATTGCATGGATGATATGAGAAAGTACTACCGGAAAATACCGCTAGGCGATGACCCTCACAGACTACTGATCCATGGTGGAGCAAGCCATCATCAGTACGACCGATCAAATAATTGGCCTCGTGTCTCGTAGCCCGAGGAAGAATACAGCGCGCAGCCGATGACAGATACATCCATCGTGTCGATTGCGCCTGTTCGATAATGTGTAAGACCGAGAAAAGTGTGTAAAGGTCTTTTTACCTCGGTTTCCATAATGCGAGATGAGTGTAGTGTATCTTACACACCTTTATCGATGATCTGTGATAGTATCAGTAATAAGATAGATAGTAATGTAGTAGACTAAGTTACAATCAAAGAGCGAGGCAGTTGCACGATATCCGCCTACCACGAACGACTGTTTAAAACAGATATCAATCCACAAGAGTACGGGTCGTAGTATTCTTGATATTCGGAGAAGCTGTTGCGTGAATATGACGTTAGAAGCTAACAAGAAATACTTCTGAACTAAGCAACAGCCAATGCTACTGGGACAGATACTCCAAGTACGAATGTGATTGGTGTTAATGCCTTGTTGGTGTCGATTCTCAACAGAGAGCGCTAGTAGTTTAGCCCATTTCATAAAAGAAAATAAATTTCCAGTGTGCCCCTAAATGTAGGTCATGCATGTGCGTATTAACGAGCAACGAACCAATAATTAAAATTACGAAAATAGTTATGCATCGCTAGAACTAAAACGAATGCTTGTTGAGATATAAAGGCAAGGAAGTGCACTTTCAACGGGGGAGGGAGAGATGTTGTGGATGGTGGATTAAACTTTACTTAGGTGAAGTAAAGTTGATGGATGAGGTGTATCTTCTCTCCAGTGCAATATTAGTTCACTTCAGTTCAGTCCAGTCCAGTTCAATTCAGTTTATATATCCTTTAGACTATTTCGGTATTATGTGTAAATAGGTTTCTCGCTTTAATTATAGTCTCTCAGTCTAGCATTTAATTTGTACTTAAAATTACGTCTGCAAATACCATGATGATGATAACACTCAAAATACGTGTTCATATTTATTTCAAAGTTTAGTCCCACCCTTTCCCATCCTTGATTTCCCTCCCTTTTTATTTTTACTTAGTTCCATACAGTCCAATACTCCGGATTAAGATTCGTTACGCAAACAAGACGAGAGTTTCGTTCATACCTAAGACTCGACTCATAATGTATGAATTTAAACACTCAATTTCGACATTTTGACTTGCCTGTCCCTTTGTCAATTCATTCAATTATCGATCATTTTGGTGACATCGAACAGTCGAAAAATTACCAGTTTTTCTGTTGGCTTAACAGTTGAAGGATTAGAAAAAAACCTATTTTTTCTAGTTTTAGTAAAACACAACAGCAAATGTTAAGAACTTCCAAAGCTTTATCACCTTAACCAGCAGGCATTGTAAAACTTTGTCCTCTTTTGAAAAATCCGTCTAAACGATGAATTTTTTGCTGGATAAGATAAATATTGTTTTACACAACTCGCTGTTCATTTGACAGTCATTCTTAACAAGCGGCTGCCGGTACTGATGAAAATTTATTCTTTGAAGTTGAGCGTGTCAAGGTAAATGTCACAGCTTTGTGGCAAAGTACCGCTCGGGAAGGGATAGTATATTTATCGAATAGTTCTTAGGTAAATGATTGAAGCAAAATGAATTCAGCGATTCACCAATAGTAGTTTTATTTTCATTGCCATCCGTAGTTTTCATCATTTTCTTCATTGGCACTACAACTTCGAGAGGTTTTGGCCGGCAATTACTAGCTTTTTTTATTTTACTTTCACTGCTTTGTAGTCAATCCAGCGGATAGGGAGATTCGATCCTCTGAAGTGCATAAACACCAAGTGCAATTTAGGGACAAATATTTCACTGTCCTTGCTTTTACTTAACAATCAGATTTATAACATACTTAAATGTTCTGCATGATAGCGTAATGTCGCGCCGCGAATGCAGGTAAAGTATTTAGCGTGTAAACGTGCCCACAATCGCGTCCAAGGATGCCTACACGAGTGTTCCTGATGTCATGGATGGTTGTGTGTCTGTAGTTTATGCGAAATTGCTTTCGAATCAATCTTCTCGAGACTGGTGCTGTTCACGCCGACGCCGACGACTTTTTTTTTATAAAATAGTAACATTAGGTCCTTTATTTCTATTCGCTTAAACATATACTTTTTTCACAGTTTAAATTAGTTTTTGTTGATTTCTGTTATAAATTTTGCACCAATGCCTCCTTGTTTATTATAACGTCTATATTATTGGAAAGTCCTGAAATGTAGTTGATAAAGCATTTAAAATGGTTGTAGGATTTTGTGCTAGTTACGGGAAACACGAAATTTTCCCAATCTGTCTTTCTGATTCCAGTTATTTCTTTTGTTAGCTTTATGAATGTTTTCCATTTTGACGATATGTTAGCACATTTAGAAAATTTGTGCTCTAATGTTTCTACCTCGTTGCAATGGGAGCATTTTTCCGTGTTGGCTAAATTCATTTTATGGAGAATTTCATTGTGAGGTATTTTTCCGTGTATTAGGTAGGAATATAAATTTCTTTGATTGCTTGTTAATTTGGGGTTATGCACATTTTTCCATATTTTGTCCCACTTTTTCAAAGGATGCGTTTCGCATATACTAGGTCTAGTTAGCTTATTTAGTAGATATATGTAAATTGTTTTGCTGGTGGGTGTCGTTCTCAGATTGATTGGTATATATGCCGCTTCTAGGATTACTGCTTTAATGCAGGGTATATTTGAATTGGTTATGTTGGGAGGATTGTTTAGATTTTCTAGAGCCATTTTTGAGAATGTAGTGCTGTCCTTGTCGCGAATATACCTATTTATCAATAAGGCTTTGCTTTTTAATTCTGGCATGTGCAGGCCAAGTCCGCCTTGGTTTAGGGGCAGAAATAGAGTTTGCGCTGGAATTCTAAGCTTTCCTCTGTCCCAAACAAATCTGGTTATTTCTGCCTTAATTTTGCTTATGTGAGAGTTGAGCGGTTGAAATATCGACGCGATGTACCAGAGCTTGGGAAGAATGTAAGTGTTGCATATTTTAACCTTCTGGATCGAATTTAGATGACGGCTTTTGTTATTCCAAGCATGGTATTTTAGTTTTTGTATTGCTTCTTCCCAGTTTATTTTCCCCATTAGCCTAATGTCGTTCAGAAACTTAACTCCTAGGATTCTCACGTTTTTGGTGGTATTTATCCAAGAGATTTTGATATTGTTACGATTGGCTGTATAACCAACGTCTATTCCTTTGCATTTTGCCAAATTTAGCTTTGCTCCTGCTTCTTCTCCAAATTTAAGTATCGCTTCTTTTACCCTGTGAAGTTTATCTGGAGCGGACGATATTACTGAAATATCGTCGGCATATACCGTAAGGCAATCGTTTTCACCAGCACATATTTTTTCAAGTTTCTGTATTAGGGAATTTAGGTATATTACGAACAAAAGCATGGATATTGGATCGCCTTGACGTACGGATTTTTGTATTGGTATAGGTTGGGATAATTTTCCATTGATAAGTATTTGGGATGTGGCTTTGTCTCCTATTGATTTTAGTATTGAGATTATCTGTTTGTTAATTCCAATTTGTTTCATTGTTTTGTAAAGATAGGTACGGTTAACTCTGTCATATGCTTGGTTTAGGTCGAAAGATATGAGTTTTCCTGCGATCTTCCTATGTTTTAAATCAGATATTTATTCTTTTAGCGATATTATGGATTGAAATATGTTGTTTGTTTTATTGTGGCATTTTTGAATCGGTGATAGAACATTGTGGATGCTAATAACATTTTCTAGCCGAATTCGCATTATTCTGCTAAATATCTTGTAATCCACATTTAGCAACGTTATTAGTCTGAAGGATTTTATTCCAGACGACGTGCTATTTCTTTTTTTTACAAGTACAATAATACCCTCGAGCAAGGGCGACGGTACCTTGCAATGCATAATGTCATTTATTACCAGATTGAATTCTCGATGGATGATGTTGAAACAAGATTGGTAACATTCTATAGGAATTCCATCGGATCCTGGAGTACGGCCTTTTGCGGATAACTTAATTGCTGACATAATTTCTGCAGTCGTTATTTCTTCATGCATTACAATGTTTGCTTTGCAGTTATCGGGAATGGATTGTTTTGAAGGGAAATTATTTGGAATATTCAATGGGTAATGATCTTCGTTAAAAAGTTTTTTAAAATGTTCAGTTATGTAATCTTGAATTTTTTTGTCGTTATTTAGAGTTTCTCCATTTTCTGTATCTATTTTTTTAATTAATTTTCCGTTATTTTGGTTTCATGCTCTCAAATGGTAGGTAGATATTTCTTCATCATTCTCTCTCCGCTCATTTATTTTGAAGTTATTTTCGAGAAAATTTCTTTGGAGCGTTAACATTTTAGCTTTTATTTGATTGATTTTAACCGTTTCAGATGGATTACCAAAATAATTTTCATATGCTCGCTTCAGCTCGGAATAAAGACGGTTTTGTTGATGTCGAAATTCCTTAATTTGTTCATTGCTTTTCCATTTGAAAAAAGCTATGATTTTGGGTTTTGCAAAATGAACCCACCAATCAATCCAGCTTGAGTAATTTTTCTTATGCTTCGTAATGTTGATCCAACGGAATTCAAATTCTTCTATGTTTTTTTCGTTCAGTACCTGTTTCTTATGGTCCAATTGTTATAATGTACGCACAAGGAAGTTTATTCTACTAACTTCTTGCTTTTACGAAAGCACACCAGAAAAAGAGACTGGAACCCACCGCGTGCACACTTATATATCCCTAGGTGAGTTCCCCGTGTGGAACTCCCTAACTTAACGACACTTAACGTTCTTATCGATATAACTCTACTACAGTCGAGTACCACAACACGCCCAAACTTTTTTTTTTTTTTTTTTATTTTTTTTATACATGCCATTCTTTTATCCTATTCTTATGAACTGTATCTGTTTTTGTGTTATCTTCAATTACTACATTTTCGCCATTATCCTGTAATATTGTATATGGGCCGCTGTAGGGTGTTTCTATTTTTTTTACATTCTCTTCTCTGATTAATACCTGATTGCCTGGTTGGAATATTTTGTGTTTCGTTTTCTCATCGTAATATTCTTTGCTCTTAGCCTTATTTTGTATCAGGCGTTTTCTTACTTCATCGTGAGCAATCTTCAGTTTTAAACCTAGTACAGTTGCGTAATTGTCTAGATCGTATTGCGCTCTATTCACTTTTTCGTTTATGACGTTAGATGGTACATTTGCTTGCCTTCCATGCATAAGGTAGAACGGGGTATAACCTGTAGCTGTGTGTACGGTATTATTATAAGCAAACTCGTAAAAGTTTACCCATTGATGCCAATCTAACGCTTTCTTATCGCTGTAAATTCTAAGGAAATTGCCTAACTGTTTATGCGTGTTTTCAAGCGCTTCTACTGTTTCGTGATGATAAGCAGTGGATTTTAGTTTTTCTATTTTCAAAAGTTTACATATCTCATTAAACAATGATGAAAGAAATTCTGTGCCTCTGTCTGTACAAATAGTTTCTGGCACTCCGTATTTTAGTATTACTTTCTCTACAAATGTTTTCGCTGCTGTTTCAGCTCTTTTGTTTTCTATTGGCGTGGCTGTCACAAACTTAGTTAAATCGCATTGTGTTGTTAGAATGTATTCATAGCCATGTGAGTTCACTAACGGGCCAACAAGATCTATAAATATCTTTTCCATACTCGTTTTTGCTGTATCTGTTATTTTAAGTGGTATTTTTGGTGGTTTAATTGGTTTGTTCATTTGGCATTGTTTACACTTGGCAATCATTTCTTTAACATCCTTATCTATTCCTGGCCATGTATATCTCTGTTTAATTGTGTTAACAGTACGATGAAAACCTGCGTGTCCTGCGGTCGGTAAGGTATGAAAATCATTCATAATAATAAGTTTCTTTGCTCTTTCATGATCCCCTAATACTTTTACATTTTCATTGAGTACTATTATCTCTGGCATTCCCTTCTCATTGAGGGTTTTTAGCTGTTCCATGAATTGCTTTGAAGCTTCATCTTGTTTCTTTATCACCAAGTATGTTTTATTTTTAAATGATTTGATAAAGGCTTTTATCCTTACTAACATTCCTCGTAAGTAAACGATAGTATTGGTTTTGGGTAAAATTATTTTATTTTTAGAATAACAAGATCATTTGCATTACGACAAAACTGCAGCTCAATATAGTTTACTTTAGATATTGCTGAATTATTACTATCATTTTGGCAAATATCGTTGCTATCAGTTTTAGTTTTAGATCTTGTGGTTATTAGAACTTTTTCTTGTATATTTATGGCTTTAATATCAGATAATGGTAATCTAGATAAGGTGTCGGCTACTACGTTTTCAGTACCTTTTTTATAGCACACAGTAAAATTGTACTCTTCTAGCGCAAGTCTAAATTTAGTTAAACGGCTCGAAGGATTATTCATAGTAAACAAATAGACTAAAGGTCTATGATCTGTAAAAATATTGAAATGCCTACCATAAAGATATGGACGATAATGTTTAATGGCCCACACTATGGCTAACAACTCTTTTTCAATGGTTGCATAATTTAGCTCGCCTTTGTTAAGAGCTCTACTGGCAAAAGAAATTGGCTTTCCGTTTTGATTACTAAGCACTGCACCAATAGCACTATTTGAGGCATCTGTATGCAAAACAAAAGTATTTTTTTTGCTAAAATCGGGAAAAATCTAAGACTGGAGGGTTCACAAAATTATTTTTCAGTTGATCAAATGCTGCTTGGCAAGTAGGTGTCCATTCAAATGGAACTCCTTTTCGTGTTAATGGTTTAACGGCATGCATATTGAGGCAAAATTCTTTATGTGCTTTCTATAATAATTAGCAAAAGCTACAAAACGTTTCACTTCATCTGAAGATTTAGGGGGTTGCCAATCATTGATGCATTTAAGTTTTGTGGATCGGGTTTTATCCCTTCTGCGGAAATATAATGACCTAGATAAACCAACTCTTTCTTCAAAAAATGACACTTTTCCGGGTTTAATTTGAGATTCACTTGTCTCAATCGCTCGAATACATCCAACAAATTTTTATTATGTTCCTGCATATTTTTACCAAAAACGACAATATCGTCTAAATATATGAGACATTGTTCTGCGTTTAAGCCTGACATTGCCACAGTCATCATTCTTGAGAATGTAGATGGGCTTATTTTAAGTCCCATTGGCAATCTTGTCATCTGGTATTGACCAGATGGCGTGGTAAAGGCGGTAATTGGCCGATCTTTTTTGCTTAACTTGCACTGATAGTAACCTTGAGACAAATCTAAATGCGAGAAATATTTTGACCCAGATAAGGTATCTATCACTTCATCGATATTCGGTAAAGGAAATTTATCATCCTGCAGTACAGTGTTTACTTTGCGATAATCGATTACAAGTCTCCATTTCTTTGTATCAGTACTAGTCTTTTTGGGAACCAATAATATTGGACTGTTCCATTCAGACTGTGTCGCTTCTATAGTTTTGTTTTTTAACATTTTTTTAATCTGATTATCAACTTCTTCTTTTGAGAATAAGGAAGTCTATAAGGTTTTGAATATATAGGCATCGTATTATTTTTAATTTTTAAAGAAGCTTCATAAACTTTAGTAGTACTCAATTTATCATTTTGCAAACAGAATATGTCATTGTATTTAATGCAAATTTTGGCAATAATTTCTTTATCGTTTTCGTGTAAATGTGATAAATCCAGTTCTTTCAACAGTTGGTTAGCATGATCACTATCATGTTGAGGAGTTTTGAATTCTAAAATGTTAAAATCTGACGCAGGTTTAATGGTTGGTTTCAGTTTTTCTATAGTTATTGATTTATTTTGAAAATTCGCAATGCGTATTGGCAATTTACCATTTTGTGGATTAGCTATCGTGTTTGCTATGTGCACATTAGGTTGGATTGTTTCATTGAGTATAACACAAGTATCAGTGTTTGTAGTATCTACGTAGGTAACAAGTTCTGTTCTAGCAGGGATTGTAAACAAGTGTGTTTATGGTTGACATTACAAGTCAAAACTCATATTCTCAAAATTTAGATTAGCTTTATGTTTTCTCAAAAAGTTGGTTCCTAATAACCCTACAATGTGGGATGGAAGTGTATTTACGACATGAAATAAGATTGGAAATTTTGCGAATTCGCATAAATATTGGTTTTCAATGCATCCTAATGATTTAACTGAACCGTTGATTCCACAAATATTTAAAACGGTAGTTTATCTAAGACGACTTGCTTGGGAACATAGTTGATATTCAATACACAACAGGTAGCACCAGTATCAATGACAAGATCACGATAAATCCCGAACAAATTAAATTTGGCCTTAACGCCTGTATCAAATTGTAATTTAACGAAATAAATTAACTATTTCATTTTGTTCCTCACTTGAGTTTTGATCCGTATCGTTACATTCCTCCAAAAGATTGGTGTTTCCTAAATGCACTCTATTGTCATTATGTTTCGCCCGGTGCGTGTTGCATTTGGCGTTCGTTGCTGAAATTGAGTGTTGGAATAATTTCTGTTCCTGTATCCACGTTGGTTATTGGTAGCAAAATTTCGAGTTTGATTTTCATAACCTTGATTACCAGAATATCTCTGAAATGTTCTGCCTCTGTATGATGAGTTGTATGATTGTCTTGGGTAATACGAGTTGTGTGAACGTCTCGTGTAAAGTCGAGGTTGAATAGGGGATTGATACCACATGGCAGTTGATCTCTCTTCGATTGGTTCACACTCCAGAGCAATCTGATATGGCTTTGCTAAGCGTTAGCGGGTTTCGCGCTTGCAAGAAAAATCTTGTATTAGCTTCATTTAAACCTTGTATAAATGCACGCACTACTATCGGGTTTACAATGCTGTGTGCGGAAAATTCTGTTGCAAATGTTCCTACAGCCACATGAGCTGCGGATAATTGGCAGCCATTTTCTCTAGCTCATTCCCAAACTCAGAAATAGTTTTTGAACCTTGGTTTAAAGCAGATAGCTCTTTTTCTACAGCTAGCGGCGTCAAATGCACGCTAAAACGAGTACGAAGAAGACTGAAAGCTTCTTTTATTGTACATGCAGTATCTATAACTCCATGAGCAATGGCCAATCAAAGTGGTTTTCATAAATTTTATAATATCCACTTCTGGTACTCCCTTCTCCCTTTCTGCCTCCCTTCTTACGACAGTGCCGACTTTGACCCCGGATGCTGTTGCTTTGGTCAACGGACCACCCGTGGCACTACAAAAAAAACACTTATCAACTTACGACAAAGACAACACAACATATAACAAAACAGGAATCGCGGATATGGTTCGGTAGGATACTGGGGATGCGGAATCAAAGGATAAGGCCGTTGTCTCTGGCGAATTGGTAGATGAGCCTCATGTATGCGAGGTCTCTGGTCGCCAGCACTTCTCTAATTTCTATGCCCGGTCGTCTGCCGATGCTCTCGACTGCGCCCAGCAAGGAGGGTCTTGCCGGTTTCAAACTCCACGCAGGACCACAGAAGGTGATCCACATCGTGAAATCCGTCACCGCAGCCACACACCTTCGTCTGAGCCAGAGTTATACGCTGCAGATGAGCATACAACGCGAAATGATTCGAAATAAGTCGAGAACATCATACGTATGAATGCCCGGTCCACAGAGAGCCTACGAACCAAGGCCGCAGGGACACTTGCGGAGAGATCGAGAAAAGGAATCGCCCGAGATCGTCCGCCTCCCACATGCTCTGCCAGCGAGACAGGAAAAGTTGCTGTGGAAGACGAAGAAACTCTCGGGCCGAGATCGGACGGTCGTAAAAGGCGCCTTGTTGGGTACCTGTTTTGGCCAGTGAGTCTGCCTTCTCGTTGCCGGGAATTCCACAATGAGAAGGTACCCAAATTAGCGAAAAGCGAACTCTTAATAGCCTTCGGGGATCTTAGTGCTTCAAAGCGCTAAGGCTATCTGTAAAGATGAAGTACTGATACGAAGGTCTCGCTGCTATCATCAATAGTGCATTACAAGATCGTGGCTAGTTCTGCGGTGTAAACACTACACGGCTCCCGCAATTTGAAAAATGCTTTGACGGACTCACTAAAAACGCCAAAGCAGGTGCCCTCCTTAGAGGACGATCCATCAGTGTAATACTGGCTTATATGGTCTAAATGGGGGAAGTTTATACTGGAACGTCGAAGCGAGCGGTTCAGAAGCTTGTGTTTTCTCCCCAAATCGCTCGTTATCAGCTAAAGCCGGTTCTTTTTATCTTGAGTCTAATCTCTAAGTAAAAAGTGATCATCGATCCCAAAGCGTTAGTGCGTTTTGCCTATGGGGAAGCGTAAAAAGAGAGAGGTGCTTCGGCCATTTCTCTCTAACCCGTCGGAGCTTACTGGAAAAAGCCGAAAGAGACTCTTGTGTGCGTGAGGTGATGATACTCCTGACGACGCCGATGAGGAGATAGGAGAATTTGCAGAGGTGGTTGTAAAACAACCTTCCTTATTTCAGCTCAAACATGAGCTTAAAGATTTTTCTGGAGTGGAATTCCAATGTATTGGAATAAGAGTTAAAGTTTACGTTGAAATCGCTCTAGGATCACCAACGCCTGATCAGCTTTCTTGAAGGAAGAAAGGATAAGCTGTTTATACTCACGACATTCCGCAGCCACAGCCATTTAAGGCTGTCCTTCGCGGGCTGCCGCTGACGGATGCTAACGAAGTTATGGCAGAACTGCGAGACTGCTATTCCATGAAGCCAATTGAGGTTTTTCGTATAAAACGACGAAACGAAGCCACGAACACGTACTCATCGCACTTGTATCTAGTGCATTTTGAGAAAGGTACATGTTCTCAAGAAGCCCTCAAAGAGGTGCTTACGATTCAATCCATCAGGGTACGTTGGGAGGCGTATCGAGGTGGACGTCGACGATTGACACAATGTCTTCGATGTCCAAGCTTTTGGACACGGCTCGCGCAACTGTCGAATGAAGCCCAAATGTCCAAATTGTTCGCTAGAATACGTGCTGGCAAAGTGTAAAGCGGCAAGTGACACACTACGGTGCGCCAATTGTAATGGAAGTCACAAAGCAAATGACCCTCAGTGTCCTCAACTGGCTAAATATCGTCAAATTCGGGAGCGTGCATCAGCTCAGCAACGAGTAAATTTTCGTAAGGCTATGCAACCTAAGGTGGGGCCTGCCTCTTCAGTATTCCCGCCACTGAATCCACGTGCTGAAAGACCCATTCCGACTGGTGTCTGCTGCAGATATACATCGCAAGGAACCGCCTACTGTTGTCATCCCTCCTGGTATGCAGTACGCCATGGTGGCAAAAAATGACATCACCATTTCGTTGCAACACTGCGGAAGCCCCTCTCCTATCTGACACCGGAGCTCCGCTACATGATGCAGCTACTTTAATGGCATTTTCACAGAGATGGTTGAGCGGCTCAGCACATGCCGTTCCCGTCGAGATCAAATCACCGTCATCGGGGAGTTTGCTATTCGCTAATGGCTAACAAACTCCGAATCGCCACCTGGAATGCTTGTTCTGTGAGACCGAAGAAAATCCCGCTTGCTGATTTTCTTCGAAGACAAGCCACCGACATCATGCTTATCACAGAGACCCACTTAAAACCGGATGTAAGTTTTGCGCTTCCGGGCTTCAACTTGGTACGGATGGATCGTCGCGGTCCAATACGCGAGGAGGAGGGGTAGCTATCGCCGTTAGAAGTGGTATACTCTTCACCCCGTTACCGAGCTACAAAACCACAATGTTAGAAAGCTGTCGGAACTGAAGTACATTCAGTCACTGGGGCAATACGGTTCGCAGCTGTATACTGCTCGCTCCAAGGTCGGCATGACCTTGGTCACGATGCTGCCTTCAGCGCGACCTCTCCATCATCACCAGAACGAATGCCTAACTTGTCGTGGCTGGTGACCTTAATGCTCGACACCGCATGTGGAACAATATGCGCTCCAACACCAACGGTAGACTTCTCTTCGACCACGCCCAGCAAGGTCACTACACTGTTGAGTATCCAGACTCTCCGACCTACGTAACATCGAGAGGTTCATCCAGCACCTTAGATATTTTCTTAACCAACGTTGGGATAGGGAAGCCAGTGACGCTGGATGAGTTAATTCCGATCATTTTCCGGTATTAACTGAGGTGACCTTTACAGATAGCCGTAGTCCAAAACTACAACGAAAGGACTTCCTCAGTGTTGACTGGTGCGTTTTGGCCGGTTAATGGACGGCGAATTGCATGAAACTAAATGCAATACGGTTGAGGAGATTGACCTTGCGATGATATGGTAGAAAGGGCAATTAAGATATCAGAACAGGTATGTGTTAGGACTATGCCCGTTACGAGTGAGTTTGTGAACATAGACCCTATACATTGGAACTGATACAGATGCGAAACCGATACAGGGTCTTTCCAAAATACTAGTAATAGGCTTTATAAAGGTCAAGCAGCATCTTTGGCGAGGGTGATCTCTTCAAAAATTGCTGATATAAGGAATGCGAATTTTGAACGGGTTGTTCCCGAATGGATGTTCGATCTCCACTCTTTTGGAAAGTAGCCAAGATCCTTAAGCAGAGATCCAAACCTGTCCCTCCTTTAACAGTCAGTGGAAACATTTTGGTCACTCCCTACGAAAAGTGCAACGCCATTGCTGCGCAATCTGCTAGTGCACACTTGCTAGGTACTAATTTTGTTAGTCCTTTTGAAAGGAACGTTACTGAAAGCTTAAGATCAGCTCATCAAGCTAGCTTCTCTAGACCAGAACATGACCGTGTGACCGTGGGAAACGTCCGATATGCACTGAAGCGGATGAAAAACATGAAGGCTCCGGTATAGATGGATTATTCAACATCCTACTCAAAAACCTACAAGTGAAAGCACTTACCTTGTTGGCTACCATTTTTGATAGGTTTGTGCTGGGATACTTCCCTAGCGCTTGGAAGAGTGCTAAGGTGGTTCCCATTCTCAAGCCCGGTAAGGATGCTACTAGTGCAGAGAGCAACAATCAATAAGTTTACTCTGTGCTTTGGGTAAACTATTTGAAAGAATAATCCTCGATCGTCTTCAAAACCGGGTGTCTGAGCTGGAACTCATCTCTGCAGAGCAGTTTGGTTTTAGATCAGGTCATTCAACTACACAGCAATTGCTTAGGCTCAACAATATCATTCAGGCAAATAAAACAGCATCTAGATCCACTGCTGTTGCCTTTTTGGATGTTGAAAAGGCTTTCGACAACGTTTGGCATAGTGGACTAATTCATAAGCTATTAGTGTACGGTCTTCCAATGTTCTTGGTGAAGATCGTCAGCAGCTACTTGGAGGATAGCACATTTCGGGTGGCCTTAAGCTCTGCGATGTCTGATGCCTTACCAATTCCCGCCGGAGTACCACAGGGTAGTTTACTTGGACCTTTATTGTACATTTTGTACACAGCGGATGTACCTGATCTACCCTGTGATGGCAATTGTTCCTATTTGCAGACGACACTGCCATTGCCGTAAAGGGCAGAAACGTGGTAGAATTGAGGAGCAGGGCTCAGCGCTGCCTAGATATTTTCCTCAAATATGCTACAAATTGGAAAATCAAAATAAATTCAACAAAAACCCAAGCGGTGCTGTTTCCCCATCGGTATAAGGCCAAACTTTTAACTCCTCCAATTGTAGCCGTATTCGAGTAGAAGGTAGCTTTGTAGAGTGGTCCACGGTCATTAAATACTTAGGACTTATGATTGATCGCAAGATGCTCTTTCGAGAACATATTCAGGGCATTTTGAACAAGGGTCACATGCTATTAGAAGCCTGTATCCCTTGATTAATCGTAGATCCAAGCTATCACTACAGAATAGGCTCGCATTATACAAGCAAATATTTTCACCAATGGTTACTTACGCAATTTCGGTGTGGGGTCCTGTTCACAAACTAACTTAAACAAAGTGCAAATAATGTTAAATAAGGTATTGCGCATGATTTTAAATGCTCAAGATACACAAGACGAGAGGATCTGTATGAAAGTGCAGGGATTAAACCACTTCATGAATTAGCTATACAAATGAATGCAATGCTCTTCGAGAGATGCATGCATTCAGAATATGAAATAATTCGCAACATAGGAGCCTCACTCCGATTGTAAATCAAACTAGGTGAGATAGGTTAAAGTACAAATAAGCTAGGGTAAGTTTGTTATTATTTATATTTTGGTTTTAAAGTTATTTTTCATTAGTTTAAATAGGTTATCGTAGGTACTAGGTACAACAAAACAAAATCATTTCATTCAATCAATTCAGCATGCCATCGCAATAACACACAACAAAATCTTCACACAAAACATACAGAATTTAGGTTAGAAAAGCGCATTTGAACGCTGTATATAATCAATATTATCCTCAACAATGTAATTGTATCAAAATATCAAGAATAAAAATGTATGTATGTATGTAGAAGCGATATCGTTGTCTAAAATGTCAATAACAAGCATCAAATCTCCACAAGAAATCGCCATAGTAATACAACTTTTAGCAGATCAAGGAGTTAAGACAGATATCCCGACGAAGCCATTACTTACGTTACACCTAAAATAGCAGTTAATCATGAGAAGCTGTTGTTCATCCTTAAGGTCCCTGAGTTGCAAAAGGATGAATCAAAAATAATTCAAATCTTTGCGCACAATCACAATAATTCCACAATTAAACGATATCCGCGGAACCTTCTGCAATACAAACAGAAACTATACACAACAACAAAACCAGAAGAATACGTGCAAAAATACGCCTATGCTTTGGAATTTAAAGACGAATGTATTTATCCTATGGTAATGAGGAGAAAAAATTGAAAGAAAAAAAAAGAAAACGGAGAAAGTAATTGTATAGTAACTCCGCAATACGCAAACACGTCCATGCTAATAACAGATAATCTCCTGTTGATTGAAACGCAGACAGACAGCTCATCAAATCCGATTGCGGCCTGACCTGAATGATAGGATACTGACAGGAAATTTCTTACTCGCGTTTTCAAATTGTACAATACAATTCCAAGATAAGAAATTTACATCAAAGGAAATTCATGTAAAAAATCCTTCAGTATCTGGAACAACGTTCAAACATCGCAATCCATCGGAAAGTTGTAGAAACACCTTTGGCGTCCCTAGACAATAGAACATTGACAAATCGCAAACACATCGAACACATCTACTTGGAACAGTACAAAAACGTTAGTTGGAATTGGAGCCTGTTAAATGGAATTGGAATTTCCACTGCCGTATCTATAACCATGATCATTATTGCCTATGTCTATTTCAGTCACCTCGTCTCTGCTATTTTATCCCAAGTCCGGAAAAGGAAAAACCGCATTCGGAATGAGTCCCATAGCCATCGTAGTGCAGATGATACCATGGGAAGTTCGAATGCGTCAGGGCACGCTTTTTCACCCCCCGGAGGAGTTACGCACAATAAGACACCGTCAAGTCGCCACGCGCGCACTTTCCGACGCGCATGTCAACAGCGAGCTGGCAACCGGACCCGACACGTGACACGCGCTTCCGCTCCACGACAGCCGCAACCAGCGAACCAGCCAGAGCGGAACGCCAAAGCGGGTCATTTGCAAATATTCCAGCCGATGTTAGTCAGTTACGATTCAGAGATCAGGGAATAAAGTAAGTTTTTTGTAAAAAGTACTCCCACTGTGTCGTTTCTATAACTATATTTCCATACTCCAAAACAGATCGTATTGTGGTTTTGTATAAACGTAACACATCTATTGGATGTGCACCCCACCAGAATCCAGTAACAGTTCTTAAGGTGTATTTTTGCACTAAATATCTGATGTGCTTATTCCAGTTAAGCCTCGAATTAAACCAAACTCCTAGGTATCTCAAATCGTCGGCAATGTCTATTCTTTTACCATACAGAAAGATGTTAATGTTTGGTTTATATAATCGTTCCCTTCTGTTTTTCGCAGTATTACTGAAGAAAGAAAATGCCACAATTTTAGTTTTTTTCTGCAGGAAAATCGATACTAGGTTAAGAGACCATGCTGCTAGCCTGTCCAGAGTGGTTTGTAAAGCGTTTTGGATTACATCGGCGTTCCTGCTAGCGACTGATAAAACGCCGTCATCAGCCAGTTGTCGTAGGGAGCAGTTAGGCGCCAGACATGAGTCAATGTCGCTAATGTAAAATTTATATAACAGGGGGCAAGCAGGACCCTTGTGCTAGTCCGTGAAAGCTGGTCCGCTTTAGTTGAATGTAGCCATTATCAAAAATCATTGCCTTTTCTCAACTTAAGTTATATAATATATTGTTTAGTTTAGGACTATTTCCAACATTTTCTAGCTTGTGACACAGAACTTGAGGAGAGACTGAACAAAAGCCCCTGTATATCTAAGAAAACGGAACTCATGTTCTGTTTTCTTGCATGTGCCAATTCTATTTCCGTATTAGCAGCGCTAAGCAGTCATTGGTACCCTTACCTTTACGAAAACCAAACGGGTACTGGAGAGAAGGTTGATGGATTCGAGCCACTTCTCTAAACGCAGAAGAATAATTCTTTCAAAAAGTTTGCGAAAACATGAGAGCATAGCTATCGGTCGATATGACCGATGATCTGATGCCGGTTTGCCCGGTTTCAAGACGGAGACTACTTTCACCTCCCTCCATTCCAACGGAACGATATTGTGAACGACTCGGGGACGAAGTCAGGGCAAAGTTTGTGAGCAAATTGCTCAAGCCAGTCGCTGGAAAAATGTTCGTCCTCAATTCCGACATTACAGTTTCGCATCCGCTTAGCCGTTTTCCACAGCGAACTGAGCGAGGAGGAAGGATTTAAATTGTTTATAAATGTTCGTCAATATCCACGTTTTTTAGGTTTAAGTAAGTTTGTTTCTCTAGCCCTCTTTATTTTTCATATAGCTGTGTAGAGCCCATGTTTCTATTGTAGCGACCTTGGCTGGGCCGCAACGATTTCGAGCGGCGGCGAGTTGTACGGCGGCTATTTGTCCGGCGGCTAACGACAGCGGAGACGAGAAGAAAGACACGACAAACTACGAAGAGAACGATACGAAGATTTTCGGGGGGATCGAAGGATCGAAAGAAGAACCGCGTTTTCTCTTAGCTGGTGACGGCCTTAATGTGCGGATCGTGTGGATCAATATAATAAACAGATGTAGTTAACATATAAATTAACATTGGTTGTTTCATAAGGCAGGGATGCTACTGTGTTAATCTGAAGAGTTTATACATGATTTATTCTCAATGGTCGCTACTATAAATCGATAGTTCATCCATAATTACAAAGTTTGTAAGTATGTATTTATTACAATTTTAAGGTCCTTTTACAACCACGGCTGTAATACGTGGATAAGTACAAATGACGTATTCATGTAAGTTACAAGTCTAACACTTGTTGGGTCTTTTTAAAAAAGATTGGTTCTTTAGTACTAACTACTTCAACCGATAACGAACCGAACCGAACCGAACCGAACTGTTCCCAAGTGCGGCCATACTAGAACTGATGAATCCAGGTGACGTGTTGCTGCTGGCCGGTTGCCGGGTACGCCGATATTGCCGATGGTGCGTTGCGCGTTCTCACGGTGTACGATTCTGGTGACACTGCAAGCCACGTGCTGGTGGAGTCGATGGACGGTGCACGCGCTGTCTTCGGTGCACATGCTAACTCTGCATTCCGCGATAACTTGTATAAGTAGGAACCTGCGTGCATTTTGGGGTATTCGCGTTTGTCGTTGTGGTCCTCATGTTTTAAATGAACATTGTAAAGTCTAAGTTTTAGTCCCTACATATCCTTTGCAAGACAACATCTACGTGTGCAAAATCTTGAAGCGCAAAAGTCATATACCAGAAAAATGGCTACAAAATACGTCTATCATTATTCTTTTTAATATAGCTAATTACTTATAGAAACTACAAAAATATTACACCTAGTTTCCACTCAAAGTTTTGTTTCGCACCTTCCTTTGCCATTCCACATCTTACTAACTAGAATTTGTTTAACATATTCTTGGTTTAAATTGTTGATTTTATTTCCCCCTGTCAGTTGAATTAAAATTCATACATCCTCATACTGTCCTAGAGGAATTGTTGGGTTGGGAAGTCTTTCCCCCGTCCAGCTACATTGCACAACAAATTTCCCCGTAAAGTGGATATCAATAATTGCACTTAATCTAGCATCAACCTCCTTCACATGTTTGATATTATAATTAAATCTGTTTAACATTTGTCCCATACATGTTTTGGTTCCTAACATGTTATTAAGTGAAACTAAATCCTCCAAATTTGCAATTGGATCAATATAATTATTTATTGATGTTGGTCCGTCTTTTGGCGCAACTATATTGTATATGTTGGGGCGGTCTGGTGGCAGAGGCGACAACGGCGCCGGTCTTCATACGGCAGGTCCGGGGTTCAACTCCCATTCAGACCGTCTCCCCGTACGCAGGGCTGACTACTTTGCTACGGGTAAAATCAAGTCACAGAAAACCAGAAATGAAAGGCCGAGACCTTTCGAGGTTGTAGTGCCAATGAAGAAGAAGATATTGTATATTTATTTAACGTAAGCAGTTCTGTTTTACTATTTCTGTAAAAACACCCATGTTTTTTCCATCGGCTTGATAGATTCTGCCATTGCAGCTGTTAGTTCGATAACGAACCGTTGTGAACCGACCACGCGAAGGAATGATCGATTCGGAGATCTCCGCGCAGATTCCTGGCCTTGTCAGAGTTGCTTGAATCAGGCGGCTAACCTTTTTTCCTGGATAACCAAGAGAAGTTTTTAGCGGCGGACTCGCATTTCACTAACTCGGCGTGGACAACGGGAATGCCGTAGCTCGATCAGACGATAAACCTTTTTTCCTGGATAACCAGGAGAAGTATCTAACCGTGGTTCTTGCTTAATTTCGCCTAATTCTTCCGACGGAGTGGGGAGACACCAAAGTGTGGGACCAACATCCGGAGGGAAGGCAAAGGTGAAACTTCCCCGATTCTGTATGGATACCCAAACAATGAAACACAAGCTTCTTCGTTGAGGTCTGGATTACAAGTCGCTTTTATTCTCAAAAATCCTGTCTTATATACTAAAATTCTGTGGGAAAAAACATGAAATAGCATTACATCGATCTTCTTTATCCTAACTCGGTATGCCAATGCGTTTGACCCCTGCCAGGCGTCGACTAGTGTAGGAGGTCTGTTAGTTTTGTTGTAGATGTAATGTTACAATGTCTGGTAATTGTGGTTAACGTTACCCTATCGTTTTATGACTATGGGTAATGCATCGTGCATCTGTGGTTCTAGTGCGTATGCCTATTTTCCTATTGCCTATTGCCTGTGCGTCGTTTACTCTATTCGTCAAGTTAGTCTTTCCTTCACTGCCCTACGACCGTGCCTTGATCTTCGAGTTGGTCGTATTTTCGTGAAACTAATCGCGCAATGACAATGTATGCATTGTGTTCTAGTGTTAACCCTTTTCGGCCCATGTTCTTCACTTTCGTTTTTACATGGCTTGGTTTATTTATAATTTTCATATGTCTGGATATTCCCTTTTTCGAGATGTTTTAAAACCACTGACTTTCGTTTTCTCATATAAGGCCTCTCTGTGACTTAAGGTTTTTTCCTAAATAATATTTCCGATGAGAATTTCCTAAACAAAGATATTTAGTATTTAAAGTTGTTCATCTAACTCTTGCATGCCTGTCAGTTTAGCTCAATTTTATTTTGTCGCGTTCGCAACAGCAGCCATCGTAACTTTGATATCAATTGTGCCTTAGTATCCTGGTGGATCATACGAAGTTGTGGTCATGCAGGTAGGGACGGGTAGAGCAACATTTAGGATGGTCCGGTACGGAGTCCTAATTTTTTATTATCCTTCTTCCCTGCCTTCTTGGTTTCTCTTCCTTCTTTTCGTCTCGGTTGTGGGTTGAGCACGATCTTCCTTCCTTCTTCTTTCCTCCAGGATGTGATCCTCGTCGCGGATGGAACGATACTGATCCTGGTTTTATAGCACTGTTTTTATACTCTGGTGTCCGTATCCAGAACCTTCAGGCGCTTGTGTCCGCCTTCGCGTATCGGATTCCCGAATCTTCCGCGCTCGTATGGCCCGCCTCGCGTGGCGGGTTCCCGATCCTTCCAGAACTCGTACTTCGTGCGTTTTCCCATAGATGGCGTTCTGCAAGTGTTTGTGTCGTGGCTGTTTTTCTGTTCCGCGTTTCTAGCCTAGGACGCTCAGTCGCTACAAACATGATGATCGGAAAATGTTGGTGGTGATAGTGAAACATTAATTGGAACTGAAGCGTTTTTGCAGGAAAACCGGGAAAAACAAAATGATCATTAAATAACGGTGTTGGTGATATAAAACAATTGGGGGAGTTTTATTAAAAGATGGCCAGATTGCAAAGGGTGGTAAAAGGTGGTGGTACCGATTGTTCTGCGGCTGTAACAACAGGTGACGAATATCCATGGTCGAGATATATGCTGTCAATGATGCTGAAAACACAAAGGTAGTTTAGTTTCTTTTATACGCTACGACAGAAAACATACACAATCATTACAGGATAGCAGCGCGTACAAGTGCTTGGACGATCACACCAGCGACGATGGATTCAAGGTTTTCGGTAAGCAGAATCACTGTATAGAATAATAAAAAGATGTAACTCACCTTCACTTCACAATCTCCCCACGAGTATTCCAGAATAACGAAGCAAGCTTTGACAAATATCACAGATGCAATGAAGAAAAGGACGCAATCACAAGAATCACACAACACCCACATGCGAGACAGAACAAGACGAATAGTCAGAAAAAACTGTGGGGGTAAGAATATCCTTTCGGTAAAAGACTCGAAAAGGCCTCCCTAGAACTTTTTTGTGCAGCACTGTGGCCTTTCATTTTGAGTGCACAGTGGGATTTATGTATGGTCAAAGCTCGTTTGATGAAAACATTGTGCTAAAAGACCCGAGAAGGCCCCCTCTGACATCTTTTGTGTGCAGCACTGTGGCCTGTCATTTTTATTGTACAGTGCACAGTTTTGTATGGTCATATTTCGTTTGATATAAACATTGTGCATTGTTCCTTAATACTGGACAGCGAGTAAAGCATGATAATATACTTTGTAAGGAGATTTGAAATGTTATAAGTTTATTTTTCCTCCTTCACCGAATATCTATGCCCGATAACAAGTATCGATCGAACCAATGTTCCGTTACAGTCCGGGAACACCGTGTATGTTGTAAGCCTGATTGGTCACTCCTAGCGTGACCAAAAATTATTACGTAGCTCCTGTAAGCCAATATAAATGGTCAGGATTGCATACATTCAGGCGTATCCTACAGTACCTAACAAATTTTGTCAGGGGGGGGGGGGGGCTTCTCAAGTCTATTAAGCAACAATGCACAATGTGTTTATCACACGATTTTTGACCACAAAAACACACTGTGAAACAAAAATTACGGCTCACAGTGCACAAAAAAGATTAGAGCGGGGCCTTAAACCTGGCAGATAGCGGACAAGCATTGCAATTTCGTGCATCGTTCGTGATTCTATCAATTCAGAGGTCCAAATGCTTCAGCCAGCCCTGCCAGTAAGTCGTTGAGACATGCTATGTAAATAACCTAACGCATAGACGTATCAATATCGGACAGCGACGATATTTGCTAATTGGGGAAATGTCAAATGTCACATTAGCAAAACGATGAACAATAAACTATCTCTTCAAGAACAGAAAAAACGTGTTTCCCCCGTGATTCATTCTGTGTGCATGAATTATTCAACATGTCTAACAGTGAAAAGAAGCGGAAGTCTGATTCTGCTGCTCTAAGGGCTTACAAGAACGTGATGAAAGCGCTGCGGAGAAATCATCACTCGGGTGGAGAAACGCCAACGCCTTATGCTTCGCAGAGAACACGACCGTACGTCCGATTTGTAGATAGTGATAAGGAAGAGGAAAAGGACGATTGGCTGATCGATGATAGGAAAGCGATAAAGCGAAAAAAAAGCCGTGTTTCTTCACTACATGGAAGTGGATTCGGAAGAAGTAAATCCTGTTCTTCTTTAACGAATGCACCAGAGGAACAGAGAAAGCTAATCCTAGAGCCATATCAACCGCCGACGACATCAACGATTACATCAATCTGCACGACACCTGTAGTACCTGCACCAGTGCTGCATGAAATAAAGGTATCCTCGATACGGGTGAAACATATACGGTACATTACGACCAGAAGCTGATTTCAACGACACAGACGGTTGAATGGTTACGGAATACGGTTGCTTTCCAGTATATTATGTGAGTGGCTGCGTAGTTGTGTATAGTAGAACGATCAAAACATTATAACTTCTTTTGTTATTTCTATGCAGGAAACACGGCAAAGATCCCTCAATCAAACTATACCTGTCGGATGGATGTGTCACATGGGCGGATTCCGATACACTCCAGAAGCTGCTAAAACATAACTCTCCCAATGACATCATAGTGCGAGGCAAAGTCTGCGGTAGGAATCACATTAATTTGAACAGTTTTATGACGAGTACTGTCAGGCACACAACCTTGGTAGGTTTGTTGCGCGAGTCTTCTCCCACAGATTACAAATATGTTTTACTTTTTCAATTGTTTGTTTGTAGAAACTGATGTCGGTTTAAGAACACAGCTCTTACTGAATGGATCGAGCTGCCAGCATCGTTCTCAAGCCCGACTTTGCCTATAACATTCCAAACGAGGCCCCATTCCACCGCAGCACATACTCTACATGGTTCTTTTTGTAAGCTTCTTTCAGCAGGACTGGCTGAAGCATTGACCTTTCAATGAATAGAATCACGGACGATGATATTGCAACGCTTGTCCTTTATCTGCCAGCTTGTCGACAACTTCGTATCCTTCGCTTGAATGGGAATTGTCTCACAAAAAAAGCGGTTAAGATGCTTTGCTTGGATGTACCGACTCGGTTGATGCGATCGGCGCAGCAGCAACCCAAATGCTCTTGAGGAGGCTATTGACCGAGCTGGATCTAAGCCACAACTTACTGTCCGACGATGCTTTAGTTCCGCTTGCTCGGTTGTGCAGGAATTTATCAAAATTACAAGTTTTGTGTATTAGTTCAACAGATATAACACCTTACCCAAGAACATGGACATCAAAAGATTACAGACCTAGATGTTTCAGAAAAATCCGTTAACAGAACAATTCGTTCAGTATCTTTTTGAAAGCTGCTTGGCGAAGGTTTCCTGCGTGAAGCACACCTTAAATCGCTTCCTGTCTATTGTTAACACCCCTTAAGCCGATTACTTTGGAAAACACTTTCCCACAATCGAATCGATGTTTTGCGAATGCTCAATCTGGCCAACTGTCGGCTGTCGGATGATGAGCTAGAACCTTCAGTTTTACCTGTCATCGCGCGAAATTGTCCTTCGTTGACGCATTTGGATGTGTCGTTAAATACCGGGCTTACAAAAAGCTCTTTTCTGGCCGTGTTGAGGAGCTGTGCTGGGGCAGTGTTTAAATTACAGGAAATACGCTTCGAGCATGATGTCCAGTTGTGGGTAGATATGGAAAAGTACGCATCAACCGATGAGTTGCTGAAGTTAATCGAATACAGTCCTAGTGCGTGGTATCCCCGGCAAATAGGACGCCATTCTGCCAGCTTACGGATATAGTGCAGAACGGTACGAAAAACTGCTGGCAGTGATAACCCATTTTTGGTCCGCGCTATGGCCATTGAGACAATCGAACACGAGACGGCTCGCTGATAGTTTACAGGTATCGCTTGGTGTTAATTCAACCAGCTGATTTGCTGGTCAGTGATCATTCGTTCGTGTAAATGAAAGCTTAGCTTTAGAGCTTTCACTTTGTTGTACTTCACTTTGGTGTAGGAATAAAGATAAATCTCAAACTTATAACGTCACATCATCTACGTTACACTTCTTTCCATATTGGTATCACACAACGCGTGTCCGCACGCGCGGCCGCCTGACATCAAGGTGTGCGCCCCTTCCTGCGCTCGGGTAGCGATCGTGTCGTGAGGTTCGTCAAACCTGACGAGTTACTGAACGATACAGGATGGCTCATAATAAACGCGAGGAATAAACGAACAAAGATAGATAATACCCCTTTAAAACAGCATATCTGTACAAATGATGAAATTTTTGAACATGTTCTTTCCAATTGAAATTCTCAAATACTTCCGAGTGTTTGATTGCCACACTCTACCTTATGTAGTTTCTTCTATTTCTGCTAGCTTAGTAGCCCTTCTAGGTCATGGTCATGACTGGAATCTAATGGCGTACTAGACTTATTCATACCACGGAAGTGGATAACCTGTCCTCACTACAAGGAAACGGTTCGGATGCGAATAGAACCTCGGTCGTACCGTTTGAAGACCGGCGCCACTATAGTCTCTACCGCTGGTCGCCTTTAGTGTCTATATCGCATTAATAAGCTTTTTCAATCTTTGTTAGCGATGACACCAAGCCACAATCATACCTGCCCTAGTAATCGACGAAACCAGTCCCAAAAGAATAATTCGAGCCGTTTGTTGTTTGAGTTCTAGATTTATACTGAATTTATTAACAAATGATCTTGCTTATATTCTAACTATGTATGTGTTCGTGTAGTAATATGGAGGAAATACGGTCGCCATGTAACGTGAAGGAAAATGGTCGCCATGTGATACGCGGGATCGGTCGACGGGGCTTTGCGCATCTGCGATTTGAGTCGCGCCGTACGTAAGACGAGAGCGACGAACAGCACTTGCTGAGCGAACCAATTCTTCCCTTTATCGACTGTCCAGGCAATCGTGAAGATTCTAGATGAGAATCTTCCTTACTGGATTGTTGGAGACATCGAGGCCTTACCTTTGGTAGGGGGACACTCGAAGCTCATCGGCGTTGAGTCGGCCAGGCGACTCTCGATATTCACAGGGAACATCCCTTACTGGCTCATTGGAGCCTTTGAGGCCTTACCTAGGGTAGGGGGACTCTCAAAGCTTTTGAGGGGAATTGGACGTCAGATTTTGAGTTGCGTCAAGTCTCAGCCCAGAACCAACTCGCTCGTTGGCTGGGGAAGACAGCTTTATTTATACCAACAATTTCTTAGTTTATGGTTAGTTCATTCGCCTTAAGTTAGGTTAAAACTCTTTACGTTATTGAGTAACTTCTTGGTTGACGGCAAGAGCATAGCGCTTCGTTGTAAACAAAAGAATCAAGTTACTTATGGAATTTTCCTTAGGGTGATTTGGTTTTGAGTCGTTTCCGTTTCTTTATTCGTTAACCTGCTGTTATGAAATTATCATTCATTGATTTGCTTGTTTCAGGGAGAACGCTGCGCTTGCATAAAATGTGTCGCTATGGGTGAGTTGGTCGCGGTGCGATCGATTGCTGCGCTTGCATAAAATGCGTCGTTATGATTATGTCTTTTTTGTTCTATTTGTTTGCGATGGTTCGGGGTGGATAAAGTGTTACGCTTAGTTGCTGACCGTTGTCTGCACTGTGCGTTGTTTGGTGCATTGGTTGGTTTGTTTTCGTATTGCCTTGCGCAACTCGCTAGCCGAGTGCGCAAGTCGGTTTTTAATGTTCTTATTGCAATGGGTGTTTGGTCAAATTTGCTGAATATGCTGTTCTTGGTGGGGTATAGGGTGCTTGAGTTTAAATAATTGTTGCGAAAGGTTCTGGTGTGATTGATCGTTCCTACATACGTGTTTATAAAATGTATGTTTTCATGAGGTGTTTTTGAGATGTATAGCAGGGATGCTACAAAATGAAAATGAGTGTTTTGAAAAGATGAAATTATTATTATCCTTTTCAGATATATTAATACATCCAGATCATTCTAAACCGTATATATTGACAACGGACGCATTCGATTTTGCTATAGGTGCTGTGCTTTCACCAATTCATTTTGCGTCGCGTACTTTGACAAAATCAGAAGAGAAGCATTCTGTACCCGTAAAAGAGAATTTTTTGGGCATTGAAAACATTTAGAAACTATTTATATGGTGCTAAATTCATCATATACACAGATCACCAACCATTAACCTTTGCCTTATCTCCAAAAAACACGAACGCAAAGCTTAAGAACATGAAAGCTTATCTTGAAGAAAATGATTATCAAATCATGTATAAACCTGGAAAATCTAATGTAGTAGCGGATGCATTAAGTAGGAATGTCAATGTCCTTACAAGTACACAACATTATGCTTCTGATAGTGGCGATATGTTCATCATATCCACTGAAGCACCATTCAATGTATTCCGACACCAAGTAATAATTCATTAAGGCAATAATAATGTAGAAATAGAACATCCTTTCCCTAACTTCGAACGCAAAATAATTCATATACAAGATATTAATGAAGACTCTCTTTTACAGATACTAAAGCAGCATTTCAACTTTTCAAAAGTGAACGGATTATTAACGGATTATAAGTGTGAGTCCAATATTTCAATCCTCTTCCTTGAAAGATATATGGATCTTTGGAGATGCCGTTTTCGGTGGCAGTCAGATAGAGGTCAGGTGTGATGTCAGAGTGCTTTCACCGCTGATAGCGAACGGACGTGTATCAGATAGCTCCAGTGAAACAAGTAATATTAACAGAGTGATTACAGTCAAACAAAGCCAAAGCTTTTGCTCGGACTACCATGGGCCGGGCCAAAGGATCTTCAACCAAGAGGCTTGCTTCCATGCCTCTTAGTTCGTTCCATAAATCTGTGGTTAGCCATCCCTCAAAATCGGTTAAAACAGCGGATACAAATCCGTTTGGTATTCTGGAATCCATCGCCGATGATGAAATTGAGGTGAACACGCATACGCAACACGTTAAAACGGTTAAATCAACGAGACAACCACCACCAATAACCGTGGCGATCACCAACGTTGCAGATGTGCACAAAAAAATAATTGCGTCAGGTGTTGTGAGATATACCACCAACGTTACATTCAAAGGAATAGTAGTGCGAACGGATTCCATCGACAATCACAAAAAACTACTGAGCCACTTTAAAAAGATAGGTCTCAGTTTCCACTCTTATCAGCTCGAAGAAGATAAGACAACGAAAATAGTCCTGCTCGGGCTGCTAGACATGCCCATCGAGAATTTACAAAAAATTCTGTTGGAAGAGAAATTAACTCCGGTGGCAATAAAGAAGTTGGCCATGAAGCAGAAGCGTTACGATGAGCAAGCTGCGTACTTGCTACACTTCAGTAAAGGGACGGTGGAACTCAAAGTGCTCCGTACGATTACTGCACTTGACCACCAGAAAGTGAGCTGGAAATATTACTCAAATAAAAACGGCGTAATGCAATGCAAAAATTGCCAGAACTTCGGTCACGGCGGTGACAATTGTTTTAGACAGCCTAAGTGTATCAAATGCGGTGAAACACATACATCTTCGACATGCCCGTTAGCGAAAGAATGTGAGGACGGTATAATACCGACGCACAAGTTAAAGTGTGCGAACTGTGGCGGTAACCACACAGCCAACTACACGGGCTGTCCTAACAGAAAAAAGTTCGAAGCTACGCAGACAAGCCGACGCACTACCACATCTCAAACAAGGCAGGTAACGCTCTCGCATAATAACTTTCCTCTCCTGAATAACCCAAACTCTTCCCAGTCCCAGTACCAAAGAACAGAAACATATAATCCAAACACACGCATTCCCCAGTCGGCATCATACGCAGATGTTACCAATACTGGTCAAAAAGATCTCTTCGGACCAGATGAGCTGGCGCTAATAATTACAGAAACGTTTTCTAATCTTCGAAATTGTTCCTCCAAAGAAGACCAAATCATGGTTGTATTTAAAATAGTTCAAAAATTCTGTTTCCCATGAAATGGCTAATACAACCAATATGAAAATTTCATACTGGAATGCAAATAGCATTTCAACTAAAAAACTAGACCTACTTAATTTTCTTCACGTTCACTCAATAGATGTTATGGCAATCACAGAAACATTTCTAAAACCTGGTCAGCGTTTTAGCATGCCAAACTACCTAGTTTATAGGTTGGATCGTTTGGACGGACCAAAAGGCGGAGCACTATTACTAGTAAAAAGTAGCATAAAGCATGAGCTGTTGCCTGGTTTTAACCTGGATATAATTGAAGCCATTGGAGTAAAAATATTTGTGAATAGCACTCCTATAACTATAATTTCCGCATACCATCCTGGAGGAAATACTAATATAGATAGCTTCAAAAAAGACATTAAAAAGCTAACTAGTAGAGCCAATAATTATTTCATTTGTGGAGATCTTAACGCAAGGCACAGAATGTGGAACTGCGCATCTGCTAACAAAGCTGGAAAATCCCTATTTGAGGAAATTCAAAAAGGTCAATTTTCTATATGCTTTCCTAATTCTCCTACTTATATTCCATCAAACTCTAACTTCATGCCGTCTACATTAGATGTAGTTTTAACAAACAACAATTTAAACATTTCTGATCCGATCACTCTCTCGGAACTAACTTCCGATCATTTACCGGTTTATTTTCAAATCGAAAACACATCCGCTGTTAATAAACCGGATAAACAAATATATGACTATTCCAAAGCCAATTGGCATTTGTACAAAACAGTTTTGAAAAATAGTATTAACACAAATGAATTGGATCAAAGTATGATGGATCAAACTTCGCAAATTGAAGAGTTAATAACTAAAGTTACAGATGCCATTCACGCAGCCCATAATATTGCTGTCCCACGCACAACACCGGGAAAATATAATATTATAATACCTGATAATGTTTTGTCACTCATCAAAATTCGCAATAAATTCAGGAAAAAATGGCAACGACATAGGCATTAGCGTCTGAGTATCAACTGAACTGTTTGGATGGATGCTGGTGCGCTGGTCCGTGTTGAATTATGCTGCGTGCTGAATAATGCTGCGTTGCAAATTATGTTGTGCGCGCTGCTTTGTGGTTTGTTTGTTTATCGGTGGCGCGTTCTGCTGCGTGGCGTTTCTCGTGTTGCGCTGTCGTCTTAACTCCTTACTGCGCTGTCGTCTTAACTCCTCCCCTCTTAAATGACTTTGCCCTCAAAGTCTCGTTGCTGCGTGGAATGAAGTTGGTCTGCTAACGAACGTTTCTGGTCGTTTCGCTTGAGTCATGTTTACTTTTATCGTCGTTCTCTTGAAGTGGAAGAATAAACAGATTATAAATGCGCATAGGCATATGAATGCAAAAGTTCCTCCGAATACATTAATTTTCCATCTTAGAGAATCATTCTGCAAGTTAATACTTTTTAGTTTTTCTCTATGTTCTATGGTGAGTTTTTGTACGAGTTGGAGAGGCGGTTTATGTTCGATTTCACCCTTATCGATGTTGATTCCTGCTGTTGATTTGAATGGTTTACCAGGAATGGTGACTTCGTCGTTTGAATAAATTTCTCCATTAATGATAATGTTACAATTTTCGAATTGTATGACGTAGGAACCGTTCAGTACTTGGTTCATTTTGCTGCAGTTTGATGCGATTTCTGCTATTGCGTCGTTGATTAGTATTGTGTCGTCTTTGATTCTTTTTATGAAGCCTCGACTATAAATCTTTTCGTAGTCACATTGTGAATCTTCTCTCCTCACAATTTGTTGAATGCATGTTGTGGGTTGTTGTATGCCGATTTGCGGACATATATAAACATCTTCTTGTTGTTGGCACTTCTCTGTCATGGAATATACGTGGGTTTGATTTTGTAATATAAAGTTTTGTGTGACGATTATACGTGCATCGTGTTGTATTATCGAGTCAATGTATTCGTATTCGTAGATTTTTGAAGATAGTTTGGGGAACTTTAGCATGTATAGTATATGAGATTCATTTACTGCTACTTGGGCAGTTGATTGCCTTAGCAATTCTTCCGGTGTGTTGTATTTAATGTTATTCTTCTCAAGAAACTGTTCTATTGATGTCAGATCCTCAAGGGATAGTAGCTTACTGCTCGGAATACCGTTTTTAGCTAACAGTATAGCGTCTTCTATGACATCCAATTTTTCTTGTAGCATATTTATGTTGGAAAGTAGAATAAGTTTCCGAATTTCCACTTGGTGTGACTCATAGCGTTCGTTTTCGATATTTACGACTTGGTTAGCGACATCAGTTATTTGTTTCAACCTGTCGTTGAAGCCTTGGTTGATTATTATTTGTTTGTTGCTTTCTGCTATCAGGGAGTTCATTATGGAGTTTATGACATGTAGGTCGTCTGCATCTGGAGTTCCAGCGATCCATTTCCAAATTTTTCCTATCGTGTCCCATCGTTTTTGTCTTTTCACAAATGGTTTGATTTTCGCAAAAGTGTCCTTTAGCATGCTAGCTTTTATGCTGATCAAATTTTCGATAGATTCAGTAGAATTTCCATTTGGACTATCTTGTAATGTTTTCTCTATTGTTTCGTTTATATCAGTTAAATCTATTGGATGTATTGTTCTTACGTATCCAATTTGAATCTTAGCTTTACCTATCGGTATTATGGCTAATGGATTGTTATTTAAATCATATATGTTTATGTCTGCGAAAATTAGTTTGATCAACAGGATCGTAAGTATTCTGTAACGATAGTTAAAACAATTTTGAAAAAGTATTAATATTTTTTCATTACTTTCTTAAGTTTACTTTATGTATTTTTCGATTGTTTGAATCGATAATATATGTTGGATGATTCTCCTTTACTTTTACTGCATTAAAACGACTTTCGCGTTTGTTATTCGTCTTTTTCTTTTCGAATGCATATTCGTTTTCTACGTAATCCTTATATTTTTCATCTTTGATTTTTTCTTCATTCTTTTTGAATATCTGTAGTATTCTTTCATTTGTTTTTTCTCTTATTCTTGATCTCTCTAGCGGATCGTTTGATATTTCTCCTACATACACATTTCGTGGTGTATCCTTTATGAATGAATGTATGCTGTGATTATACTTATAAACAGCTTGTTGTACTAATGTTATAATGCTCATCTCTGGATTGAGTTTTTTTGTGCATCTAGCGATTTCTCTAATTGTTGAATGGCAACGTTCTATTTGTCCATTCGTTTCTGAACGATTAACTGGAGTTTTAAATATTTTTGTTCCTAGGTTTAGTATTGATTGTTCGATAACGTTTGAGACAAACGTACATTCGTTGTCTATTACAATTTGAGCTGGTAAGTCCCAGTCATATAGGAGTTGTAGTAAAACTTCCTTTCTATCAGCGATTGATTTAGATTTTATCGGTCGTATTTTAACGTATTTTGAAAATTTATCTATAGATGAGATAAATAAAAAGTTTGCGTTATAAGCAAATATGTCAATATGGATAATTTCTCCAGGATATGTCGGTATTGGTGTTTTTACTGGTATAAATTCTTGGGGTTTTCTCTCGTATTTTTCTGTTTTACATATCTCACAATTTTTTACAATGTTTTGAATACTTTTTCTCATTCCGGGAAAGTAGAATTTTTTTATAAATTGCAATGAGTTTTCCTTAGCATTTCTGTGAGCAAAATTATGAATATTCTTGATTTCTTCAATTTGTGTTTCTTCATCGCATAGGTCTTGTACTTGCCTTTGGGAAAATCTAGCTTTGATTGTTTTTGGATTGTAGAGAGTTTTATAAACTTCTTGGATAATTCCCATTGTTTGTTCATCTGTGTGAATTCCATTAATTACATTTGGATTGATTAATTTTTTGAATTTATCCTTGATAAAATCAGAAGTAAATGTTGGTTCAATAAAAATATGTCTTCTGAATTTTGGAAAAGGGGTAATTAATTGGTATGAAGAATTAGTTCCAATTTTAAATACTAGTTGGTTGTGGAATACATTAATTGGTGCTTCTGTTGAAGGTATATAAGAATGATCGTCTTCGTCAGCTGAGTGCTGAGTTGGCGTTAATGAGTTTAGTTGTATACGGGAAAGTGCATCTGCTACAACGTTTGATCTTCCGGGTTTGTAGAATAATTGGTAATCGTGTTCCTCCATGAAAGATTTCCATCTTTTCAGTTTTGCGTTGTTGTTCTGCGGAGATAAAGCAAATATTAATGGTTGATGATCTGTATGAATATTAATTTTAGCTCCGTATATGAAATTTCTCAATGTTTGTAGTGCCCAAACGATGGCAAGCATTTCCTTTTCGTTGGTTGCATAATTTTCCTCTGTTTTGGAAAGAGTACGAGAAATGAAGGTTATCGGTCTATCACCGTCGTGACATTTTTGTGAAAGCACAGCTCCTAGTGCTTTTTCCGATGCGTCTGTTGTTAGTTCGAATGGCTTCTGGAAATCTGGAAAAGCTAAAACATCATTAGAAGATATTATGTCTTTAAGGGTTTGAAATGCGTTTTTTGCGGTTTGATCAAATTTAATAGGGAAATTTTTTGATTCGTGTTTGGAAATTTGGCGATGGCCATCCTCCCCTCTTAGGAGTTTTGTGATGGGTTTTGCCAGTTGTGCATAGTTTTTAATAAACCTGCGGTAGTAACCTGACATTCCTAAGAATCTTCTTAGTTCTTTAAGGTTTTGTGGTTCTGGGAATTTTTTTATGGCTTCAATCTTTTTTATATTTGGTTTAAGTCCTTCACTTGAGACTATGAATCCGAGGAATTCAACTTCTGTCTTAAGAAATTCAGATTTATCCGGTTGTATTTTGAAATTAGCGGCTCTCAGAGTTTCTAGAACAATTCTTAAATTTTGCAGATGTTCTTCAACTGTTTTGCTAAAAATGATTATGTCATCGATGTATATGTGACAAATTTTTCCGATGTGTTCCCTTAAAGTGTCGTCCATGACGCGTTGGAATATTGAAGGGGCATTTTTTAAACCAAATGGCATGCGTACGAATTCATATTTTCCGTTGTTTATTGAAAATGCAGTTTTTTCGATATCATTTTCCGACATAGGTACTTGATGAAATCCTGACGCTAAGTCAAGAGTTGTGAAATATTTATTTGAACCTAGATTGGCTAAAACAGTAGATGGATCCGGAATAGGATATTTATCGCTTATTGTTTGAGTGTTCAATTTTCTGTAGTCTACGACAAGTCTATATTTTTTTTCATTGGCAGCATCCAGTTTTTTTGGAACAATCCACACTGGTGCATTGTATGGGGATTTCGAAGGTCTGATGATTCCATCATTTAGGAGTTTTTCAATTTGCTTGTTAACTTCACCTTTAAGTGCTTGGGGATAGGGATACGTTTTACTATAAACTGGTGATTCATCTTTTGTTCTTATTGTCGCTTTTACTCGCGATGTACAAGGTAGTTTCAAATCTGGTGGTTAGAAAAGATCTTGATATTCCTGTAATAGGTCATGTAGCTTTCTTTTTTCGTTTTGGTTCAGATGATTATCACGAATGTTTATTTTATTTACTTCCTGTAGTTGGTATTGTTGTAATGGAATGACATGTGTGCCATCAATGATTAATATTTCATTGGCTGTGTCAATTACTGCTTTAATTTCCTTTAGTGAATCGTGTCCAATTATGGCATCAAACGATTTTAAATTTTCTAAATGATAAAATTTTAGCATTTTATCTGAATATGGTTTGAATAATCGTGCTTGAGAATAAGCGTCGATTTTAATATCTCCTGCTACGGATGATACGAAAAATGGTTTATCAACCTTGTGTGAAATTTTTGCATATTTTGGATGTATGTAATTTTTATTAGATCCAGTATCAATTAACATTTTGAGTGGTTTTGAAGCGTTACCATAGAATAAGAAGTAAGGCAACGCTGAGTTTATTCTAAAAAATTCAGCTCTGCTTCTTCAAAAGTTTCTCTGAAGTTGTTACCTTCTTGTTTTTCAATTGTTCTGAAATATCGTTCAAATGACTGTTGCACATTGTCAACCGTTGTGTTATTCACGTTGTTGTTTACGTTTTCGAATGTTTGTGCAAGATTGGCATCTGCTATATGATTAATGTTGTTTATGTTTCTGGCGTTTGTTTGGATATTATTGACTCTAGGTCGTTTTGGTGGTCTCACATTGTTTGAATTTGGACGATTTCCGTAATTTACTTGGCGAGTTCTGATAGATTGATCAACGTCCATCGGTTCTGGTGGAGGTTGACGTTGAAATTGATTAGATTGCATTTTTTGAAAGGGCTGTTGGTGCCTTGGAATGAAATTGTTAAAATTTCGATTTCCATACATTGGAGGTTTTGGGTAATGAGGCCTAGGTGGTGGCTGGGCATGTGTGTACCTTATTGGTGTTGGTGGCGGTAAGGGAATCATATTCCTTGGTGCCGTTGGTGGAGTGTATGTTCTCGGTTTTGTTAACATTTTTCTGCATTCAATATTTTGGAAAGAGATACAATAGCTGTATGCTCCTGCAAGCGATGTTGGCTCATAATTCCTTATGAACTTGTAAACGTCTCCATCGAGTCCTCTCATGAAAGCATCAATTGCTTTTTTGTTGTACATTTCAATTAAAGCTCTGGAAGCTTCGGGGTGTGTAAACCTTTCATCGGTATTTATTTGATTTGCGATGAGGGACAGTAATCTGTTCACCTCGTCGTAATATACTTCAAGTGAGCGGTTCTTCTGTTGCACGCTCATGAGTTGGAAGTCCAATGTTTCCAAGTCACGTTTTTCGCCGTAATAGGTGATCAATGTTTTTTTGATCAGGTTCCAATTTATGCCTACGTTTGAAGCGACGAGTGAGTCATTCGCTTCACCGCGTATTTTTCTACGAATGAATTTGCAGATCATGTGGTATTTATTTTGACGTTCGATGGTATCTGTACCTTTAGTTTGATAGAGTTTCACTAAACTGTCTACATCATTTAACCAGCTATTCAGTTCGCTGGGATCCCCAGTGAATGTTGGTAGATCTTTTACCAAATCGGGAATTTTTTCAAAAGTTTCAGGATTTACACTTGTTCCATCTGGCTTTGTGAAATAAAGCGGTGGATCAGAATAATCGATAAAAGTGGGGGCAATATTGCACGCTTCGAGTGCGGCAATGCGGTTGATAATTTGATCAAGTTCGGGTCTCGACATTTTCAATGTTAGAGATTGTAATGAATTAATTAGATCCTCCAGGATTTTTTCGTTAGTTTAAACACGTTTTTAACTTCACTTGATTGAGTTAGTAATATGTAATATTAATTTGCAATCGTTTTTAATACTCGTTTTTGATTTTTTTTCACTGTTTGAAATTTTCACTTACGATTTTTTATAATTCACTGTACTTACGGTACCATACGCATCCTGTTTCGGGCGTTGGATGTACGTCTTATGTTGTCTTTATCAGCTCCTCTAGCGGGCCTTATGTTGTTTTTCGCTCCTCTAACGGGCCTTATGTTGTTTTTCGCTCCTCTAACGGGCGATGTGTTGTTTTTTGCTGGGAAACCGGCTATGATATTCTTCCTTCTCAGTGTGATGGATGGTTCCTTTTTGTCCTGCGTGAGCTGCTAACTGCACAGGTGACTCGGGATCCTTTTCACACGGCTGCACTCGGCGATCAGGAAGTCTTTTTTAGTTTAGGATTTGGTGGTAACTTTCACTCTAACGTGGTTACTTTTCACTTGCACCTTAACTTTATTTTTCACATAGCGCGGTCCCTATTCGGGCGCCAGTTAACGCACGGTGTCCGGGAGAAGTGTTTTTAAAAAAAACTTAACTTTATTTCCATCGACCGGCGGAGTTAATAACCGTTCGGATTAGCGTCAGAGTATCAACTGAACTGTTTGGATGGATGCTGGTGCGCTGGTCCGTGTTGAATTATGCTGCGTGCTGAATAATGCTGCGTTGCAAATTATGTTGTGCGCGCTGCTTTGTGGTTTGTTTGTTTATCGGTGGCGCGTTCTGCTGCGTGGCGTTTCTCGTGTTGCGCTGTCGTCTTAACTCCTTACTGCGCTGTCGTCTTAACTTAGGTTTTACCGAAATTTTTCCCACTCCCAAATTTAAATCTGCACTTTGATCAAATAGCATTTAAACTGGCAAAGCCAAACTATGTTTTAAAATTAGTGCGGAAAAATTTAAATTATTGAACCCACTATCAACAATATCTCAACAACTATTGTAAACAAATTTAAATTGAAATACATGAAGAATATACTACTACTCAGGTGTGATGGGTGAGTTTCGTAGCGTAGATTTCTAGGGTGGAAAGTATTGGTCAATTGCTTATGGGTAAACTTCAGCATCAACAAATCCATAGCAGGTTCTGTTGTCAATTATGTAGCAAAACCGCAATGAAATGGGTATGAATCCGACGCTTCTTGAAGGATGGCATAGACTCTCTATATCTTACTCAGACTGAATACTTCCACGAAGTACAGAACGATAATATGTCATCTAACCCCGCAGAAACATGGATGATATGGCTAAATTGAGCTGAGGATGATACTGTTTCCTGATCTATAGGTGATCCAAGTTACCCCAAGACTCAACAAAGAGCGATGGAGACTGGTTTTTATGGTAAAAGACTTCGTGATTGCATGGATGATATGAGAAAGTACTACCGGAAAATACCGCTAGGCGATGACCCTCACAGACTACTGATCCATGGTGGAGCAAGCCATCATCAGTACGACCGATCAAATAATTGGCCTCGTGTCTCGTAGCCCGAGGAAGAATACAGCGCGCAGCCGATGACAGATACATCCATCGTGTCGATTGCGCCTGTTCGATAATGTGTAAGACCGAGAAAAGTGTGTAAAGGTCTTTTTACCTCGGTTTCCATAATGCGAGATGAGTGTAGTGTATCTTACACACCTTTATCGATGATCTGTGATAGTATCAGTAATAAGATAGATAGTAATGTAGTAGACTAAGTTACAATCAAAGAGCGAGGCAGTTGCACGATATCCGCCTACCACGAACGACTGTTTAAAACAGATATCAATCCACAAGAGTACGGGTCGTAGTATTCTTGATATTCGGAGAAGCTGTTGCGTGAATATGACGTTAGAAGCTAACAAGAAATACTTCTGAACTAAGCAACAGCCAATGCTACTGGGACAGATACTCCAAGTACGAATGTGATTGGTGTTAATGCCTTGTTGGTGTCGATTCTCAACAGAGAGCGCTAGTAGTTTAGCCCATTTCATAAAAGAAAATAAATTTCCAGTGTGCCCCTAAATGTAGGTCATGCATGTGCGTATTAACGAGCAACGAACCAATAATTAAAATTACGAAAATAGTTATGCATCGCTAGAACTAAAACGAATGCTTGTTGAGATATAAAGGCAAGGAAGTGCACTTTCAACGGGGGAGGGAGAGATGTTGTGGATGGTGGATTAAACTTTACTTAGGTGAAGTAAAGTTGATGGATGAGGTGTATCTTCTCTCCAGTGCAATATTAGTTCACTTCAGTTCAGTCCAGTCCAGTTCAATTCAGTTTATATATCCTTTAGACTATTTCGGTATTATGTGTAAATAGGTTTCTCGCTTTAATTATAGTCTCTCAGTCTAGCATTTAATTTGTACTTAAAATTACGTCTGCAAATACCATGATGATGATAACACTCAAAATACGTGTTCATATTTATTTCAAAGTTTAGTCCCACCCTTTCCCATCCTTGATTTCCCTCCCTTTTTATTTTTACTTAGTTCCATACAGTCCAATACTCCGGATTAAGATTCGTTACGCAAACAAGACGAGAGTTTCGTTCATACCTAAGACTCGACTCATAATGTATGAATTTAAACACTCAATTTCGACATTTTGACTTGCCTGTCCCTTTGTCAATTCATTCAATTATCGATCATTTTGGTGACATCGAACAGTCGAAAAATTACCAGTTTTTCTGTTGGCTTAACAGTTGAAGGATTAGAAAAAAACCTATTTTTTCTAGTTTTAGTAAAACACAACAGCAAATGTTAAGAACTTCCAAAGCTTTATCACCTTAACCAGCAGGCATTGTAAAACTTTGTCCTCTTTTGAAAAATCCGTCTAAACGATGAATTTTTTGCTGGATAAGATAAATATTGTTTTACACAACTCGCTGTTCATTTGACAGTCATTCTTAACAAGCGGCTGCCGGTACTGATGAAAATTTATTCTTTGAAGTTGAGCGTGTCAAGGTAAATGTCACAGCTTTGTGGCAAAGTACCGCTCGGGAAGGGATAGTATATTTATCGAATAGTTCTTAGGTAAATGATTGAAGCAAAATGAATTCAGCGATTCACCAATAGTAGTTTTATTTTCATTGCCATCCGTAGTTTTCATCATTTTCTTCATTGGCACTACAACTTCGAGAGGTTTTGGCCGGCAATTACTAGCTTTTTTTATTTTACTTTCACTGCTTTGTAGTCAATCCAGCGGATAGGGAGATTCGATCCTCTGAAGTGCATAAACACCAAGTGCAATTTAGGGACAAATATTTCACTGTCCTTGCTTTTACTTAACAATCAGATTTATAACATACTTAAATGTTCTGCATGATAGCGTAATGTCGCGCCGCGAATGCAGGTAAAGTATTTAGCGTGTAAACGTGCCCACAATCGCGTCCAAGGATGCCTACACGAGTGTTCCTGATGTCATGGATGGTTGTGTGTCTGTAGTTTATGCGAAATTGCTTTCGAATCAATCTTCTCGAGACTGGTGCTGTTCACGCCGACGCCGACGACTTTTTTTTTATAAAATAGTAACATTAGGTCCTTTATTTCTATTCGCTTAAACATATACTTTTTTCACAGTTTAAATTAGTTTTTGTTGATTTCTGTTATAAATTTTGCACCAATGCCTCCTTGTTTATTATAACGTCTATATTATTGGAAAGTCCTGAAATGTAGTTGATAAAGCATTTAAAATGGTTGTAGGATTTTGTGCTAGTTACGGGAAACACGAAATTTTCCCAATCTGTCTTTCTGATTCCAGTTATTTCTTTTGTTAGCTTTATGAATGTTTTCCATTTTGACGATATGTTAGCACATTTAGAAAATTTGTGCTCTAATGTTTCTACCTCGTTGCAATGGGAGCATTTTTCCGTGTTGGCTAAATTCATTTTATGGAGAATTTCATTGTGAGGTATTTTTCCGTGTATTAGGTAGGAATATAAATTTCTTTGATTGCTTGTTAATTTGGGGTTATGCACATTTTTCCATATTTTGTCCCACTTTTTCAAAGGATGCGTTTCGCATATACTAGGTCTAGTTAGCTTATTTAGTAGATATATGTAAATTGTTTTGCTGGTGGGTGTCGTTCTCAGATTGATTGGTATATATGCCGCTTCTAGGATTACTGCTTTAATGCAGGGTATATTTGAATTGGTTATGTTGGGAGGATTGTTTAGATTTTCTAGAGCCATTTTTGAGAATGTAGTGCTGTCCTTGTCGCGAATATACCTATTTATCAATAAGGCTTTGCTTTTTAATTCTGGCATGTGCAGGCCAAGTCCGCCTTGGTTTAGGGGCAGAAATAGAGTTTGCGCTGGAATTCTAAGCTTTCCTCTGTCCCAAACAAATCTGGTTATTTCTGCCTTAATTTTGCTTATGTGAGAGTTGAGCGGTTGAAATATCGACGCGATGTACCAGAGCTTGGGAAGAATGTAAGTGTTGCATATTTTAACCTTCTGGATCGAATTTAGATGACGGCTTTTGTTATTCCAAGCATGGTATTTTAGTTTTTGTATTGCTTCTTCCCAGTTTATTTTCCCCATTAGCCTAATGTCGTTCAGAAACTTAACTCCTAGGATTCTCACGTTTTTGGTGGTATTTATCCAAGAGATTTTGATATTGTTACGATTGGCTGTATAACCAACGTCTATTCCTTTGCATTTTGCCAAATTTAGCTTTGCTCCTGCTTCTTCTCCAAATTTAAGTATCGCTTCTTTTACCCTGTGAAGTTTATCTGGAGCGGACGATATTACTGAAATATCGTCGGCATATACCGTAAGGCAATCGTTTTCACCAGCACATATTTTTTCAAGTTTCTGTATTAGGGAATTTAGGTATATTACGAACAAAAGCATGGATATTGGATCGCCTTGACGTACGGATTTTTGTATTGGTATAGGTTGGGATAATTTTCCATTGATAAGTATTTGGGATGTGGCTTTGTCTCCTATTGATTTTAGTATTGAGATTATCTGTTTGTTAATTCCAATTTGTTTCATTGTTTTGTAAAGATAGGTACGGTTAACTCTGTCATATGCTTGGTTTAGGTCGAAAGATATGAGTTTTCCTGCGATCTTCCTATGTTTTAAATCAGATATTTATTCTTTTAGCGATATTATGGATTGAAATATGTTGTTTGTTTTATTGTGGCATTTTTGAATCGGTGATAGAACATTGTGGATGCTAATAACATTTTCTAGCCGAATTCGCATTATTCTGCTAAATATCTTGTAATCCACATTTAGCAACGTTATTAGTCTGAAGGATTTTATTCCAGACGACGTGCTATTTCTTTTTTTTACAAGTACAATAATACCCTCGAGCAAGGGCGACGGTACCTTGCAATGCATAATGTCATTTATTACCAGATTGAATTCTCGATGGATGATGTTGAAACAAGATTGGTAACATTCTATAGGAATTCCATCGGATCCTGGAGTACGGCCTTTTGCGGATAACTTAATTGCTGACATAATTTCTGCAGTCGTTATTTCTTCATGCATTACAATGTTTGCTTTGCAGTTATCGGGAATGGATTGTTTTGAAGGGAAATTATTTGGAATATTCAATGGGTAATGATCTTCGTTAAAAAGTTTTTTAAAATGTTCAGTTATGTAATCTTGAATTTTTTTGTCGTTATTTAGAGTTTCTCCATTTTCTGTATCTATTTTTTTAATTAATTTTCCGTTATTTTGGTTTCATGCTCTCAAATGGTAGGTAGATATTTCTTCATCATTCTCTCTCCGCTCATTTATTTTGAAGTTATTTTCGAGAAAATTTCTTTGGAGCGTTAACATTTTAGCTTTTATTTGATTGATTTTAACCGTTTCAGATGGATTACCAAAATAATTTTCATATGCTCGCTTCAGCTCGGAATAAAGACGGTTTTGTTGATGTCGAAATTCCTTAATTTGTTCATTGCTTTTCCATTTGAAAAAAGCTATGATTTTGGGTTTTGCAAAATGAACCCACCAATCAATCCAGCTTGAGTAATTTTTCTTATGCTTCGTAATGTTGATCCAACGGAATTCAAATTCTTCTATGTTTTTTTCGTTCAGTACCTGTTTCTTATGGTCCAATTGTTATAATGTACGCACAAGGAAGTTTATTCTACTAACTTCTTGCTTTTACGAAAGCACACCAGAAAAAGAGACTGGAACCCACCGCGTGCACACTTATATATCCCTAGGTGAGTTCCCCGTGTGGAACTCCCTAACTTAACGACACTTAACGTTCTTATCGATATAACTCTACTACAGTCGAGTACCACAACACGCCCAAACTTTTTTTTTTTTTTTTTTATTTTTTTTATACATGCCATTCTTTTATCCTATTCTTATGAACTGTATCTGTTTTTGTGTTATCTTCAATTACTACATTTTCGCCATTATCCTGTAATATTGTATATGGGCCGCTGTAGGGTGTTTCTATTTTTTTTACATTCTCTTCTCTGATTAATACCTGATTGCCTGGTTGGAATATTTTGTGTTTCGTTTTCTCATCGTAATATTCTTTGCTCTTAGCCTTATTTTGTATCAGGCGTTTTCTTACTTCATCGTGAGCAATCTTCAGTTTTAAACCTAGTACAGTTGCGTAATTGTCTAGATCGTATTGCGCTCTATTCACTTTTTCGTTTATGACGTTAGATGGTACATTTGCTTGCCTTCCATGCATAAGGTAGAACGGGGTATAACCTGTAGCTGTGTGTACGGTATTATTATAAGCAAACTCGTAAAAGTTTACCCATTGATGCCAATCTAACGCTTTCTTATCGCTGTAAATTCTAAGGAAATTGCCTAACTGTTTATGCGTGTTTTCAAGCGCTTCTACTGTTTCGTGATGATAAGCAGTGGATTTTAGTTTTTCTATTTTCAAAAGTTTACATATCTCATTAAACAATGATGAAAGAAATTCTGTGCCTCTGTCTGTACAAATAGTTTCTGGCACTCCGTATTTTAGTATTACTTTCTCTACAAATGTTTTCGCTGCTGTTTCAGCTCTTTTGTTTTCTATTGGCGTGGCTGTCACAAACTTAGTTAAATCGCATTGTGTTGTTAGAATGTATTCATAGCCATGTGAGTTCACTAACGGGCCAACAAGATCTATAAATATCTTTTCCATACTCGTTTTTGCTGTATCTGTTATTTTAAGTGGTATTTTTGGTGGTTTAATTGGTTTGTTCATTTGGCATTGTTTACACTTGGCAATCATTTCTTTAACATCCTTATCTATTCCTGGCCATGTATATCTCTGTTTAATTGTGTTAACAGTACGATGAAAACCTGCGTGTCCTGCGGTCGGTAAGGTATGAAAATCATTCATAATAATAAGTTTCTTTGCTCTTTCATGATCCCCTAATACTTTTACATTTTCATTGAGTACTATTATCTCTGGCATTCCCTTCTCATTGAGGGTTTTTAGCTGTTCCATGAATTGCTTTGAAGCTTCATCTTGTTTCTTTATCACCAAGTATGTTTTATTTTTAAATGATTTGATAAAGGCTTTTATCCTTACTAACATTCCTCGTAAGTAAACGATAGTATTGGTTTTGGGTAAAATTATTTTATTTTTAGAATAACAAGATCATTTGCATTACGACAAAACTGCAGCTCAATATAGTTTACTTTAGATATTGCTGAATTATTACTATCATTTTGGCAAATATCGTTGCTATCAGTTTTAGTTTTAGATCTTGTGGTTATTAGAACTTTTTCTTGTATATTTATGGCTTTAATATCAGATAATGGTAATCTAGATAAGGTGTCGGCTACTACGTTTTCAGTACCTTTTTTATAGCACACAGTAAAATTGTACTCTTCTAGCGCAAGTCTAAATTTAGTTAAACGGCTCGAAGGATTATTCATAGTAAACAAATAGACTAAAGGTCTATGATCTGTAAAAATATTGAAATGCCTACCATAAAGATATGGACGATAATGTTTAATGGCCCACACTATGGCTAACAACTCTTTTTCAATGGTTGCATAATTTAGCTCGCCTTTGTTAAGAGCTCTACTGGCAAAAGAAATTGGCTTTCCGTTTTGATTACTAAGCACTGCACCAATAGCACTATTTGAGGCATCTGTATGCAAAACAAAAGTATTTTTTTTGCTAAAATCGGGAAAATCTAAGACTGGAGGGTTCACAAAATTATTTTTCAGTTGATCAAATGCTGCTTGGCAAGTAGGTGTCCATTCAAATGGAACTCCTTTTCGTGTTAAATGGTTTAACGGCATGCATATTGAGGCAAAATTCTTTATGTGCTTTCTATAATAATTAGCAAAAGCTACAAAACGTTTCACTTCATCTGAAGATTTAGGGGGTTGCCAATCATTGATGCATTTAAGTTTTTGTGGATCGGGTTTTATCCCTTCTGCGGAAATATAATGACCTAGATAAACCAACTCTTTCTTCAAAAAATGACACTTTTCCGGGTTTAATTTGAGATTCACTTGTCTCAATCGCTCGAATACATCCAACAAATTTTTATTATGTTCCTGCATATTTTTACCAAAAACGACAATATCGTCTAAATATATGAGACATTGTTCTGCGTTTAAGCCTGACATTGCCACAGTCATCATTCTTGAGAATGTAGATGGGCTTATTTTAAGTCCCATTGGCAATCTTGTCATCTGGTATTGACCAGATGGCGTGGTAAAGGCGGTAATTGGCCGATCTTTTTTGCTTAACTTGCACTGATAGTAACCTTGAGACAAATCTAAATGCGAGAAATATTTTGACCCAGATAAGGTATCTATCACTTCATCGATATTCGGTAAAGGAAATTTATCATCCTGCAGTACAGTGTTTACTTTGCGATAATCGATTACAAGTCTCCATTTCTTTGTATCAGTACTAGTCTTTTTGGGAACCAATAATATTGGACTGTTCCATTCAGACTGTGTCGCTTCTATAGTTTTGTTTTTTAACATTTTTTTAATCTGATTATCAACTTCTTCTTTTTGAGAATAAGGAAGTCTATAAGGTTTTGAATATATAGGCATCGTATTATTTTTAATTTTTAAAGAAGCTTCATAAACTTTAGTAGTACTCAATTTATCATTTTGCAAACAGAATATGTCATTGTATTTAATGCAAATTTTGGCAATAATTTCTTTATCGTTTTCGTGTAAATGTGATAAATCCAGTTCTTTCAACAGTTGGTTAGCATGATCACTATCATGTTGAGGAGTTTTGAATTCTAAAATGTTAAAATCTGACGCAGGTTTAATGGTTGGTTTCAGTTTTTCTATAGTTATTGATTTATTTTGAAAATTCGCAATGCGTATTGGCAATTTACCATTTTGTGGATTAGCTATCGTGTTTGCTATGTGCACATTAGGTTGGATTGTTTCATTGAGTATAACACAAGTATCAGTGTTTGTAGTATCTACGTAGGTAACAAGTTCTGTTCTAGCAGGGATTGTTAAACAAGTGTGTTTATGGTTGACATTACAAGTCAAAACTCATATTCTCAAAATTTAGATTAGCTTTATGTTTTCTCAAAAAGTTGGTTCCTAATAACCCTACAATGTGGGATGGAAGTGTATTTACGACATGAAATAAGATTGGAAATTTTGCGAATTCGCATAAATATTGGTTTCAATGCATCCTAATGATTTAACTGAACCGTTGATTCCACAAATATTTAAAACGGTAGTTTTATCTAAGACGACTTGCTTGGGAACATAGTTGATATTCAATACACAACAGGTAGCACCAGTATCAATGACAAGATCACGATAAATCCCGAACAAATTAAATTTGGCCTTAACGCCTGTATCAAATTGTAATTTAACGAAATAAATTAACTATTTCATTTTGTTCCTCACTTGAGTTTTGATCCGTATCGTTACATTCCTCCAAAAGATTGGTGTTTCCTAAATGCACTCTATTGTCATTATTGTTTCGCCCGGTGCGTGTTGCATTTGGCGTTCGTTGCTGAAATTGAGTGTTGGAATAATTTCTGTTCCTGTATCCACGTTGGTTATTGGTAGCAAAATTTCGAGTTTGATTTTCATAACCTTGATTACCAGAATATCTCTGAAATGTTCTGCCTCTGTATGATGAGTTGTATGATTGTCTTGGGTAATACGAGTTGTGTGAACGTCTCGTGTAAAGTCGAGGTTGAATAGGGGATTGATACCACATGGCAGTTGATCTCTCTTCGATTGGTTCACACTCCAGAGCATCTGATATGGCTTTGCTAAGCGTTAGCGGGTTTCGCGCTTGCAAGAAAAATCTTGTATTAGCTTCATTTAAACCTTGTATAAATGCACGCACTACTATCGGGTTTACAATGCTGTGTGCGGAAAATTCTGTTGCAAATGTTCCTACAGCCACATGAGCTGCGGATAATTTGGCAGCCATTTTCTCTAGCTCATTCCCAAACTCAGAAATAGTTTTTGAACCTTGGTTTAAAGCAGATAGCTCTTTTTCTACAGCTAGCGGCGTCAAATGCACGCTAAAACGAGTACGAAGAAGACTGAAAGCTTCTTTTATTGTACATGCAGTATCTATAACTCCATGAGCAATGCCAATCAAAGTGGTTTTCATAAATTTTATAATATCCACTTCTGGTACTCCCTTCTCCCTTTCTGCCTCCCTTCTTACGACAGTGCCGACTTTGACCCCGGATGCTGTTGCTTTGTCAACGGACCACCCGTGGCACTACAAAAAAAACACTTATCACTTACGACAAAGACAACACAACATATAACAAAACAGGAATCGCGGATATGGTTCGGTAGGATACTGGGGATGCGGAATCAAAGGATAAGGCCGTTGTCTCTGGCGAATTGGTAGATGAGCCTCATGTATGCGAGGTCTCTGGTCGCCAGCACTTCTCTAATTTCTATGCCCGGTCGTCTGCCGATGCTCTCGACTGCGCCCAGCAAGGAGGGTCTTGCGGTTTCAAACTCCACGCAGGACCACAGAAGGTGATCCACATCGTGAAATCCGTCACCGCAGCCACACACCTTCGTCTGAGCCAGAGTTATACGCTGCAGATGAGCATACAACGCGAAATGATTCGAAATAAGTCGAGACATCATACGTATGAATGCCCGGTCCACAGAGAGCCTACCGAACCAAGGCCGCAGGGACACTTGCGGAGAGATCGAGAAAAGGAATCGCCCGAGATCGTCCGCCTCCCACATGCTCTGCCAGCGAGACAGGAAAAGTTGCTGTGGAAGACGAAGAAACTCTCGGGCCGAGATCGGACGGTCGTAAAAGGCGCCTTGTTGGGTACCTGTTTTGGCCAGTGAGTCTGCCTTCTCGTTGCCGGGAATTCCACAATGAGAAGGTACCCAAATTAGCGAAAAGCGAACTCTTAATAGCCTTCGGGGATCTTAGTGCTTCAAAAGCGCTAAGGCTATCTGTAAAGATGAAGTACTGATACGAAGGTCTCGCTGCTATCATCAATAGTGCATACAAGATCGTGGCTAGTTCTGCGGTGTAAACACTACACGGCTCCCGCAATTTGAAAAATGCTTTGACGGACTCACTAAAAACGCCAAAGCAGGTGCCCTCCTTAGAGGACGATCCATCAGTGTAATACTGGCTTATATGGTCTAAATGGGGAGTTTATACTGGAACGTCGAAGCGAGCGGTTCAGAAGCTTGTGTTTTCTCCCAAATCGCTCGTTATCAGCTAAAGCCGGTTCTTTTTATCTTGAGTCTAATCTCTAAGTAAAAGTGATCATCGATCCCAAAGCGTTAGTGCGTTTTGCCTATGGGGAAGCGTAAAAAGAGAGAGGTGCTTCGGCCATTTCTCTCTAACCCGTCGGAGCTTACTGGAAAAAGCCGAAAGAGACTCTTGTGTGCGTGAGTGATGATACTCCTGACGACGCCGATGAGGAGATAGGAGAATTTGCAGAGGTGGTTGTAAAACAACCTTCCTTATTTCAGCTCAAACATGAGCTTAAAGATTTTTCTGGAGTGGAATTCCAATGTATTGGAATAAGAGTTAAAGTTTACGTGAAATCGCTCTAGGATCACCAACGCCTGATCAGCTTTCTTGAAGGAAGAAAGGATAAGCTGTTTTATACTCACGACATTCCGCAGCCACAGCCATTTAAGGCTGTCCTTCGCGGGCTGCCGCTGACGGATGCTAACGAAGTTATGGCAGAACTGCGAGACTGCTATTCCATGAAGCCAATTGAGGTTTTTCGTATAAAACGACGAAACGAAGCCACGAACACGTACTCATCGCACTTGTATCTAGTGCATTTTGAGAAAGGTACATGTTCTCAAGAAGCCCTCAAAGAGGTGCTTACGATTCAATCCATCAGGGTACGTTGGGAGGCGTATCGAGGTGGACGTCGACGATTGACACAATGTCTTCGATGTCAAGCTTTTGGACACGGCTCGCGCAACTGTCGAATGAAGCCCAAATGTCCAAATTGTTCGCTAGAATACGTGCTGGCAAAGTGTAAAGCGGCAAGTGACACACTACGGTGCGCCAATTGTAATGGAAGTCACAAAGCAAATGACCCTCAGTGTCCTCAACTGGCTAAATATCGTCAAATTCGGGAGCGTGCATCAGCTCAGCAACGAGTAAATTTTCGTAAGGCTATGCAACCTAAGGTGGGGCCTGCCTCTTCAGTATTCCCGCCACTGAATCCACGTGCTGAAAGACCCATTCCGACTGTGTCTGCTGCAGATATACATCGCAAGGAACCGCCTACTGTTGTCATCCCTCCTGGTATGCAGTACGCCATGGTGGCAAAAATGACATCACCATTTCGTTGCAACACTGCGGAAGCCCCTCTCCTATCTGACACCGGAGCTCCGCTACATGATGCAGCTACTTTAATGGGCATTTTCACAGAGATGGTTGAGCGGCTCAGCACATGCCGTTCCCGTCGAGATCAAATCACCGTCATCGGGGAGTTTGCTATTCGCTATGGCTAACAAACTCCGAATCGCCACCTGGAATGCTTGTTCTGTGAGACCGAAGAAAATCCCGCTTGCTGATTTTCTTCGAAGACAAGCCACCGACATCATGCTTATCACAGAGACCCACTTAAAACCGGATGTAAGTTTTGCGCTTCCGGGCTTCAACTTGGTACGGATGGATCGTCGCGGGTCCAATACGCGAGGAGGAGGGGTAGCTATCGCCGTTAGAAGTGGTATACTCTTCACCCCGTTACCGAGCTACAAAACCACAATGTTAGAAGCTGTCGGAACTGAAGTACATTCAGTCACTGGGGCAATACGGTTCGCAGCTGTATACTGCTCGCTCCAAGGTCGGCATGACCTTGGTCACGATGCTGCCTTCAAGCGCGACCTCTCCATCATCACCAGAACGAATGCCTAACTTGTCGTGGCTGGTGACCTTAATGCTCGACACCGCATGTGGAACAATATGCGCTCCAACACCAACGGTAGACTTCTCTTCGACCACGCCCAGCAAGGTCACTACACTGTTGAGTATCCAGACTCTCCGACCTACGTAACATCGAGAGGTTCATCCAGCACCTTAGATATTTTCTTAACCAACGTTGGGATAGGGAAGCCAGTGACGCTGGATGAGTTAAATTCCGATCATTTTCCGGTATTAACTGAGGTGACCTTTACAGCTAGCCGTAGTCCAAAACTACAACGAAAGGACTTCCTCAGTGTTGACTGGGTGCGTTTTGGCCGGTTAATGGACGGCGAATTGCATGAAACTAAATGCAATACGGTTGAGGAGATTGACCTTGCGATTGATATGGTAGAAAGGGCAATTAAGATATCAGAACAGGTATGTGTTAGGACTATGCCCGTTACGAGTGAGTTTGTGAACATAGACCCCTATACATTGGAACTGATACAGATGCGAAACCGATACAGGGTCTTTCAAAATACTAGTAATAGGCTTTATAAAGGTCAAGCAGCATCTTTGGCGAGGGTGATCTCTTCAAAAATTGCTGATATAAGGAATGCGAATTTTGAACGGGTTGTTCCCCGAATGGATGTTCGATCTCCACTCTTTTGGAAAGTAGCCAAGATCCTTAAGCAGAGATCCAAACCTGTCCCTCCTTTAACAGTCAGTGGAAACATTTTGGTCACTCCCTACGAAAAGTGCAACGCCATTGCTGCGCAATCTGCTAGTGCACACTTGCTAGGTACTAATTTTGTTAGTCCTTTTGAAAGGAACGTTACTGAAAGCTTAAGATCAGCTCATCAAGCTAGCTTCTCTAGACCAGAACATGACCGTGTGACCGTGGGAAACGTCCGATATGCACTGAAGCGGATGAAAAACATGAAGGCTCCCGGTATAGATGGATTATTCAACATCCTACTCAAAAACCTACAAGTGAAAGCACTTACCTTGTTGGCTACCATTTTTGATAGGTGTTTTGTGCTGGGATACTTCCCTAGCGCTTGGAAGAGTGCTAAGGTGGTTCCCATTCTCAAGCCCGGTAAGGATGCTACTAGTGCAGAGAGCAACAAATCAATAAGTTTACTCTGTGCTTTGGGTAAACTATTTGAAAGAATAATCCTCGATCGTCTTCAAAACCGGGTGTCTGAGCTGGAACTCATCTCTGCAGAGCAGTTTGGTTTTAGATCAGGTCATTCAACTACACAGCAATTGCTTAGGCTCAACAATATCATTCAGGCAAATAAAACAGCATCTAGATCCACTGCTGTTGCCTTTTTGGATGTTGAAAAGGCTTTCGACAACGTTTGGCATAGTGGACTAATTCATAAGCTATTAGTGTACGGTCTTCCAATGTTCTTGGTGAAGATCGTCAGCAGCTACTTGGAGGATAGCACATTTCGGGTGGCCTTAAGCTCTGCGATGTCTGATGCCTTACCAATTCCCGCCGGAGTACCACAGGGTAGTTTACTTGGACCTTTATTGTACATTTTATACACAGCGGATGTACCTGATCTACCCTGTGATGGCAAGTTGTTCCTATTTGCAGACGACACTGCCATTGCCGTAAAGGGCAGAAACGTGGTAGAATTGAGGAGCAGGGCTCAGCGCTGCCTAGATATTTTCCTCAAATATGCTACAAATTGGAAAATCAAAATAAATTCAACAAAAACCCAAGCGGTGCTGTTTCCCCATCGGTATAAGGCCAAACTTTTAACTCCTCCAAATTGTAGCCGTATTCGAGTAGAAGGTAGCTTTGTAGAGTGGTCCACGGTCATTAAATACTTAGGACTTATGATTGATCGCAAGATGCTCTTTCGAGAACATATTCAGGGCATTTTGAACAAGGGTCACATGCTCATTAGAAGCCTGTATCCCTTGATTAATCGTAGATCCAAGCTATCACTACAGAATAGGCTCGCATTATACAAGCAAATATTTTCACCAATGGTTACTTACGCAATTTCGGTGTTGGGGTCCTGTTCACAAACTAACTTAAACAAAGTGCAAATAATGTTAAATAAGGTATTGCGCATGATTTTAAATGCTTCAAGATACACAAGACGAGAGGATCTGTATGAAAGTGCAGGGATTAAACCACTTCATGAATTAGCTATACAAATGAATGCAATGCTCTTCGAGAGATGCATGCATTCAGAATATGAAATAATTCGCAACATAGGAGCCTCACTCCGATTGTAAATCAAACTAGGTGAGATAGGTTAAAGTACAAATAAGCTAGGGTAAGTTTGTTATTATAATTATATATTTAAGGTTTTAAAGTTATTTTTCATTAGTTTAAATTAGGTTATCGTAGGCTACTAGGTACAACAACAACAAAAATCATTTCATTCAATCAATTCAACGCATGCCATCGCAATAACACACAACAAAATCTTCACACAAAACATACAGAATTTAGGTTAGAAAAGCGCATTTGAACGCTGTATATAATCAAATATTATCCTCAACAATGTAATTGTATCAAAATATCAAGAATAAAAATGTATGTATGTATGTAGAAGCGATATCGTTGTCTAAAATGTCAATAACAAGCATCAAATTATTGTCTCCACAAGAAATCGCCATAGTAATACAACTTTTAGCAGATCAAGGAGTTAAGACAGATATTCCCGACGAAGCCATTACTTACGTTACACCTAAAATAGCAGTTAATCATGAGAAGCTGTTGTTCATCCTTAAGGTCCCTGAGTTGCAAAAGGATGAATCAAAAATAATTCAAATCTTTGCGCACAATCACAATAATTCCACAATTAAACGATATCCGCGGAACCTTCTGCAATACAAACAGAAACTATACACAACAACAAAACCAGAAGAATACGTGCAAAAATACGCCTATGCTTTGGAATTTAAAGACGAATGTATTTATCCTATGGTAATGAGGAGAAAAAATTGAAAGAAAAAAAAAAGAGGAAAACGGAGAAAGTAATTGTATAGTAACTCCGCAATACGCAAACACGTCCATGCTAATAACAGATAATCTCCTGTTGATTGAAAACGCAGACAGACAGCTCATCAAATCCGATTGCGGCCCTGACCTGAGTGATAGGATACTGACAGGAAATTTCTTACTCGCGTTTTCAAATTGTACAATACAATTCCAAGATAAGAAATTTACATCAAAGGAAATTCATGTAAAAAATCCTTCAGTATCTGGAACAACGTTAAACATCGCAATCCATCGCAAAGTTGTAGAAACACCTTTGGCGTCCCTAGACAATAGAACATTGACAAATCGCAAACACATCGAACACATCTACTTGGAACAGTACAAAAACGTTAGTTGGAATTGGAGCCTGTTAAGTGGAATTGGAATTTCCACTGCCGTATCTATAACCATGATCATTATTGCCTATGTCTATTTCAGTCACCTCGTCTCTGCTATTTTATCCCAAGTCCGGAAAAGGAAAAACCGCATTCGGAATGAGTCCCATAGCCATCGTAGTGCAGATGATACCATGGGAAGTTCGAACGCGTCAGGGCACGCTTTTTCACCCCCCGGAGGAGTTACGCACAATAAGACACCGTCAAGTCGCCACGCGCGCACTTTCCGACGCGCATGTCAACAGCGAGCTGGCAACCGGACCCGACACGTGAACACGCGCTTCCGCTCCACGACAGCCGCAACCAGCGAACCAGCCAGATCAGCGGAACGCCAAAGCGGGTCATTTGCAAATATTCCAGCCGATGTTAGTCAGTTACGATTCAGAGATCAGGGAATAAAGTAAGTTTTTTGTAAAAAGTACTCCCACTGTGTCGTTTCTATAACTATATTTCCATACTCCAAAACAGATCGTATTGTGGTTTTGTATAAACGTAACACATCTATTGGATGTGCACCCCACCAGAATCCAGTAACAGTTCTTAAGGTGTATTTTTGCACTAAATATCTGATGTGCTTATTCCAGTTAAGCCTCGAATTAAACCAAACTCCTAGGTATCTCAAATCGTCGGCAATGTCTATTCTTTTACCATAGAGAAAGATGTTAATGTTTGGTTTATATAATCGTTCCCTTCTGTTTTTCGCAGTATTACTGAAGAAAGAAAATGCCACAATTTTAGTTTTTTTCTGCAGGAAAATCGATACCTAGGTTAAGAGACCATGCTGCTAGCCTGTCCAGAGTGGTTTGTAAAGCGTTTTGGATTACATCGGCGTTCCTGCTAGCGACTGATAAAACGCCGTCATCAGTCAGTTGTCGTAGGGAGCAGTTAGGCGCCAGACATGAGTCAATGTCGCTAATGTAAAATTTATATAACAGGGGGCAAGCAGGACCCTTGTGCTAGTCCGTGAAAGCTTGTCCGCTTTAGTTGAATGTAGCCATTATCAAAAATCATTGCCTTTTCTCAACTTAAGTTATATAATATATTGTTTAGTTTAGGACTATTTCCAACATTTTCTAGCTTGTGACACAGAACTTGAGGAGAGACTGAATCAAAAGCCCCTGTATATCTAAGAAAACGGAACTCATGTTCTGTTTTCTTGCATGTGCCAATTCTATTTCCGTATTTAGCAGCGCTAAGCAGTCATTGGTACCCTTACCTTTACGAAAACCAAACGGGGTACTGGAGAGAAGGTTGATGGATTCGAGCCACTTCTCTAAACGCAGAAGAATAATTCTTTCAAAAAGTTTGCGAAAACATGAGAGCATAGCTATCGGTCGATATGACCGATGATCTGATGCCGGTTTGCCCGGTTTCAAGACGGAGACTACTTTCACCTCCCTCCATTCCAACGGAACGATATTGTGAACGACTCGGGGACGAAGTCAGGGCAAAGTTTGTGAGCAAATTGCTCAAGCCAGTCGCTGGAAAAATGTTCGTCCTCAATTCCGACATTACAGTTTCGCATCCGCTTAGCCGTTTTCCACAGCGAACTGAGCGAGGAGGAAGGATTTAAATTGTTTATAAATGTTCGTCAATATCCACGTTTTTTAGGTTTAAGTAAGTTTGTTTTCTCTAGCCCTCTATATTTTTCATATAGCTGTGTAGAGCCCATGTTTCTATTGTAGCGACCTTGGCTGGGCCGCAACGATTTCGAGCGGCGGCGAGTTGTACGGCGGCTATTTGTCCGGCGGCTAACGACAGCGGAGACGAGAAGAAAGACACGACAAACTACGAAGAGAACGATACGAAGATTTTCGGGGGGATCGAAGGATCGAAAGAAGAACCGCGTTTTCTCTTAGCTGGTGACGGCCTTAATGTGCGGATCGTGTGGATCAATATAATAAACAGATGTAGTTAACATATAAATTAACATTGGTTGTTTCACAAGGCAGGGATGCTACTGTGTTAATCTGAAGAGTTTATACATGATTTATTCTCAATGGTCGCTACTATAAATCGATAGTTCAACCATAATTACAAAGTTTGTAAGTATGTATTTATTACAATTTTAAGGTCCTTTTATACAACCACGGCTGTAATACGTGGATAAGTACAAATGACGTATTCATGTAAGTTACAAGTCTAACACTTGTTGGGTCTTTTTAAATAAAGATTGGTTCTTTAGTACTAACTACTTCAACCGATAACGAACCGAACCGAACCGAACCGAACTGTTCCCAAGTGCGGCCATACTAGAACTGATGAATCCAGGTGACGTGTTGCTGCTGGCCGGTTGCCGGGTACGCCGATATTGCCGATGGTGCGTTGCGCGTTCTCACGGTGTACGATTCTGGTGACACTGCAAGCCACGTGCTGGTGGAGTCGATGGACGGTGCACGCGCTGTCTTCGGTGCACATGCTAACTCTGCATTCCGCGATAACTTGTATAAGTAGGAACCTGCGTGCATTTTGGGGTATTCGCGTTTGTCGTTGTGGTCCTCATGTTTTAAATGAACATTGTAAAGTCTAAGTTTTAGTCCCTACATATCCTTTGCAAGACAACATCTACGTGTGCAAAATCTTGAAGCGCAAAAGTCATATACCAGAAAAATGGCTACAAAATACGTCTTTCATTATTCTTTTTAATATAGCTAATTACTTATAGAAACTACAAAAATATTACACCTAGTTTCCACTCAAAGTTTTTGTTTCGCACCTTCCTTTGCCATTCCACATCTTACTAACTAGAATTTGTTTAACATATTCTTGGTTTAAATTGTTGATTTTATTTCCCCCTGTCAGTTGAATTAAAATTCATACATCCTCATACTGTCCTAGAGGAATTGTTGGGTTGGGAAGTCTTTCCCCCGTCCAGCTACATTGCACAACAAATTTCCCCGTAAAGTGGATATCAATAATTGCACTTAATCTAGCATCAACCTCCTTCACATGTTTGATATTATAATTAAATCTGTTTAACATTTATCCCATACATGTTTTGGTTCCTAACATGTTATTAAGTGAAACTAAATCCTCCAAATTTGCAATTGGATCAATATAATTATTTATTGATGTTGGTCCGTCTTTTGGCGCAACTATATTGTATATGTTGGGGCGGTCTGGTGGCAGAGGCGACAACGGCGCCGGTCTTCATTCGGCAGGTCCGGGATTCAACTCCCATTCAGACCGTCTCCCCGTACGCAGGGCTGACTACTTTGCTACGGGTAAAATCAAGTCACAGAAAACCAGAAATGAAAGGCCGAGACCTTTCGAGGTTGTAGTGCCAATGAAGAAGAAGATATTGTATATTTATTTAACGTAAGCAGAGTTCTGTTTTACTATTTCTGTAAAAACACCCATGTTTTTTCCATCGGCTTGATTGATTCTGCCATTGCAGCTGTTAGTTCGATAACGAACCGTTGTTGAACCGACCACGCGAAGGAATGGTCGATTCGGAGATCTCCGCGCAGATTCCTGGCCTTGTCAGAGTTGCTTGAATCAGGCGGCTAACCTTTTTTCCTGGATAACCAAGAGAAGTTTTTAGCGGCGGACTCGCACTTCACTAACTCGGCGTGGACAACGGGAATGCCGTAGCTCGATCAGACGATTAGCCTTTTTTCCTGGATAACCAGGAGAAGTATCTAACCGTGGATTGGCTTATTTTCGCCTAATTCTTCCGACGGAGTGGGGAGACACCAAAGTGCGGGACCAACATCCGGAGGGAAGGCAAAGGTGAAACTTTCCCGATTCTGTATGGATACCCAAACAATGAAACACAAGCTTCTTCGTTGAGGTCTGGATTACAAGTCAATTTTTATTCTCAAAAATCCTGTCTTATATACTAAAATTCTGTGGGAAAAACAACATGAAATAGCATTACATCGATCTTCTTTATCCTAACTCGGTATGCCGATGCGTTTGACCCCTGCCAGACGTCGACTAGTGTAGGAGGTCTTTTAGTTTTGTTGTAGATGTAATGTTACAATGTCTGGAAATTGTGGTTAACGTTACCCTATCGTTTTATGACTATGGGTAATGCATCGTGCATCTGTGGTTCTAGTGCGTATGCCTATTTTCCTATTGCCTATTGCCTGTGCGTCGTTTACTCTATTCGTCAAGTTAGTCTTTCCTTCACTGCCCTACGACCGTGCCTTGATCTTCGAGTTGGTCGTATTTTCGTGAAACTAATCGCGCAATGACAATGTATGCATTGTGTTCTAGTGTTAACCCTTTTCGGCCCATGTTCTTCACTTTCGTTTTTATTACATGGCTTGAGTTTATTTATGATTTCCATATGTCTGGATACTGTCCCCTTTCTGATATTTCCAAAAACGCACCTTACTTTCGTTTTCTCATGATAAGAGGTCGCCATTTGTGACTTAAGGTTTTTTCCTAAAATAATTATTTCTGGTGAGAATTTATACTAAACGAAAGCTATTTAGTAATTTAAAATTGTTCATCTAACTCTTGCATGCCAGTCATGCCAGTTTTAACTCAATTTTATTTTGTCGCGTTCGCAACAGCAGCCATCGTAACTTTGATATCAATTGTGCCTTAGTATCCTGGTGGATCATACGAAGTTGTGGTCATGCAGGTAGGGACGGGTAGAGCAACATTTAGGATGGTCCGGTACGGAGTACTAATTTTTTAATTATCCTTCTTCCCTGCCTTCTTGGGTTCTCTTCCTTCTTTTCGTCTCGGTTGTGGGTTGAGCACGATCTTCCTTCCTTCCTTCTTTCCTCCAGGAAATGTGATCCTCGTCGCGGATGGAACGATACTGATCCTGGTTTGGATATGGCACCGTTTTTATACTCTGGTGTCCGTATCCAGAACCTTCAGGCGCTATGTGTCCGCCTTCGCGTATCGGATTCCCGAATCTTCCGCGCTCGTATGGCCCGCCTCGCGTGGCGGGTTCCCGATCCTTCCAGAACTCGTACTTCGTGCGTTTTCCCATAGATGGCGTTCTGCAAGTGTTTGTGTCGTGGCTGTTTTTCTGTTCCGCGTTTCTAGCCTAGGACGCTCAGTCGCTACAAACATGATGATCGGAAAATGTTGGTGGTGATAGTGTAACATTAATTGGAACTGAAGCGTTTTTGCAGGAACAACCGGGAAAAACAAAATGATCATTAAATAACGGTGTTGGTGATAATAAAACAATTGGGGGAGTTTTATTAAAAGATGGCCAGATTGCAAAGGGTGGTAAAAGGTGGTGGTACCGATTGTTCTGCGGCTGTAACAACAGGTGACGAATATCCATGGTCGAGATATATGCTGTCAATGATGCTGAAAACACAAAGGTAGTTTAGTTTCTTTTATACGCTACGACAGAAAACATACACAATCATTACAGGATAGCAGCGCGTACAAGTGCTTGGACGATCACACCAGCGACGATGGATTCAAGGTTTTCGGTAAGCAGAATCACTGTATAGAATAATAAAAAAGATGTAACTCACCTTCACTTCACAATCTCCCCACGAGTATTCCAGAATAACGAAGCAAGCTTTGACAAATATCACAGATGCAATGAAGAAAAGGACGCAATCACAAGAATCACACACAAACACCCACATGCGAGACAGAACAAGACGAATAGTCGCAGAAAAAACTGTGGGGGTAAGAATATCCTTTCGGTAAAAGACTCGAAAAGGCCTCCCCTAGAACTTTTTGTGTGCAGCACTGTGGCCTTTCATTTTGAGTGCACAGTGGGATTTATGTATGGTCAAAGCTCGTTTGATGAAAACATTGTGCTAAAAGACCCGAGAAGGCCCCCTCTGACATCTTTTGTGTGCAGCACTGTGGCCTGTCATTTTTATTGTACAGTGCACAGTTTTGTATGGTCATATTTTCGTTTGATATAAACATTGTGCATTGTTCCTTAATACTAGACAGCGAGTAAAGCATGATAATATACTTTGTAAGAAGAGATTTGAAATGTTATAAGTCTTATTTTTCCTCCTTCACCGAATATCTATGCCCGATAACAAGTATCGATCGAACCAATGTTCCGTTACAGTCCGGGAACACCGTGTATGTTGTAAGCCTGATTGGTCACTCCTAGCGTGACCAAAAATTATTACGTAGCTCCTGTAAGCCAATATAAATGGTAAGGATTGCATACATTCAGGCGTAAATCCTACAGTGCCTAACAAATTTTGTCAGAGGGGGGGGGGGGGGGGGCTTCTCAAGTCTATTAAGCAATAATGCACAATGTGTTTATCACACGATTTTTGACCACACAAAAACACACTGTGAAACAAAAATTACAGCTCACAGTGCACAAAAAAGATTAGAGCGGGGCCTTAAACCTGGCAGATAGCGGACAAGCTTTGCAATATCGTGCATCGTTCGTGATTCTATCAATTCAGAGGTCCAAATGCTTCAGCCAGCCCTGCCAGTAGGTCGTTGAGACATGCTATGCAAATAGCCTAACGCATAGACGTATCAATATCGGACAGCGACGATATTTGCTAATTGGGGAAATGTCAAATGTCACATTAGCAAAACGATGAACAATAAACTATCTCTTCAAGAACAGAAAAAACGTGTTTCCCCCGTGATTCATTCTGTGTGCATGAATTATTCAACATGTCTAACAGTGAAAAGAAGCGGAAGTCTGATTCTGCTGCTCTAAGGGCTTACAAGAACGTGATGAAAGCGCTGCGGAGAAATCATCACTCGGGTGGAGAAACGCCAACGCCTTATGCTTCGCAGAGAACACGACCGTACGTCCGATTTGTAGATAGTGATAAGGAACAGGAAAAGGACGATTGGCTGATCGATGATAGGAAAGCGATAAAGCGAAAAAAAAGCCGTGTTTCTTCACTACATGGAAGTGGATTCGGAAGAAGTAAATCCTGTTCTTCTTTAACGAATGCACCAGAGGAACAGAGAAAGCTAATCCTAGAGCCATATCAACCGCCGACGACATCAACGATTACATCAATCTGCACGACACCTGTAGTACCTGCACCAGTGCTGCATGAAATAAAGGTAATCCTCGATACGGGTGAAACATATACGGTACATTACGACCAGAAGCTGATTTCAACGACACAGACGGTTGAATGGTTACGGAATACGGTTGCTTTCCAGTATATTATGTGAGTGGCTGCGTAGTTGTGTATAGTAGAACGATCAAAACATTATAACTTCTTTTGTTATTTCTATGCAGGAAACACGGCAAAGATCCCTCAATCAAACTATACCTGTCGGATGGATGTGACACATGGGCGGATTCCGATACACTCCAGAAGCTGCTAAAACATAACTCTCCCAATGGCATCATAGTGCGAGGCAAAGTCTGCGGTAGGAATTACATTAATTTGGAACAGTTTTATGACGAGTACTGTCAGGCACACAACCTTGGTAGGTTTGTTGCGCGAGTCTTCTCCCACAAGATTACAAATATTGTTTACTTTTTTCAATTGTTTGTTTGTAGAAACTGATGTCGGTTTAAGAACACAACTCTTACTGATGGATCGAGCTGCCAGCATCGTTCTCAAGCCCGACTTTGCCTATAACATTCCAACGAGGCCCATTCCACCGCAGCACATACTCTACATGGTTATTTTTGTAAGCTTCTTTCAGCAGGACTGGCTTAAGCATTTGGACCTTTCAATGAATAGAATCACGGACGATGATATTGCAACGCTTGTCCTTTATCTGCCAGCTTGTCGACAACTTCGTATCCTTCGCTTGAATGGGAATTGTCTCACAAAAAAAGCGGTTAAGATGCTTTGCTTTGGATGTACCGACTCGGTTGATGCGATCGGCGCAGCAGCAAACCCAAATGCTCTTGGAGGAGGGCTATTGACCGAGCTGGATCTAAGCCACAACTTACTGTCCGACGATGCTTTAGTTCCGCTTGCTCGGTTGTGCAGAAATTTATCAAAATTACAAGTTTTGTGTATTAGTTCAACAGATATAACACACTTACCCAAGAACATGGACATCAAAAGATTACAGACCTTAGATGTTTCAGAAAATCCGCTAACAGAACAATTCGTGCAGTATCTTTTGAAGCTGCTTGGCGAAGGTTTCCTGCGTGAAGCACACCTTAAATCGCTTCCTGTCTATTGTAACACCCTTAAGCCGATACTTTGGAAAACACTTTCCCACAATCGAATCGATGTTTTGCGAATGCTCAATCTGGCCAACTGTCGGCTGTCGGATGATGAGCTAGAATCTTCAGTTTTACCTGCCATCGCGCGAAATTGTCCTTCGTTGACGCATTTGGATGTGTCGTTAAATACCGGGCTTACAAAAAGCTCTTTTCTGGCCGTGTTGAGGAGCTGTGCTGGGGCAGTGTTTAAATTACAGGAAATACGCTTCGAGCATGATGTCCAGTTGTGGGTAGATATGGAAAAGTACGCATCAACCGATGAGTTGCTGAAGTTAATCGAATACAGTCCTAGTGCGTGGTATCCCCGGCAAATAGACGCCATTCTGCCAGCTTACGGATATAGTGCAGAACGGTACGAAAAACTGCTGGCAGTGATAACCCATTTTTGGTCCACGCTATGGCCATTGAGACAATTGTACACAAGACGGCTCGCTTATAGTTTACAGGTATCGCTTGGTGTTAATTCAACCAGCTTGAGTAGAATATTATCACTGGTTGGGAGTGATTTTTGTGATATCAGACGGACGTTAAAGAGTTGTAGTGTTGCGCGCTCGACTTACAATTTCATACTGTTTATTCACTGGTCCGGTTACAAGTTCATCCTATTCGATTACATAGTTCATCCATTGGTCAAGTCACTTTCCCCTTAATTCACTTCTAAGTTCGTTCGTGTGCGTCAATTTATACTATCTGCTTATAGTGTTGTTCCTTTACCATATTTCGTGTAATAATTAATATTTCATGCATTTTCTACATTCCGGCCACCAAAAGAGAATTCCTTTCAATTTCTGCAAATTCGTTGTTTTTCTTCATGTAACATGCTAACCAGTATCCTATTCGCTAATATATACGTAATTGACGTTTCGCTTGGGTCGGTATCAGTGTTTGTTTACATTATTAGTGCACCATGTGGTTACACAAATCCCTCGTTTGTATCGATTGGTCGTGGTAACAAAGCTAAACGATTAGCTGCTCTAACAATTTGTTTCCCCCCTGCCGTACGTAGCGTAACTACACGCACGACACCATCCTTGCCCGGGTGCAGCGCCGTAATGCGCCCCATTGGCCAAACAGTCGGGTGAAGATTATCTTCCTTGATTATAACCAGCTGATTGATCTCCAGCTTAACCGGTGCGTTGTTAATGTGTTTGGCTCGGGCTTGGAGTTGTTGGATGTATTCCGGATACCATCGGGACCAGATCGTTTGCACGTGCCTCTGCACGAGTTGGTACTCCTTGAGTCGGTTGGTCGGAAGGTGTCGTATGTCAACATCCGGGATTGCTTGCATGTTGCTGCCGATTAGAAAATGACTTGGGGTTAATGGTTCTAAATCGCAAGGATCATCGGATAAAGGGGTCAAAGGACGGGAATTTAAACATTGCTCCACCTGAGCAATAAGTGTAAGCATACTTTCTTGGGCGATACTTGTTATACTTATCGTGCGTAAAATGTGTTTTTTAGCCGACTTGACTGCCGCTTCCCATAATCCGCCGAAGTGAGGGGCCCTTGGGGGAATGAACTTCCATTCCATTTCGTTGAACGAACACCAATTGATGATAGACCGGCGATCGTCATCGTTCTTCTTCAGCATTTCGTACACGCGATGCAGCTCGTGGGCAGCTCCCTTAAACGTTGTCGCGTTGTCGGAGTGTAACTCGCACACCTTGCCTCGGCGTGCCACAAAACGACGTAGTGCTGCCAGAAATGCCGTAGTAGTTAAATCACTCACTAGCTCGATGTGTACGGCTCTAATCGCGAAGCAAACAAAGATTGCGATGTACGCCTTCGTCGGACTCCGATTGCGGACGGGTGATTTCAGCATAAACGGCCCGCAGTAGTCCACTCCACTGATCGAGAAAGGTCTGGTCGGTGATACTCTCGACGTTGGTAGGTCAGCAACACTTTGTTTCACGAGAGTCGGCTTGTTTTTGAAACAAACGTGACACCGGTGGTAAACAGCCTTAACGAGATTCCTCCCACCAATCAACCAGAATCTTTGACGAAGTGTTGCTAATAACAGTTGCGGTCCAGCATGCAACAGTTGAAGATGATACGCCACTGCCAATAACACCGATAGTGGGTGCTTCGCCGAGAGAATCGCTGGATGTCGTCCTTCTTCTGGAAGATCAGCATTTCCGAGCCGGCCACCGACGCGTAACACACCAGTATGGTCGATGTACGGTGACAACCACTTCAGCTTCGATTTGTCGGAAACATGCTTCTCTTGAGCTAAAACCTTTAGCTCCTCCGCGAACGAATCCCTTTGGGCTAACTGGCATAACTTCAGTTCGGCCCGACGTAGTTCCGTGGCTGTAAGCGGTGGAACACTCTTCTCCTCGATGTGTGGCGCATCCTTGCAGCTTACTCTCGATGATTTGTTGGCTCCCTTGATGCACTCCATGAAGCGTAAACAATAAGCTACAACTCGTCTCAGCCTGTAGTATGATGAGTATCGCTCGAACAGTTTGTCACGGAACTCACACCTCGTAGAAACTGTGACAATCCGTGACGCCGTCGCCCGTTCTTCGATGACACCGTCATTCTCCTTCACTGCTGGTGGATGATTTGGCCATGCATCATGACTGTAAGCCAACCAACGAGGCCCATGCCACCAACGTTCACAATTAAGCAGCTCCTCCGGCTTCAGACCCCGTGATATGTCGTCTGCTGGATTATCACAACCAGGAACGTGACGCCACTCAGCTATCCGCGTTTCTTCCTGTATCTGCGCCACTCGGTTGGCGACAAATGGTTTCCATCGACGTGGTGGAGAATCCAGCCAATACATTACCGTCATTGAATCGGTCCAACAAAAGGCCATCGTAGATGCCGGTAACGTTCGACTCACCTTCTGGAACAGTTGGGTTGCTAATCGTGCGGCGCACAATTCCAACCTGGCGATCGAGTGCGTATTCGCCAATGAAACCACTTTCGACTTCGCTGCTAACAATTGCACCGTCACAATGTTGTCCGTCGATTCTGCGCGTACATAACAGCAAGCACCATATGCACTTTGTGACGCATCAGCGAAGACGTGCAATTGCAAGCTGACCGTTGTAGGTTGGGAGATAAAACGTGGCACTCTTAATTCGCGTAGCGAATATAACGTTGAATGAAAGCTTCTCCACTCTTGTTGAAGCTCACCGGGCAGTGCACGTTCCCAATCCCAAGCCTTTCCATTCTCCTTCAAACTCCACAAACGTTGTAGAAAGACTTTCGCGATGATGATTGTCGGACCCAACAAACCAAGTGGGTCGACTATGCTTGCCGTGTACGACAAGATCAAGCTTCTCGTTAATACTTCAGCTGGTTGTGGAAGGCCAACCTTGAAGGAAAACGAATCGTTGGCGGGTTCCCAAACCAGCCCCAGCGTCGAAACAGCTTGACCATCCTTCCACTCGTGCATTGATTGAATCGCAAGATCTTCACATGGGACATCTAGAAGCGATTCTGGAACGTTAGATGCCCACTTTTTCAATGCGAAACCAGCTGAATCGAGCATTGCGGTGATTTGCTTTCGCACTTCTACTGCTTCGTTAAGGTCAGTCGCTCCTGTTAGTAGATCGTCGACGTAAAAATCACGTAACACGGGATCAACTGCCTTCGGGAATTGATCTTTGTGGTCATGCGCAACCTGCTGGAGCGTTCTAGTGGCGAGGAATGGAGCTGACGCCGTGCCGTAAGTAACGGTATTCAGCTCGTAGGTCGATATCGGATCCAGGGGGCTCTTTCGGTACCTGATACGTAGCAGATTCCGATCGATGATGTTGTGGAGAATTTGCCGGTACATTTTTTCCACATCGGCCACTAATGCGATTGCGTAGGACCTGAATCGCAATATAATCGTTAGTAGATCTTCCTGGACAATTGGGCCAACTAGTAACGTATCGTTTAAGGAGTATCCCGAGCTCGTTTTACAGGACGCGTCAAACACGACCCGTACTTTTGTGGATGTACTCGATTCCTTCACCACCGCATGGTGAGGAATATAACAATGCGGAACACTATCATCCACTGGTTCGGTAAGTTTTCGCATGTGACCAAGTTCCTCGTACTCTTGCATGAAACGCTTATATTCCATCTCCATTTCAGGGTTGATCTTCAATCGCCGCTCCACAGCCATCAGTCGTCGATCCGCAATCTCCTTTGATGAACCCAATACTATATCTGCTCTGGGATCACGAGGCAGACAAACGATGTAACGACCATGGTGATCACGCGTTGTAGTGGCAGCATAATGCTTCTCACAAGCATCTTCCTCAAGCGAGAGAGCGGGTCCCTCTAGATTGGTCTCGTTCTCCCAAAACCGTTGCAGCAATGTATCGAGAGACTCATGGCTCCTAATTGAGTGGCACGAAACAGGACTAGCGACTGAAATGTGGGAAGTATTCCCAGCAACTGTCCACCCAAACGGAGTCTCAACCAACCAAGGACCGCCTTTGACCAGTAACTGCTTCTTTCCGGTATGCCATTCCCAATATGCGTCACTCCCAATGATCACATCAACTCTTGAAGGAAGGTTAAAGGCAGGATCAGCCAACGGAACGTCAGGGAATTTCCAACCAGCAACATCGATTGGGGCAGTCGGTATCTCAGCACAAGGGGAGTTCACTATCAGGAACTCAAGTGGCGACGAAAATGGCGCTGACTTTGACTGCACCGTTGCGATGATCGAACCCTTGGCTTGCTGAACACCCTCACCGATACCTGTCAATGCAACGTTGATCTTTGTACGACGTGTCAGCAGCTTCCGCGCTAGGGATTCGGACACGATATTGCACATGGATCCTGAATCCAACAACGCTCGTGCTTCATGCCGAATGCCATGGTCATCGACTAACCAGAGAACCACCGTTTCGAGAACCACAATTTCATTGCTCGAACCTACGTTCATGGTTACCTGTGGCGGTGAATCGTCGTGCAACATGCTGTGATGACGTGCGTTGCACTTGTTGCAACGGAAGACGGAATTGCACGACCGTACCTGATGATTCGGGTTCAAACAGTTGAAGCATAGTTTATGCTTCGCAATCACTTCACGCCGGAACTTTACGTCTCCTTTGCAGAACTTCGGGCAGCTTCGTAGATGGTGTGGCTCTGCACACTCTAATGGACAGGATGCGTAGGATGTGCTGCTAGCTGGCTTCCGCGTTGACACTGAATTGCTCACGTATCTAACCTTTCCTCCCATTCTTCTTTCTCCACAGGCCACCGGCGTTTGTTTCGATTCAGATATCTTCGCTAACGTTTGGGACGAACGAAGGATTCGGATTCTATCCTGCAGGAAATCGATTAGATCTGAATACTTATCCTTGGGGCTGGCCGATGAATGCTTTTCCCAAGCTAGGATGGTTGATGAATCCAATTTGAAGAACAGCAATGTGGTGAGGGGAGTGTCCCAGTTGTCAACCGGTTCCTTCAGCTTTCTTAAACCGTTCACGTGCCGCGTGCCACAAGCTGCGCCAATTCATCCACAGATCCTTCATGCATCGCGGGAAGGTGATGCAATGTTCGATAATAATCACGGACTAACATGCGCGGGTTATCATACCGTTTCAGCAGCGCGGCCCAGGTGGTCGCATAGTTGTCCGCGGTCAATGTGGTATGCTCGAACAGCAGCGCCGCCTCACTCTTCAATGATGACAACAGATACTGAAGTTTCAGTATCGAAGGTATATCTGCTGACGAATCGATCATTGCCACGAAGCGATCACGAAACGTGAGCCACTTCGTCGTATCACCGTCGAACGTGGGGAGATCGATTTTCGGTAACCGCACATTAATTGATCCGAAATTACCCGTTGAGTTCAGGCTAGAATTGGCTTGCAAAATCGACGCGTTGAGAGGATTGGCTTCACACGGTTGCTTTTGCAACAAAAATCCTTTCACCTTTCGGTACACACTGTCCATTTCACATCGCTCTTGCAGCAAAGCTTCTAACGCTTCGGGAGATTCTTCCAATTCCTCCAGTTTTGCTACCGCGTTCAAATAATCTTGAACATGCCGTTCTAGCTGATCCAAGCACACTGGTATTTCACCCACATCACTTTCACTATAATCGTTTTTAAATTGTTCAATGTTCTTCACAAGCATTTGCGCTTGGCGCTTTTTTAATTGCGCGGCTTTGATTTTCTTCTCCATTTTCTACGTTGCTTCACTAACACACACGTAAAATGAACAAAGTTCAATGTTCTGCACTTCACTAACACTTAATACAGACGATGTAACGTTCACTTTGAATTTGATTCGAAATTGTTCACAACCTGCTGCGTTGCATGCAAGTTTCGTTAGAATACGATAGGAGTGATGGCCGTTAAAATGGAACCACGCTTCGCAATGGCGTAGATTTCCGATGAAGCTAAGCTACGCGGGACGCTAAGCTTTGCCTGTTGCCTTAAGTTGATGCGTAACAACAACTTTCACTCCAGTAAGTCGATTTGAATAAATCGCAACACAACTCACGAGAAAACAAACGAACATACAAGGGTTCACGTGCACGTAATGACCTTTCACAGCAATTCGCGCCAATATGCGGAGCAAGACAGCGAACTGTTCGTTTCCTCACAAACACAGAGATGATTCACGTCACTGTGTACGGTAATTAACGTAGTGAATTTTTTCCGAAATCACTAAACCGACTTCACCAGATCCGGTTCGAAGGACCAAAATGAGTAGAATATTATCACTGGTTGGGAGTGATTTTTGTGATATCAGACGGACGTTAAAGAGTTGTAGTGTTGCGCGCTCGACTTACAATTTCATACTGTTTATTCACTGGTCCGGTTACAAGTTCATCCTATTCGATTACATAGTTCATCCATTGGTCAAGTCACTTTCCCCTTAATTCACTTCTAAGTTCGTTCGTGTGCGTCAATTTATACTATCTGCTTATAGTGTTGTTCCTTTACCATATTTCGTGTAATAATTAATATTTCATGCATTTTCTACACAGCTGATTTGCTGGTTAGTGATCATTCGTTCGTGTAAATGAAACATTAATTTTAAAACTTTCACTTTGTTGTACTTCACTTTGGTGTGGGAATAAAGATAAATCTCAAACTTATAACGTCACATCATCTACGTTACACTTCTTTCCATATTGGTATCACACAACGCGTGTCCGTCACGCTCGGCCGCCTGACATCAAGTGTGCGCCCCTTCCTGCGCTCGGTAGCGATCGTGTCGTGAGGTTCGTCAAACCTGACGAGTTACTGAACGATACAGGATGGCTCATAATAAACGCGAGGAATAAACGAACAAACATAGATAATACCTCTTTAAAACAGCATATCTGTACAAAATGATGAAATTTTTTGAACATGTTCTTTCCAATTGAAATTCGTCCAAATACTTCCGAGTGTTTGATTGCCACTCTCTACTCTTATGTAGTTTCTTCTATTTCTTCTTAGCTTAGTAGCCCTTCTAGGTCATGGTCATGACTGGAATCTAATGGCGTACTAGACTTATTCATACCACGGAAGAGGATAACCTGTCCTCACTACAAGGAAACGGTTCGGATGCGAATAGAACCTCGGTCGTACCGTTTGAAGACCGGCGCCACTATAGTCTCTACCGCTGGTTGCCCTTAGTGTCTATATCGCGTTAATAAGCTTTTTCAATCTTTGTTAGCGATGAAACCAAGCCAGAATCATATCTGCCCTAGTAATCGTCGAAACCAGTCCCAAAAGAATAATTCGAGACGTTTGTTGTTTGAGTTCTAGATTTATACTGAATTTATTAACAAAATGATCTTGCTTATATTCTAACTATGTATGTGTTCGTGTAGTAATATGGAGGAAATACGGTCGCCATGTAACGTGAAGGAAAATGGTCGCCATGTAGTACGCGGGATCGGTCGACGGGGCTTTGCGCATATGCGATTTGAGTCGCGCCGTACGTAAGACGAGAGCGACGAACAGCAACTTGCTGAGCGAACCAATTCTTCCCTTTATCGACTGTCCAGGCAATCGTGAAGATTCTAGATGAGAATCTTCCTTACTGGATTGTTGGAGACATCGAGGCCTTACCTTTGGTAGGGGGACACTCGAAGCTCATCGGCGTTGAGTCGGCCAGGCGACTCTCGATATTCACAGGGAACATCCCTTACTGGCTCATTGGAGCCTTTGAGGCCTTACCTAGGGTAGGGGGACTCTCAAAGCTTTTGAGGGGAATTGGACGTCAGATTTTGAGTTGCGTCAAGTCTCAGCCCAGAACCAACTCGCTCGTTGGCTGGGGAAGACAGCTTTATTTATACCAACAATTTCTTAGTTTATGGTTAGTTCATTCGCCTTAAGTTAGGTTAAAACTTTTTACGTTATTGAGTAACTTATTGGTTGACGGCAAGACCATAGCGCTTCGTTGTAAACAAAAGAATCAAGTTACTTATGGAATTTTCCTTAGGGTGATTTGGTTTTGAGTCGTTTCCGTTTCTTTATTCATTAACCTGCTGATATGAAATTATCATTCATTGATTTGCTTGTTTCGGGGCGAACGCTGCGCTTGCATAAAATGTGTCGCTATGGGTGAGTTGGTTGCAGTGCGATCGATTGCTGCGCTTGCATAAAATGCGTCGTTATGATTATGTCTTTTTGTTCTATTTGTTTGCGATGGTTCGGGGTGGATAAAGTTTTACGCTTAGTTGCTGACCGTTGTCTGCACTGTGCGATGTTTGGTGCATTGGTTGGTTTGGTTTCGTATTGCCTTGCGCAACTCGCTAGCCGAGTGCGCAAGTCGGTTTTTAATGTTCTAATTGAAATGGGTGTTTGGTCAAATTTGCTGAATATGCTGTTCTTGGTGGGGTATAGGGTGCTTGAGTTTAAATAATTGTTGCGAAAGGTGTGATTGATCGTTCCTACATACGTGTTTATAAAATGTATGTTTTCATGAGGTGTTTTTGAGATGTATAGCAGGGATGCTACCAAATGAAATGGAGTGTTTTGAAAATATGAAATTGTTATTATCCTTTTCAGATATGTTAATACATCCAGATCATTCTAAACCGTATATATTGACAACGGACGCATTCGATTTTGCTATAGGTGCTGTGCTTTTACCAATTCATTTTGCGTCGCGTACTTTGACAAAATCAGAAGAGAAGCATTCTGTACCCGAAAAACAAAAGGCTAGCAATTTTTTGGGCATTGAAAACATTTAGAAACTATTTATATGGTTCTAAATTCATCATATACACAGATCACCAACCATTAACCTTTGCCTTATTTCCAAAAAACACGAACGCAAAGCTTAAGAACATGAAAGCTTATCTTGAAGAAAATGATTATCAAATCATGTATAAACCTGGAAAATCTAATGTAGTAGCGGATGCATTAAGTAGGAATGTCAATGTCCTTACAAGTACACAACATTTTGCTCCTGATAGTGGCGATATGTTCATCATATCCACTGAAGTACCATTCAATGTGTTCCGACACCAAGTAATAATTCATCAAGGCAATAATAATGTAGAAATAGAACATCCTTTCCCTAACTTCGAACGCAAAATAATTCATATACAAGATATTAATGAAGACTCTCTTTTACAGATACTAAAGAAGCATTTCAACTTTTCAAAAGTGAACGGATTATTAACAGATGAGTTTATCACGGCTAAAATTCAAGATGTATACAAAAAAAAAATTGGAAGACAAAAATTGTTAAATATCCGTTTTACACAGAAACAACTAACCGATGTATCAGATGAAACCGAGCAATGGGATATCATTTTGAGAGAATATCATCGCGCTCATCGTGAATTGGAAGAAAACAAATCACAAATTTTAAGAAAATTTTACTTTCCTCATTTAAATAAAAAGTTAAAGGTATTTACAAAAAATTGCCAAGTATGCCACCAAAGTAGATATGATAGAAATCCTATTCGTTTTCCAATTCGAGCAACTCCAATGCCTTCTGAACCGTTTGAAATAGTACATTTGGATATAATGTTTATTGCATTTCTTACTTTCCTTTCATATATTGATAAATTTTCTAAATTTGCACATTTGTTTCGTAAAATCTCGAGCTGCGATTGACGTGGTACCAGCAGTAAAGAAACTTATCTCTAAATACAAATTTCCAAAATTGATAGTTAAGGACAATGAGAAAACTTTTAAAGTAGGTTCATTAGTCAACTTCTTCAATGAGAATTCAATTAAAACATACCTAGTAGCAACAGGGCGAAGTGAAATGAACGGAACCGTGGAACGTTTCCATTCTACATTATAAGAAATCTATAGAGTCACTAAAGCAGAAAATTACAACAAGACTCCTACTGAATTAATTCACATTTCCCTTACAAAATATAACAATACCATTCATTCTTGTACCGAATATAGCCCATACGAGATTATAATTCCCAGCAGTAACAGTTCAGAGATTATTTCAAATGTGTATAAAAACCTAATAATGAAACAAGAAAACGATCTAAAATATCATTAAAAGATTTGAGAGCTAAGCCAATAAATATTATAAACAATGCTTTTAAAAAAACACGATTGAGATCAAAAACAGCTCCGCGGTACAAGGAAATTAGAATAGATAAAGTTGATAGAAGCACTATAACCACTACTGATGAAAGACGTGTTCATAAAAATGATATCAAGATTCGCCAAAACTAATATCTTTTAATTACTACAATTTCAGATTAATGATACTGCTAGTCCTCGGACTAGGCCCCGGCAGAACTATAACGATAAAGAAAATTGGAGATGTCCCGTTATTCACTTACAACAAAGGAGAGTTGTTGTTGTTGTTTTGTTTTTTTTTACGAGGCTTTTTAGCATTCGCCTCTCCTTCAGCCATCATATAGGTTTAGATTTCGGAGTTATGTTTTTGTTATGTAAAGATTGGATTAGATTTCTGCATATAATTTAACATCTTTTAAAAATAATATAAGTTTTTTATTCTCATTGATGTTATTTGAGAGCACCACATCCAGATGTTCACTCAGTTTGTGTTTCTTTCTGTCAAAGGAGTACCCAGGGCATTCGGTTAGTATATGCTGTACTGTGACATCCAGGCCACAGTACTGGCATATCAATGGTGACTCCTTTTTCAAACGGTGTGTGTGGGTTAGTCGCGTATGTCCAATTCTTAATCGTGTTATAACTCTTTGATCGCATTGATTCGAAGGATCGGTCCAAGAGGCAACCGTCTGCTTGATCTTTTTGAGATGACTCAAAGGCGATATATTCCACTCGTTTTGCCAACACTGCTGTACCACTGCTTTGAGCCACACGGATGAGTCGGCCCTGGAGATGGTACCATCTATTTTGTCTAATTTGCGTCTACCTTCGTTTGCGAGACGGTCAGCTTCCTCGTTTCCCGTTATTCCCATGTGAGCTGGTATCCAACATAGTACGAGCTCTCTGTCATTTATGATGGAATCAATGGCTTGTATGTGGGGGTTACGCATGGAAGCTTTCTCCAAAGCTTTCAGTACACTAGCGCTATCTGTGAAGATAACGTTAGGTCTGTCGTCAACTGTGGTTTCTTCTGCTGCTAAGTAGATGGCAATAGCTTCTGCTGAGAAGATGGTGGTGTTATCTGGAAGCTTTATACTACAGCTAGCGTTTGAGGAAGAAATACCACAGCCAGCGGAGCTATCTTCTACTGACCCATCGGTGTAAATTTTGTGATGAATTCTATATTCCATGGCTATCAAATTATGGAAATATTGCTGCATTTCTTGTTGATTGCAACCTGTTTTAGTCATATTAAGGAGAGTCCAGTCAATAGATGGTTTCTTGTAATACCAAGGTCTACTTGTGAGGGTCACGAGTTTGGCGACTTTTGGAATGGTGTAACCTGTCAGTTGATCAGGAACAAGCTCTGGACAGGAACAACCTGAACAAGCTCTAGCTGCTGTTTCATTAGAAGTCCTTTTTCTTCGAGTCTTAAAGCTGCATTGACTATCTTTAGTGCTATGACATATTTCAGTGGTAGCTGACCACTTTCGCACAAAACAGTGTTATTTGGACTCGTAATAAAGGCTCCAGTTATTTTTTTTAGTGCGGAATTGTAGGTTGAAGTGAGCCTACAACCAAAGTTGCTGTATAGCATGGATATAAACTCAATTCCATATAACAGTTTTGGGACAAACCAACTGTTAAAGATCGTGAGTAGGCTATTTCTTGATGAACGTGTTTTTCCGCACCCTAATAAATGTAGAAGGTTCAATCGTCTTTTTATTGCTTTTCTGATGTGGAGGTAGTGTTGTCGGAATTTCAACCGGGTATCGATGAAAATTCCTAGAATTTTTGTACATTTTGTGTTTGGAACAGTGTTGGATTTGATTTTTAAATGTTTCAAGGGGGATTTATGTGTTTTGTTGCATATGTGTAGTATTCTTGTTTTGGTGGTGGATAAGTTTTGACCATTTTCATCACACCATTTATAGACTTTAACTAAGGCTAATTGTAATTTGTTTCTGTTTCTTTTTTGTGATGTGTCTGATGATATTAGCGTTATGTCATCGGCATATATAAACTTGAGGATGTTAGGTGGGATAGATAGGAGTAAGGATTCCATACTAATAAGGAAAAGTGTGGGTGACAAGATTGCCCCTTGGGGGACTCCGTTTTCCAGAACTTTCGATTGTGATACGCAGTTCCCAATCAAGACCTGGAAAGTGCGTTCTGTTAAAAAATTCTGAATCAATTTTGAGAGCTGTCCACCAAAATTCCATTTTTTTAATTGCTCTAGGATACTCGGACGCCAAACGCGATCGAACGCTTTTGACAGGTCAACCACTGCGCAGTCGATATGGTGTTGCCTGCTTCTAGCTTCAGCGATAACATTCCCAAAAGCTGCGAAGTATGATTCTGTGCCGAGACCGCCTCTGTAAGCGTGCTGTTGTGTGCTTAGTAAGCTTCTCTCTTCTAGTGCCTGTACAAGTCTTCGGTTTGCCAATCTTTCTAGAACTTTACTCAAACAGGACAGTAAGGAGATGGGTCTATAATACTCAGCATTAAAGTTTGTTGTTTCTGTTTTAGGAATGGGAATGATGTAACTAGATTTCCATTTTGTAGGGATCTCTCCTGTGTTCCAGATGTTGTTGAATATGTTTAGAAGGCAATGCATTGCTACTTCAGGAAGCTGCTTGAGAACAGGATAACCAATGTTATCTGGCCCGGCTGAATTTCCTTTGCATTTTTGTAATGCCCAGCGTACTTCATCTAAGGAGAATGGTTTATTGTAGGATTCAAAGCGTTTATTGGGGAAGGAAATAGGAGATGGTTTTTGAGGATTCTTCAGTTTTTTGAAGTAAGGAGAATATTTATCGGTTGCAGAGGCATTATAGAAATGTTGTGCAAAAGTTTCCGCTACTTCGGAAGGTGAAGCGATTGGGTCTTTGTTTTTCGCAAGCGTTGGAAATATAAATTCCCTTTTCCCTGCGAGACTCTTGATCTTTCTCCATATTTCTTTACAGGACTGTGACGGGTTGATGCTTGTGACAAAGTTATCCCAGCTTTGCTTTTTTGCTATTTCTACTTCGGCTTTAGCTTTTTGATTAGCTTCTCTGTATTTCGATGCTAAATATTCGATATTGGGGTTGTCCTTGATGTTACTAGCCTTTCTGAATTTCCTCAGAGCTTTCCTTCTTGCAGCAATTGCCATCCCAACAGACTCATTCCACCAGGGAACTGATTTTTTTGAAATTTTTCCATTTGTACGTGGGATACTTGACTCCGCTGCCTTGATTACTATGTTCCAGAAGGTATCAACTGATAGCAATGTTGGTACTGTTATCGCGTTGTCGACAAGAAAACGATAGCTGCACCAATCGGCTTTTTCATATTTCCATCTAGGTCGCAGCTGAGGTCGGTCAGTGGTTGACTTGTAATTTATAAGAATAGGAAAGTGATCACTTCCGTGTAAATCTTCTTCTACTGAGATTGTAAACTGTGCAGAGGAACAAGTCGATACAACACAATGATCGATAATAGATCCTGTACCATCACTAGGTGATATGCGAGTGGGACGAGTGTTGTTTAGAACAGCTAAGTTATTTAAACTAAACAAATTTTGGAGAACTTTTCCTCTGTTGTCGGTTCTCGAGTTGTTCCATGTCTTGTTGGAAGCATTCAGGTCACCCACAAGGATAATGGGGTTGGAAATTTGATGTAGTGTTTGGGACAGAAAAATGGATAATTCATTGGTTGGATGCATTTTGTTTGGAAAATATGTACTAATAACATTAATTTCGAAAGGTAGATTTATGGTCACGCCAATAAGAGTAAGTTCTGAGGAGATATTTAAGTCAGTGAAAGGGATTTCTTTTCTAATGCCTAGACAGACGCTATGTTGTAATGTAGATTTGTGATTAAATTTACAAGTGTAATTGTTTAATGTGTTGTGATGAATATTTTTCGGGCTGTGGTTTATTTCCTGTAGAGCAATTAAAGCCGGGTTGTATTTGTTAATTAATAGTTTGAGTTCATCAATATTCTTGTTCATGCCCCTGATATTCCAGGAAAGAATGTATGGAGTAGGGTTCGTATAATTATTTGAATTCAACACAATTGTTAAACGTAAAGTCAAAATTTTATTTATGCAGAGGCCAAATCGAAGTATGGGTTAATTTTTAGTTTCTGTTCCGATTTTTCGATCGTTTTCTTCTTGGTTTACTGGTGCCAGTGTCCGTAGTATCGTCATTGAAGGTTTTCTTTGTATCATTTTCGAATAACTCTTACGTGGAGGAGAATGAGTCTACTTTGCGTTTTTGTTTACTCATTTGTTCATCTTTGTCGCTGTCCATGAGATCTGTGTTCTTTTGTTTTTGGCTAATTGTTTGTGTGTTTGTTGTAAATGTTGTATTGTTTTCAATATCGGAGTTTTCGGTGTTTTTCGGTGTAGTGTGTGGAATATTCTGCGGCTTCAGTGTATTGATAATCATATATTTCAGATTGTCACGCTCTTTTTGCAAATTTTCGGTTGTGTGAGTGAGTTCGTTAAGTTTGTCCTGTAGCAAAGCTACTGTTTTTTTCAGTTCTATGATAATTTCGTCCTTGTCCATGTCATTTTGCGCGATCTGTAATCTTTCGTTTACTGAGTTTGTGTTACGTTGTGTTGTATTTGTGTTGTTGAGCAAAGCTTTGGCTTGTGCGTGAGAGATGCCGTTATCGATTTTGAGCTTGATAATCTTTTGCTCTTCCAAGTATGATGGACATGATCGGTTGAGAGATGTGTGACTGCCTAGGCAATTTTTGCATTTGGGAGGAAAAGAGCAATCTCCGTGCTCTGGCTCTCCGCAATTTGAGCTCTTGATGGGTTGTGTGCACCTGTTCTTCGTGTGTCCAATAATTATACAATTTGTGCAGATCATTTGTCTAGGATAGTAAGTGCGAGTTTTCACTATCAGGCAACCTACACGCACTTCGTTTGGGACTACTACAGAGTCAATTTTTAGAAGGAGACAACTAGTTGGCTTAAGCTGTCCATTCTCTTTTCTCATGAACCGTTTGACCGAGATTACCTTTTGCTCTTTCATTTCACCTAGAATGTCATCGTCTGAAAGGCCATCAAGACTATCACTGACGATCACGCATTGCACACTGTTAAGGTATGGGTGTGATGTAATGTTCACCTCTGTACCGTTAATCAGTTTTGTGAGATTGTGGAGTTTCTCGAATTGTGCACGGCTTCTAGTTTTCAGCAAGAGTTTAGAACCTTTATCGACCGGCGTGCAAGGTTCGATATCTCCTGCATGGTTTACTAGACTTTTTTGGATTATGAAAGGGTTTTTTGGTAGAACAAACCCTACTTTTGGACTCATGACCAAAAACAGCAGTTCTCCTCGCTTACCATCTAAATCCATCCAAATTGGAGCCTGCCTGTCCCTTATATTAGGTGGAGCGTTGGGATTACTCCCCCAGGCTGGGCCTGGCCCTCCCATGTTTGTAAGGGAGGCGAGCTCTTAAGCAGTAAAGTGTAGTGTACTTACAGTCTCAATATAAAGATAAGTTAAATTTTGAAATTCTTCTTGAATCCGTCTATGCGTGCCCGTGTTAGACCATGCGGTCTTCGCCAAAGGTAGATCTGTCTCTTTCCTTTTGCCACTGTCACACTGTAGTTGTCTTTTTCACTCGTGTATTTTTATCACTGTCACTATAATTCTGATGTTGGGTCACCGAGAAGATACTTCTGATCACTTCCGAGTTACGCACTTGACTGGACAACAAAGGAGAGTGTCGTCTCCAAAACGAGTTTAAATATCATCTACATCATTTTAAATTACATCTGTTGAAAGCTAACTTAGACGGATTACAGAAAAAATTGAATTATATTGGAGCTAATCGCTTTACTTCGCTAATCTTAAACAAATTCGATGAAATTAGTTCAGCGTTACAACATATTACACCAATAGGTAGAAATAAGAGATGAGGCACATTAGGAACCGTATGGAAATACAAAGATGGAACTCCAGATGCAAATGATTTAAAATTAATTAACAATTCAATGAACGATTTAATAGCCAATAATAATGAGCAGGGGCGGTCCGGTAGCCGAGGCAATAACGGTGCCGATCTTCACACGGCAGGACCGAGGTTAAAATCTCACCAGGACGGCTTCCCCGTGCGTAGGGCTGACTACTTTACTGCGGGTAAAATGAAGTCACAGAAAGCCAGAAATGGCAGGCCGAGACTTTTTGAGGTTGTAGTGCCAAAGAAGAAGAGAATAATCAGCAGATCAGAATTAATACAGATTATATAACCAAATTAAACAGACAATATTAAAAGCTAAGGATAAGGAATCTTTATCGGTCATGAATTTACATACTACTACGAATTATTAGTTATCAACTTTTACTTCAATCTAAACATTATATACGAAAAGATAAATCAGATAATCGAAACAATAATGTTAGCTAAGATAGGAATTCTAAATCAAAAAATTTTAAACGAGACGAGTGCGTTCCAAATGTATTGCAAGGAAAACTAGCCAGGTGCGATTTATTAAATAACACAATTGAGGAGATCGTGAAAATAGACAGACAACACCTGATAGTAAACTACCGTCGAAACTTTTCATTTGAAACAAGCTGCGGAATACCAAACAGAAATTTATCTGGAGCATTCATAATATCATTCAACGAATGCGATGTGAAGATAGACAACGATACATTCTCAAATGAGATACAGACAATGCCAGAATCTGTTTTGCAGCTACCGCTTTATGGAATACCCAAAGAAAAGAACGACAACATCATGAACCTAAGCTTGGAGTATTTGCATGAGCTGCATCTAGAAACACGAAAAGAGTTGAAGCCGTTGCAGCTAAACGCAACCAGCATTCAGTGGCCGCATTGGTCATTATTTGGAGGACTGTCTTTTACTCCTATAGTAATTGGTGTTATTCTATATATCATCGTCATCGCACTACGGAAAAGGACAAACATAGAAGTGCAAGTAAAGCAAGATAAAATAGACATGGAGGCCAAGGTCAAATAATCGGTTACAAGAACAGACTCGGCGATTCAGAAGCGTATCAATTGCTGGCCTGTTTCATCCGGAGCTTCAACACTAAGGGGGGGCGAGTTAACCGATCGTGGGAACAGCGTTATGCTGACAGTGCGTCGCGACCAGGAAGCGGACGCAATCGGATTCCGGCCCGTCTGGAGCAACGAGACACCTTGATACCGCGACAACGCAACCCAGGCGTGTGTACGTGCATTCTCTCTCTTCTCTGTTTGTAATAAATAAATTAGTCCTAAACAAAACTCGGTGTTGGTCAGTCGCAAAAGTATTAGAAAGAACCATTGGGGAATTACCCCTCATAACTCGCGTTAGACTTATTGAATCGATTAGTATTATGTTGCACTGAACCACGTACGATCTAGGTAGCGAAACTTAATGCCTCTTTCGCCTTTTTCACTGTCGCGTGTTGATGCTGAGATTGCACTTTTCACTGTCGCGCGTCGAACTTATCGAACCATGGATGATGGTTCAGTTGGCCGGCAAAATTCGATGCTGAGATCGCACTTTTCACTTGTGCGTTAGCCTCGTGGCGCGTTTCTTTAGACAGGCGCAGGTCACGTCGACAAAAGACCAATAATACTCAAACTCGTTCTAATGGTGAAATAACAATCTTTATTGAAACTTATTCGCGTGTTATATCTAATTATTGCTGATCGATCGCGGTCAGCAGTTCTTCGGTTGTCCGTTGGCGACCGATCGCGGCCAGCAATTCTTGTGTTTTCCGTTGGCGACCGATCGCGGTCAGCATTTCTTATTCTTATTGTACCGTCCTTTGGCGACGCTAGAAAAATCAAACCAAAGAAGCCAGAAGAAATAGGTCAAGACCAACTATTAACATGTATTATCTGAGTAATTTTAAACGATTTGAGTAACATCAGTTCTGCTTCTTCTTGGTTTAACAACATGGTACCCAAACTAGAGTGAAAAGCTTATTTTTATAACCTTATGATGCATTTATTTTAAACAATGCATCTAGGCTGTACGAAAAACAAATTTGAAATTGGTCAATATAAATTCCTCTTTTTTACCAACGTAAAAAAGTGATTGGAGATAAGGTGCCCTTTTACGGTTTCGAGAAGGAAATGTCTCCAAACCATCTTCAATTGTATTAAGCTTAGTAATTTAGTTTTAAACAAAAACAAAAAAAACAAAAAACAAACAATAAACAAAAAAACAGCGATTGGACTGAAAATATCCTGAAAATATCAAAACCACTTTATGTAACAAGTTCATTTAATGGTGCTTTTGAAGCTGTGAACGGCTAGGGGTTTCTTCGATCGAGGACACGCTCACCGTTAAATTGTTCATCTATTCCAGGATAATTTTCTCCGATCAAACAAATACCCTTAAACCTGGATCAAGCCATCAATAATCTATCACAAAACCTATTAGAGGATTCATTCTATCGCCAAAAACATAGAGATATCTTTCTCTCTTTAATGTCGAATCCAATATTATCATTCATAAGTATGAGTCCAATATTTCAATCCTCTTCCTTGAAAGATATATGGATCTTTGGAGATGCCGTTTTCGGTGGCAGTCAGATAGAGGTCAGGTGTGATGGGTGAGTTTCGTAGCGTAGATTTCTAGGGTGGAAAGTATTGGTCAATTGCTTCACCGTTGAAACTTCAGCATCAACAAATCCATAGCAGGTTCTGTTGTCAATTATGTAGCAAAACCGCGCTGCCATGGGTATTAATCTGACGCTTCTTGAAGGATGACACAGACTCTCCATATCTTACTCAGACTCAATATTTCCACGAAGTACAGAACGATAATATGTCATCTAACCCCGCAGAAGCATGGATGATATGGCTAAATTGCGCTGAGGAGGATACTGTTTCCTGATCTATAGGTGTTCCAAGTTACCCCAAGAATCAACATAGAGCGATGGAGAGTGGTTTTTATGGTAAAAGACTTCGTGATTGCGTGGATGATATGAGGAAGTACTACCGGAAAATACCGCTAGGCGATAACCCTCACAGACTACTGATCCATGGTGGAACAAGCCATCAGCAGTACGATCGAGCAAACAATTGGCCTCGTGTCTCGTAACCTGAGGAAGGTCTGAGAAGAATACAGCGCGCAGCCGATGTCAGATTCATGCAACGTGTCGATTGCGTCTGTTCGGTAATGTGTAAAGACCGTGTAAAGTGTGTAAAGGTCTTTTTACCTCGGTTTCCACTTTTACACCATAATGCGATGTGAGTGTAGTGTATCTTAAACACCTTTATCGATCATTTGTGATAGTATCAGTAATAAGATAGATAGTAATGTAGTAGACTAAGTTACAATCAAAGAGCGAGGCAGTTGCACGATATCCGCCTACCACGAACGACTGTTTAAAACAGATAACAATCCACAAGAGTACGTGTCGTAGTATTCTTGATATTCGGAGAAGTTGTTGCGTGAATATGACGTAAGAAGCTAACAAGAAATAGTTCTAAACTAAGCAACAGCCAATGCTACTGGGACAGATACTCCAAGTACGAATGTGATTGGCGTTAATGCCTTGTTGGTGTCGATTCTCAACAGAGAGCGCTAGTAGTCTAGCCCATTTCATAAAAGAAAATAAATTTCCAGTGTGCCCCTAAATGTAGGTCATGCATGTGCGTATTAACGAGCAACGAACCAATAATTAAAATTACGAAAATAGTTATGCATCGCTAGAACTAAAACGAATTCTTGTTGAGATATATAGGCAAGGAAGTGCACTTTCATCGGGGGAGGGAGAGATGTTGTGGATGGTGGATTAAACTTTACTTAGGTGAAGTAAAGTTGATGGATGAGGTGTATCTTCTCTCCAGTGCGCAATATATTAGTTCACTTCAGTTCAGTCCAGTTCAGTTCAATTCAGTTTATATATCCTTTAGACTATTTCGGTATCATGTGTAAATAGGTTTCTCGCTTTAATTATAGTCTTCTAAGTCTAGCATTTAATTTGTACCTAAAATTACGTCTGCAAATACCATGATGATGATAACACTCAAAATACGTGTTCATATTTATTTCAAAGTTTAGTCCCACCCTTTCCCATCCTTGATTTCCCTCCCTTTTTATTTTTACTTAGTTCCATACAGTCCAATACTCCGGATTAAGATTCGTTACGCAAACAAGACGAGAGTTACGTTCATACCTAAGACTCGACTCATAATGTATGAATTTATACACTCATTTTCGACATTTTGACTTGCCTGTCCCTTTGTCAATACATTCAATTATCGATCATTTTGGTGACATCGAACAGTCGAAAAACTACCGGTTTTTCTGTTGACTTAACAGTCGAAGGATTAGAAAAAACCTATTTTTCTAGTTTAAGTAGAACACAACAGCAAATGTTAAGAACTTCCAAAGCTTTATCACTTTAACCAGCAGGCATTGTAAAACTTTGTCCAGAGCATCTGTCTAAACGATGAAGGTTTTGCTGGACAAGATAAATATTGTTTTACACAACTCGCTGTTCATTTGACAGTCATTCATAACAAGCGGGTACCGGTACAAATGAAAATTTATTCTTTTGAGTTGAGCATGTCGTCGACCAACAGAATTGCTTGGGCAGTTGTCGGTGTGGAAAACATTATCCAATCGGTCTATGGTCAAGATGGGAGATCAACTGTTATAAATATTTATTTTTACGACAGTCAAGGTAAATGTCACAGCTTTGTGGCAAAGTACCGCTCGGGAAGGGATAGTATATTTATCGAATAGTTCTTAGATAAATGATTGAAGCAAAATGAATTCAGCGATTCACCAATAGTTATTTTATTTTCATTGCCATCCGTAGTTTTCATCATTTTCTTCATTGGCACTACAACTTCGAGAGGTCTTTTCCGGCAATTACTAGCTTTTTTTACTTTACTTTTTTTTTGTAGTCAATCCAGCGGATAGGGAGATTCGATCCTCTGAAGTGCATAAACACCATGTGCAATCAAGCGACAAATAATTCACTGTCCTTTTGCTTATCAATCAGATTTATAACAAACTTAAATGTTCTGCATGACAGCGTAATGTCGCGCTATGTAAATGAATGCAGGTAAAGTAATTAGCTACACGCTAATTACTAACCTAACGTGCCCACAATCGCGTCCAAGGATGCATGTAGGGAACTTTGGCGGCATACTCCGCTGGATTGTTGGGAAAAGGGGAAGGGAGGAAGGGAAGTCATGAGCTGGTACACGGACAAGCCGATGCTACCAGGCCCATGGGAAAAGGTTGAGGAAGAGGAACAAAAATTGCAGCGCCGAATCGAAAGTTTGCTGGGGAACGCTGAAAGATATCCAGTACACGCTACCCGCCAAGGACATGCACTGGATCAAACAGCTGGATCACATTACCAAACAAAGAGTGGTAATGCTTCATCAACAAGATGGACTTCCAGGAACTATTAGCGGGTGCTTGGACTCCATGTGCAGAGATGAATTCTCCAGTCGGCCGCCAACACGAATGATTTCGTCTTTCCCCAGCTGCGGGTGCAGCCTTTTCAATTCGGATGAGCTTGATACTGACTCCTTTCGTTGCAGTGATTTAAACTCGTCCAGAAAACAATCACGCTGTGCAAAAACAATCACGCTGTGCAAGCCGGCAAAGGACGTCTTCGGCTTGCTTCAGGTCGGCTGTGGTCAATCCTTTGCGGTCGTATGACCGCCGATGAGTGCAGCGATTGAAAAACTGCATACAATATCCAACTATTCATCTCAGGTTGGAAAATGACGAGTAGAGAGAGAATATCCAATGTGGTGCAGGTACTGTAGCTGTGCATGCGATGGTGGAAGATCGTTGCTCAGCTGCTACAGCATCGGTTTCCGTTGTTGATGAGGTCTGAGGCCAATTCTCTTCCGACAAGAGTATCCATGGAGGTCCCTGCCACCATAACGAATTATTTAGCAACTCACGTGTTAAACAGCCTCGTGATGCCAAATCTGCTGGGTTGTCCACTCCTGGGATATGTCGCCATTTGCAACCCTCGGTCAGTTGCTGGATCTGCGACACACGATTGGCGACGAACGGTTTTCAACAACTTGGTGGTGATCGAAGCCAATGGATAATTGTTGTCTAGTCGGACCGAAAAATGACCGGAATGTTGATGTCTATCACCTTCTTCATCTTCTCGTATAGTTGTGCTGCTAGGTGTGCACCACACAACTCCAACCTGGCTATTGAGTGCTTGCTGTTAAGGGGTGCTACCTTGGTTTTCGATGTAAGGAGCTGCATGATCGAGATTCTATCTGACGATTAGTTGCGAAAGTAGCAACATGCTCCGTAGCCCCGCTCAGAGGCATCGCAGAAAAAATGGAACTGTGTTTCGCAGTGTGAACCTGTCACCGGGACCGCGCCGCAAATTACTCGGGGAATCTTTATCTCCGTCAGGTGAACTAGCGGGGACTGAAACTGACTCCATTCCATCAGTAGCTGAACTGGTAGCTCATCCTCCCACCCAAATGGTTGTGCCTTGTTGTTTTGAAGACTCCATACTCGTTGCAGGAACTGCTTGGCAAGTGCTTTAATGGGATCTACAATCCCCAATGGGTCGTAGATGCTTGCGATGCAGGAAAGCACATTCCTTTTTGTGATGCTCTCGGGCAGCTTATACTCTGCCACCTTGAATGACAGCGAGTCGGATGAGGGATCCCACACAAGGCCGAGTGTCACAAGAAATCCTTCGCTGTCTTGGTTCGAATACGGGGTAGAATCCAAGTGTTGCAAATCAACACATGCAAGTGAGTCTAGTTGGTTAGATGCCCACTTACGAAGCGAAAATCCACCTTTAGTGTATAATGGATTCATCTGGCATTGCAATTCTTGCGCTTCCCTTACGGATCTTTCACCAGAGACAAAGTCGCCGACGTAGAAATCATTGCCCCTTGCTGCTGATAGAGGGAACTCTAAAGCATGATCCTCTCTATCTTGCTGAAGCGTTCTCGTTGCCAGAAAGGATGCAGTGGCCGTTCTATATGTAACCGTATTCAGCGCATATTCCGTAATTGGCTCGGAAGGAGATGATCGCCAAAGAATGCGTTGCAATGGACGGTCTCGAGAGTGTATCCATACCTGGCGATACATTTTAGCGACGTCTGCTGTTAATGCCACTTGATGCACCCGGAACCGTACTAGAATCGTTGTCCCTTCTTGTTGTATTGTGGGACCAACCATTAGAGTGTCATTTAGAGACACTACCGTCGACGTCTTGCACGAACCATCGAACACTACTTGACACTTCCTTCTCGTACTATCCGCCTTGAAAACGGGATGATGGGGAAGGTAGTAGCATTCTGAAGGCCGTTTGTCGATAGTCATTCTGGTCATGTGACCTAACTTCAGATACTCGTTCATAAAATCCGTGTAAGCTTTCCACGTTGCAGGTTCTCGTTCTAAGCGTCTTTCGATGGCCAACAATCGTCGTAATGCGATTGGTTGGGAATCTCAGGTTTACGGGGAAATGTCACTATGTATCTGCTGTCAGCATCACGCTTTGTCGTATCCGCATATATTTTTTCACATGCTCTCTCCTCCACCTCCAACTTGGCGTAGCTCTCAAATCCTCGATGGCGAAGAAGCGTTTCATCAGGGTGTCGAGAGATGTTACTGCTGTTGCACATACGGTAGGTTGCGTTACTGTTGGAGTGAGTGCATTTCCGCTGATAACCCATCCAAACTTAGTCTTCTGAAGTGTTGGACGATTATTACCGAGCGACAATCTCCGTTCTAGGAGGAAATTATAACAGAATTCCGCTCCTAAAATTATGTCAATGGGGCCAGGGCCAGGGTCAATGGAACGTTGGGTCCGCAAGTGTGCATTCCAAGGGTATTTTTCAAGCTGGTATATCTAATTGATGAGTTGGTAAATCCGAGGCAAGTTTGGAGAGTAGCACCATTTCCATAGTGAATTCGTCGCTCGAACACTTCGGTCGTATGGTTGCTCTGACGGAATGCCGCACATTTATTCCGGTACTGCCACCAACACCAGACAATGGCACGTTGACTAATTTCCGCGGCAGCCTCAAGCGTTGCACTAATTCCCCAGTGATGAAACTGGACTGGGCCTCACTATCCAGGAGCGCTCGAGCTTGGTACTCGATCCCGTTGTCGTCCACAATGTTGAGTATGACCGTCGATAACAGCACCGTCCACTTCATTCTTAACCCATCGTCGACTTCATTAGAGCTTTGTGCGGTGAGCTAAGGTGAGTGAAAGTGGAACTGGACGGCACAGGTTCGTGTTGGGTTGTTGAAAGCACAGCGGCTTCTATTGCGTCTTGTTCCATATGTAGCAAGGAGTGATATCTTCGCTGGCACTGACACCCATTTGGATGGGCATCTGTTCAACGAGTGTTCAGTTCTGAGGCAGTTAAAACATAGATCGAGCTCCTTCACCTAAGTCCCTCTCGCGCTGAATTCATCCGCCTTCTTGTTACCATCTTTACCAGCATGAGACGGAATCCATATAAGTGAAATGCGAAACGCCTTGTTAAACAGGGAGATTAGGATTTCAATAATTTGATGCACAAAGTAGTCTGAACTCTTCAGAGACCTGACCGTTTTGAGTGCTTCAACAGCACTAAGACTGTCAGTGAAGATACAGAACTCATCTGGTGGTCTGGCACTAATGAGCAGTAGCGCAAGGAATATTGCTGCAAGCTCCGCAATATAAATAGTACACGGTTGCCTCAATTTATAGAAAACTTCTGCGGTTGTGCTGCATACCCCGAAACCTGTGCCATGCTTTGATGACGAACCATCAGTGAAGTATTGTTTATTACTATCGAAATGACCCTACTTGTCCACAAAAATACTGGGAATTACTATCCAGCGAAGACTATCCGGGACTAGGACTAGGGTGTGCCTGTAGAGAAACAAAATCATGATATAAATTCATGATTTTGCTTTTGGGCTGTAGCTCTAGCAGGGATTTGCAATTTTCGATTACCAAAGGGTTGAATACGACGAAACGAATAAGCAGGCAGAGCGAAAGATACAAAAATCTTTTTTTTGGGGGCATCACTCCAGACATCACTTCCAAGGACATGTTATGAGTTGATTTCATGCTGCCCAAGGCGATCCTCAAGCTTCGATACTGAATTCTTTCCAATGTTATAAGATGCATTTTGGGTGCCTAGTGAAAATATATATTTCCATACTCCAAAACAGATCGTATTGTGTACAGATCAGAAACCAGTAACAGTTCTTAAGGTGCATTTTTGCACTAAATATCTGATGTGCTTATTCCAGTTGATTCGTAGCTCAAACAATTTCGGATCGCTCTTCACAATGTTTACTGCTCTGGTGGGGTTTCACCTTAAGACTCATTACAATATATTCAGGTACTTCATACAAATACTGCTTACCAATACTTATATGCCCTAACTGCTATAAAATATTCTAATTCATCGCAATACATGCCTTCTTATTGCCTACTCATAGGCGCATTCCCAAACATTCCGACCACCTAAAATTTGATAAATTTTACCTTAAACTGACTTTATTCCACTCCTTAAAGTTCAACTCAAATTCATGATACTCTAATTCCAACTTTCTTTTCTAATGCTCTATCTGCTTCATTCATCTTTGTACTGGTAACACGCACAACTTTGCAGCTGGTCGTTTAACCCTATCATTATTCACCGTGCGAATCATTGCTACTCGCACAATCCCATCCTTTCCTGGATAAACTTCTACTATTCTCCCCAATGCCCATTTACTTGGTGGGACATTCTCCTCCTTTATAATAACCATCATTCCCTTTTCGATTTGTTTAGGTGATACATTCCATTTTGTTCTTCCTTGCAAGTTTTGTAAGTATTCTGATTGCCATCGATCCCAAAAGTGTTGCAATCTCTGCTGTACTATTCGCTAATGATTTAATCTATTCTCTGGTATTTCCTTCAAATTTAATTCTGGCAATTGCTGCATATTTGATCCTGTAAGAAAATGCCCTGGAGTTAACGCTTCCATATCTAATTGATCATCAGAGAGTGGTGTGATTGGACGTGAGTTCAAACATGCTTCAACTTGTGTTGATAAAGTTGTAAAATCCTCAAAGCTCAAGGCCCTATCTCCTATCACTCTTTTTAGATGGTATTTCATTGAACGAACCGCAGCCTCCCATAAACCGCCAAAATGAGGTGCGCCAGGTGGTATAAACTTCCATACAAATACTTGATCACTGCACCACGTATTTATCGTATTAGAAAACTCTTCTGAACTCATCATATCGTACAATTCACGCAATTCGTTTGACGCTCCTTTAAAATTAGTACCGTTATCAGAGTTAAGCTCTGTTACCATTCCTCTTCGAGCTGTAGCCAAGACGGACCCGACCACCAAAGCGTATTTGTAACGAACCGAGCGGGTTCGCATCCTCTGGACACCAAGTCAGCAGAATTTCAGCACCAGGAACGTGACGCCACATACATCCTTCCGTCAAGAATTGAATTTTTGCCGTACGATTTGCCACAAACGTCTTCCAAAGATAATGTGGCGATTTTATCCAATGCCAGACAGTCATCGAATCTGTTCACAGAAAACAGGGTGCATCTTTCAAACGCGCCTTCATCGTGAAGCTCCATAAACGACTGCCCAATACTGCTGCACACAACTCCAACTTAGCAATTGTCAATTGCTTCGCCAATGGTCGGACCTTGGATTTCGACACCATCAAACACACAGTAGATTCGCCTGCTACTGTTGTACGTCGAAGATTCATGCATGCTCCATATCCTCGCTCTGAAGCATAGCAGAAGATGTGATATTGTACATCACCACCCAACGTCATCAATATTGGGATGCTGATATTTTGTAATAGATGCAAGTTTTTCACCAAATCTAGCCATTCACCTTGCATCTTTCCTGGCAACTCCTTGTCCCAGGGCCAAACTCTTCCATCAACATCCTACAGCGACCTTCCACTCTTCGTCTTGCTGGAAGCGTCGAACACTACACTACACTTGGTTGTAGTGCTCCCTGGCTTCCAAACAGCATGATGCGGCAAGTAGTAACATGGCATTTCTATATCTTCACGTGCCACCTTTGACATGTGACCAAGCTTCTCATATTCTCCCATAAATTGATGGTACTCCTTATCCAACATTGAATCTTGCTTCATCCGCCGTTCAACTGCTTCAAATCTTCTTACTGCATTGCCATAAGACTCGCCGAGTTCCTTCTCAAAATCAGGCACCTTAGGGAGTTTAACTATATTTCTTCCTTCTTCATTTCTGCGAGTTATTTTGTTGTATAAATCTTCACAAATGCTTTCTTCCGGGGTGGGTAGCTTCTCTTCAGGTATATCTTCCAGCTTGATCAACCTCTTCATAGCCGAATGGAATTCTTCATCTATGGCACAACCAGCGATTTCACCTCCAGTGGATAATACATTCCTTTCAGACACCTTTCCACAAACAATCCAGCCGAGTTTAGTTTGTAAAGTTGGGAAGATGGTTCGCTAATGCAATTTGGCCTAGCTCTAACAGCTCTCCGAACACCTCTGCACCAATTAGCAAGTCAATCCTTTCCGGCTTGAAAAACAATGGATCGGCTAATACGACTTCGTTCGGAATATTCCATCTGCTGACATCGCTAAATCGACTGGGAAAGTCTGCCGTTACTCTCGGAAGTACAAGAAAATTGAGCGTTGTCTGATAGTCTGAAACACGAGACTTAATCTGGGCCGAAACCATACCATTCGCAAATACTGACACTGATCCGATGCCTGAGAGTGGTTTGAGCATTGTCTTCTTGCGCAGTTTCAGTTGTTGTGCCAATCTTTCAGAAATAAAGTTGGATTGTGACCCTTGATCAATCAACGCTCTGGCTGGATGTTTTACTCCTTGCTCGTTTTGTACCAGAGCCACACCATGCTCTCCAATTTAGATTCGTCACGTGTAGCTGCATTGATGTTGATGTCTTCGTTCGTGGGCTGCATAGGCAATTGATGTTGTTGCGACGGGATCTGCTGCCCTTTACATAACATCGTGTGATGTCTACCGTTGCACTGGCTGCATCTCGTGGTCGCTCTGCAGAATCTGATGCGATGAATTTGCCTCAAACTGCTGAAACACAGGCCTTCTTTCTTCACCACTTCTTCTCTCTCAGCAACACTTAGTTTTCCAAAGGCCACACAATTCGCCAAATAGTTCTGAACATCGCAAACAGGACACACTTTTCTCGTCAATGGATGAGATTGGGCAGCGCAGGTCATGGAGAACGGCTGATGTTGAAGCCTCGTAAAGCTGTGCATTTTACCCTTTGCCATTTGCTTCTCCTGGGATGTGAATCGTCCTCGCTGATAAGTGGATCTAGTAGCTGCTCTAGTTTCGATCACATTCGTCTGGTGCACGGCAGTGCTGTTCAGGATCCTGATTCTTTTCTCGCAAAACTCCAATAGTTTGTCATAGGAATCATTCGACTGCTCCGCTGAAAATTGTTCCCAGGCCATTAGTGTGTTCTTTTCGAGCTTATACATTACCAGAATTGTAAGCGGCGTGTTTCAATGCTTGGCTGGCTCTTCTAGTCGTTCCATGCCTTGAACCAAACGTCTGGTCTCATTAACTATTCTAGTAAAGTCAACTGCAGTTGCGGCGTTCATTGGCTCGAGCTGGACCAAGGCCTTGAAGTACTCTCGTTTCAGCAGCTTGTCGTCGTCGTACCGGTTCAACAGCGCCTGCCACGTAGGAGCATAGCTCTTATCATCCAATGGCACATGCTCAAATTGCAACGCGGCATCCCCCTTCAGCGACGATAGCAAATATTGCAATTTCATGACATCCGTTAACTCCACTGCATCATGCACTAAGGATGTGAATCTGTCTTTAAATGTCACCCACTGCGTGATTTCACCATTAAATGACGGTAGCTCTATCTTCGGTAGTCGGATTTTCACTGTAGTGCACGTAGTATTCGCCATTGTACTATTTGCTGCGGGTCGCCCATGTTCTTGGCCTTGATACTCTAACAGGAAACCTCTGATCTTGTGGTATTTCTTAAAGAACTCTTTCCGGTCACTACGCAATTTCACTTCATCTGCATCGTCATCTTCGAACAATAGTCTTTCTCTTGCGTTTTCATATTCCCTTTTGGTTTCTTCCAATGCCGTAAGCTGACTTATAATTTCAGCACGATGTTTGTCTGCGTCGAAATTGTCCACAAAATCCACATACTCATCGATCCACGCCAGACGATCGTTGTATACCTTGCTCAACCGTTTCAGATTACTTGGCTTCATCGTTATGAAATTTAATTATCACAAGTCGAGTTAATTTGCTGACCACTGAAGACGCTTTGGCTTACACTTGTACAACTTCAATACTCTCGCAATGTTCTATGTACTTGAAGCCACTAATTAAGGTTGCACGCACACATGAGTTTGAACGATCACTGTTCAATGAACCTTAAGCGTGATGGCTGAAAACGACGTCAACTTCACCTTTCGCGCGAGTTACCGTATTCAACATCGGCAACATACAACATCATCAGCGGTACTCGACGACGATGTAATCCAACAGCCCCTAGACCATGGGACGATCAACATTTCGACGTCTCAGCATTCCGGCCGGCCAACGCTGCTCCGACCGTGAGACCAGCAACCCGACGCCGGAACATTCCTAACGTCACGTGGCCGAACCAACTCCTTGTTGTGACCGTGACCTCCTCCCCTTCCATACCACTCCTATATCCATAACTGTAAACTTGTAAACATAAAAATAATTATTAAGTCAGTCTTAATCGGACCCTCTAGCAAACAAGAGGCGAATAAAGCGGATCATCCCCAACATAAAAACATTTTTGAGTTTTAACTGGCGCCCGAATAGGGACCCCCTGACAAAGTGGTTAAACGTGTTGGAACACCGTAGCAGCGATCGCGGACAAGTCTCCCCGAAGGAAGAGAGGACCCCTAGTAGATCTCGTGAGGAACAAAACGGACAGCCCCAATCTTCGCGCCGCAGCCACGTACAGGATCAACCCGAAAAGATGAGTCACGCTGTCACCTTGATGTTGCTGTGAGTTATTTTTAAGTTATATTTTTATATAATTGTTGTTTATAATACCTATGAATTGTGATAGGAAAAGTATCGGAAAAAATTAGTGCTACGAACAGGTTTTGACAAAATATTATAAGTGGAATAATTTCTTACTCTCTCAACAAACAAGTGACATGAAAGTTTTGTGCCAAAGTGTAAAGTGTAGGGACGTGTAATTTGAGTGAATTGCGTTTTTTTTTTTCATTGCGGTTTGTGGAAAATTTAGCACTGTGTCTATTGATTGTGATTTTTTTTCTCAGTATTGACCTTGGTGTGTAATTTTTTTTTGTTTTAATTTGATTATTCAAAATTTTTCGTAAATTCAAAAGAACTGCAGTATTTGATAGAAACAGAATGTTTCCAAATACAACCAACAATCAACCAGCCCATGCTGCTCAGATGTCGGAACAGCATCTAGCACCAAATGAATTTTTGGACATAGGCCGTGTTCCGGATTATGTTAGGGATTTACCGGTGTTTAATGGAAAAGTCAGTGACCTAACGCGTTGGATAATAGAAGTTGAGGAAATGTTTCAAATGTACGAACGTGTGCCTAAGAACACATTACAGTACCATATTCTTCAAGGTACTGTTAGACGTAAAATTCAAGGAGAAGCTGCTGATGTGCTTAACTCAAATTGCATAGATGGTTCTTGGGAAACCATAAAGCAAACTCTATTGCTGTACTACTAAGACAAAAGAGATCTAAAGACATTAGATCATGAGTTGACGCTGATTTATAAGAGACAAAATGAGTCTCTTAGCAGTTATTTCAGCAGGGTAAACGAATTGCAAACTGCAATTATTACGCAGGTACATGCAGATAGCAAGTATAATAGGAATGCTCATGTACACATAAACTACTTTAGAGAAAAAACTTTAGATAGTTTTATTAGAGGGCTTGAGAAACCTCTTTGCTTTTTATTAAAAAATTACAACCCACCAAATTTGAATGCAGCCTACAATTATTGTCTAGAGTATGGCAATGCTAATATAAGGTCAGCACCTTTTAGGAGCGAAAGAGCTCCTAATACAGTTCCTGTGCCGAGAGGTTTGTACGTACCTCCTCCTGTTCAGCCACAAATGAACAACAGTTTTCAATATCAACACAGGAATAATAATAGTAACGGGTACAAATATAATCCGAGACAAAATGCTCCTATTCCAATGGAAGTAGACCCATCGATGAATTCAAGGGCCACAAAGAGTGGTTACAAACAAACGCTAAGCAAAAGACCCCGACCAGGTTCGTCCCAGCAAAGGCATCCCAGTCAAGCATACCCTATAGATGGTACACTTGAACAAGTGGAAATACATAAGTCATTAGAAAAAGAAGCTGGAACAACTAATTTTTTAGGATGGACCGCAAAATGGTAGCTCCATTTCTCCCCTACATCCTTTTGCGTACTACATCAGGGGAATACCCATTTTTAATTGACACTGATGCAAATATTAATTTGATATCACCGAAGTTAGCATATGCTTATAATTCTTCCAAACCGTACAAGCATGTCACGAACAAAATCAATAGTGCAGCTGGTTGTTTTAATGCTGATTTAGTTATTGATATAGCATTTTTTGAACCGAAGTCAATGAGGAAATTTCAATTCCCTATTCACGAATTCCACCCATTTTTCGCTAGAATTAAAGGAACAGGTATAATGAAGGAACTAAATATAGATACAAGCATGAAATATAAATGTATTTCAGTTTTAACTGGTACTAAAGATTGTTTCGTCGTACCATTAAAAGAATATGTCAAGGACAAACAAAATTTCCTTATAGATTGTCGATAGAATCATCTCAACAAGGAAACGAAGGATAAACTTTCAAATGTTTTAGAAGATGTAAAGGAAGTATTTTATGAACCAAACAAAAAATTAACATGCGTCACAAACGTGACATGTTTGATAAATACAACGGACGAAAGACCAGTACATCAAAAAGTATATCCATATCCTGCAGCATATACGGAAGAAGTAAATCTACAAATTAAAAAAACTTCTTCAAGATGGAATTATAAGACCATCTAGATCTGCATGGACATCACCAGTGTGGATAGTCCCGAAAAAAAGTGGACCAACCGGTGAAAAGAAATTTAGAATGGTAACGGATTATAGAAAAATAAACGAAAAGACAATTAGCGAACGTTATCCGATGCCGGAAATAACGTACATTTTAGACCAACTCAGAGGTCAGAAATATTTCTCAACGCTGGATCTCGCTTCAGGATTTCATCAGATACCAATGAATCCTAAAGATATGGAGAAAACAGCATTTGCCGTAAACAATGGCAAATACGAATACACAAGGATGCCGTTTGGACTGAAAAATGCACCGGCCATTTTTCAACGAGCATTTGATGATATACTTCGTGAACATATAGGACGAATATGTTATATATACATGGACGACGTTATTGTTTTTGGAAAAACAATAGACGATCATCTAACAAATTTACATATAATCCTGAATACACTGAATATAGCAAATTTAAAGGTTCAACTGCATAAATCAGAATTTATGCATCAAGAAATAGAATTCCTCGGTCACATTGTATCATGCGACGGAGTGAAACCAAATCCCCAGAAAATTCAAGTTATCAAAGAATACCCTGCACCTAAGAACATAAAAAGCCTTAGATCATTCCTTGGTCCAATGAGCTATTATAGAAGATTCATTCGTGATTTTGCTAAAATTGTAAAACCACTTACGAATCTATTGAGAGGAATTAAGAATCCGGCTTCAAGTAAAAAAGTTTCATTTTCCTCAGAACAAATGGAATGTTTTGAAAAATTGAAAGCCATACTGTCATCAAAGGATATCTTAATCTACCCCGATCACAACAATCCCTTTATACTAACCACAGATGCATCTGATTTTGCCATTGGAGCAGTATTATCACAAGGAGAAATTGGAAAAGATCGTCCAATACATTTTGCATCTCGCTCCTTGTCAAAAACAGAGGAAGCATATTCCGTAGCAGAGAAAGAAATGCTTGCTATTATATGGTCTTTAAAGACTTTACGAAATTATTTATACGGTGCTAAATTTAAAATTGTTACCGATCATCAGCCTTTAACCTTTACATTGTCCGAAAAAAATACGAATGCCAAATTGAAAAGATGGAAAGCATTTCTCGAAGAACATGACTATGAAATAGTCTACAAACCTGAAAAAAACAAATGTAGTCGCTGATGCATTGAGCAGAATTGTATGCTCATTGACGGCAACGAAGCATTCAGCTGAAGAATCGGACACATTTTTCATACCTGCCACAGAAGCACCAATAAATGTTTTTCGTCACCAGGTATTTTTGGAAAAAGGAAAAAAACAGCGTCATAGTAACGTACCCTTTTGAAAAATATAAAAAAGTATACGTAAAAATTAGGGATTTAAGCGATGAAACGATATTGCATTTTCTAAGATCGCATTTTGATCCATCGAAATTAAATGGATTACATACCAGTGAAGGAATTATGGGTCAAATACAAAATGTGTATAAGCAACACTACGGTCGACAAAATATGCTAAAAATACGATTTTCCCAGAAAATATTAGAGGATATCGAAAGCCCTAGTGATCAAATGGAAATAATAAACAAAGAGCATAGCTTAGCGCACAGAGGTCTGGAGGAGAATAAGATGAAAATAATGAAAAAATATTATTTTCCAAACATTACCTCTAAGATCAGAGGATATATAAAAGATTGTATGATTTGCAACGAGTGCAAATATAACGAGTGCAATCCTATCAAATATCCTTTGCAAAGAACTCCAATACCTCAATCTCCATTTGAAATTATGCACGTTGACATACTGTTTTTTGGAGAATAATCATTTTTTAACATGTATTGACAAATTCTCTAAGTATGCTCAAGTCAAGCAAATAAATTCAAGAGCAACAGTAGAAATTCTACCCATTTTGAAGGAGATAGTATTAAGACACAAACCACCAGATACATTGGTAATGGATGGCGAAAAGTCTTTGAATTCAGGCGATATGATGTGCTTTTTTAATAGCTACAACATTAAGCCATATATAACACCTACGGGTCGTAGTGAAATTAACGGCGCTATTGAACGTTTTCACTCCACATTGCTGGAGTTGTATCGTATAACCAAGCATGAAAATCCACAAAAAACACTTTTGGATTTAGTGAACCTTTCAGTTTTAAAATATAACAAATCAATACATTCTTGTACTAAATTCAGCCCATTTGAAATTATTACTCCCTCAAAGGACACGACCTCAATACTTGAACAAGTCTATAAAAATTTAAAACAGAAACAAGATAAGGATATTGATTGGCACAATAAAAAGAGAAAGGAGGAAGTTATTCCACAAACAGCTAAAGCTTTTATGAAGACAAAAAGAAGGATTAAACATGCAAAACCATTTAAAAAAATTGAGATTGCAAATATAAATAGATCAACAGTCACAACAAAAGAAGGAAGGAAGGTGCATAAAAATGATCTTAAAATTAAATCGTAAAAAAAAACTATATTCACAGATTGATACCCAGCGTGATGGCACAAAATGTTACAATCAGTAGCCTGGAAAACATACCGATAATTGCATTCAATAGAGGAGAAGCCAGAGTAGCAACGGGAATGACAATTTACGTACATCATTTCGAAATAGGAGCCATTCAGAATGAGCTTCAGGTTTTGTTAAAAGAGTTTCATTCAATTGAAGAAACACAGTTTACAACAATAATTTCAGAAGAGTTCAAAACCACTTATGATACATTAGGAAATATTTTACCGAGTACATTGGTTAGAACGAAACGTTGGGACACACTCGGAACGATCTGGAAATTCATTGCAGGAACGCCAGACGCGAACGACCTAAGATTAATAAATTCAACGTTAAATGATTTAATTACAAATAATAATGCACAAATAATCATCAATAATGATTTAACAACGCGAGTTAAAGAATGTTTAGAGAAAGTGAAACAATCTTTGAGTGTTTTCAGTAGTTCGACGGTAGAACTTTACGCATTAAATATATACATTAACCTGAAATATTTAACCGAGAAGCTAAGCATTATTGTGGAAAGCATTACGTTGGCAAAATTATCTATTACTAACCCACGCCTACTAAGTAAAAAGGAAACAGATTTGATAATCGCAAATTTTAAAAATAGCAGGTATCCGTTACATACAGCCATAGAAGCTTTGTCAAAAACAACAACTAAGGTAGCTGTTAACAAGAACGAACTTTTATTAATGATACGCGTTCCTAAACTGGAATCAAGAGTTTATCGAAAAATACAGGTGTATGCGATTACGAATAGAAATAAGAAAGTTCATGTTCCCAATTCCCTTTACCTATCAATCAAATCCCAAATGTTCACGGTGTCAACATTAGAAGACGACATCTACCTCGCAGAAAATATTGAGGAAGACAACTCAACGTGCATCCCGCATCTGATTAAAAGGCAGTCAGCAATCTGCGATTATGTGGCAAATCCTTCGAAATCAGAGGTCATCAATGTCAACACGGGCAACATCGTGATCAGCACAGACCAATGGTACATCCTAGATTCGACATGTGGTATTCATGGGCGAAATCTTACCGGATCAATATCAATATCGTACGACTCTTGCGATATTTTGATTAACAAAACAATGGTTTCGACGCAAGTAATAGACATCCCCGGTTCACCGATCCATTTGCCGATATTTGGAATAGAGGTTACACCTCGCAATAAAGTGATAAACCTGAGCATCCATTATCTACACGATCTACACAACGATTTGCGAAAGCATATGAAGCAGATAAAGTTAGATAACAACAGTTTATCCTGGTCCTGGAAATGGTCTGTAAGCAGTAGCATTAGCACCCCGTTATTGGTACTGATAATAATTTCGGTGTATGTGTACCTGTCGAAAAAGAAAAGTAACGTCAAGATACAAATCAACGCGATGCCAGATACTCAGACTCCACAAAATAACGGAACGGAGACGTCGTCGACAAGTAGGATGATGTTAGCATCGGAGTTCAAGCCGATCACGATGCAAGAACTGTTTCGTACGGAGCCTCAAATTTAGGAGGGGGCGAGTTACCGTATTCAACATCGGCAACATACAACATCATCAGCGGTACTCGACGACGATGTAATCCAACACCGCCTCGACCATGGGACGATCAACATTTCGACGCCTCAGCATTCCGGCCGGCCAACGCTGCTCCGACCGTGAGACCAGCAACCCGACGCCGGAACATTCCTAACGTCACGTGGCCGAACCAACTCCTTGGTGTGACCGTGACCTCCTCCCCTTCCATACCACTCCTATATCCATAACTGTAAACTTGTAAACATTAAAATAATTATTAAGTCAGTCTTAATCGGACCCTCCAGCAAACAAGAGGCGAATAAAGCGGATCATCCCCAACATAAAAACATTTTTGATTTTTAACTCGCGCGCACAGGTACACACACACACACACTAGACTGTTTACGATCGAAGCGACGATGCATCGTCGATACGCTTGCTTATCGCAACGATCGGCAGATACACACACTCACAACACTAAAAACACACGTTGATCGGGGCTAGGCGCCACTCGATCGATAAACACTAACTTCGAGCGAATGCCGGAGAAAGACGGAGACACCGATTAGTGCGATACGGGTAATCACGTTGATTCCGCAATCGCACACGAGAACAATGCCAACTATCTGCCGTACGCAATGATCTTCAGGACGCTTCGAAACGAAACACGTCTAATCGCTACGGAAGCTGGAGGCAGACTGAAAATTGTCGGTAGTTGATATCTTTTCACCGTACAAAAAGACATCAATTTTTGGGTCAAATAGTCTTTTCTCCCTGTTTTTCGTCGTGTCGCTAAAAGGAGTGTAGTGACTGAGCGTCCTAGGCTCGAAACGCGTTACAGAGAAATAGCCAGGACCCAAACACTCGCGGAACGCCATCTATGGGGAAACGCAAGAAATACGAGTTCTCGAAGGATCGGGAACCCGCCACGCGAGGCGGGCCAGACGATCGTGGAAGATTCGGGAATCCGACACGAGAAGGCGAATACAAAGCGCCAGAAGGTTCTGGATACGGACACCAGAGTATAAAAACGGTGCCATATCCAAACCAGGATCAGTATCGTTCCATCCGCGACGAGGATCACATCTCCTGGAGGACCAACCGAGAAAGTAGGAAAGAAGACCGCTCTCAACGCACAATCGAGACGAAAAGAAGGAAGACCGCTCCAGCTCTAACTCAAGAAGGCAACGGGAAGGAAGGATAAATAAAAATTAGGACTCCGTACTGGACCATTCCTAAAGGAGAAAAGACTACCATCTCAGTTTTCGTTGCAGAGAACTTGATACCAAGGTTTTCAGACCACTTGGCAAGGTTGTCCAAAGTGGTTTTTAAAGCCAGTTGTATTTCGGTGCCGTCCCTGCTTGCAAAAGATATGACACCGTCGTCTGCTAATTGTCTAATGCTGCAGTTCGGAGGTAGGCATGAATCTATTTCACTGACATAGAAGTTGTATAGCAGGGGGCTCAAGCAGAACCCTTGTGCTAGTCCATGGAAACTGGTCTGCTTTAGCTGAACATGACCGTTGTTGAAATACATAGCTTTTTCTGACAATAGGTTGAACAGAAAGTTATTGAACATAGGACCCAGCCCCACATTTTCTAATTTTTGGCTCAGCTTGTATGGTGATACTGAGTCAAATGCCCCCTGTATATCCAGAAAAATACATCCCATGTTTTGCTTGCGTGCACGAGCAAGCTCTATTTCTGTAACCAGAAGGGCAAAGCAGTCATTAGTACCCCTCACTTTACGAAAACCAAACTGGGTTTTTGAGAGAAGGTTGTTTGATTCCAACCATTCTTCTGACCGAAAAAGAATCATTCTTTCAAGGAGTTTCCTCAGAAACGACAGTAACGATATTGGCCGATACGAATCGTATCTTGATGGCGGTTTGCCAGGCTTCAAGATAGTGACAAGATAGTTGCTTCTCTCCACTCTTGCGGGACGCTGTTGACCTCCAACATATTGTTAAAGATGCTTAACAGACGTTTCCTCGCTACGTCGGGAAGAAATTGAAGCAATTTGCTACCAATCTGATCCAAACCTGGGGAGGAACACTTGCTTGATAGGAGAGCAAGTGATAGCTCTACCATTGTGAACGGTGAGTCCATCCTAGGGTCACTACCAGGCGCATGTTGTGTAAAGCTTCGCGCAGGAACTAAATCGGGATAAAGCTTGTGGGCAAATTCATACAGCCACTCGCCATAAAAGCTTTCGCTCTCATTGATGTTGTTGCTGTTTCGCATCCTTCTAGCCATTCTCCAAAGCGAATTCAGTGAAGTGGTAGGGTCTAGATTATTGACGTATCTACGCCAATAACCCTTTTTCTTCGCCTTCAACAGGTTTTTGCACGTTCTCTCCAGTCCTTTATATTTTTCATATAAGGACCTCGAGCCCGTGTCCCGGAAGGCTTTAAATGCCTCACGCTTCTTGGTAAAAGCCGCTTGGCAATCCTTGTCTTACCAAGGAGTGGGAGGTTTTTTAAATGTCCTTGCTTAGTGGGAGCGCCTTGTTTGGGCCTCAAGGGCGCACTTGTTTATCAGTGAAACAAGTTTTTCGTACTCCTTGACAGGAGACAAATCTTCCAAGTCAAGTGAAAGCGAAGCGGCTATTAATTCACCGTATCTCGTCTAGTCGATGTTCCTCGTTAAGTCACATTTAACGGGGACTCCTTCTACTGGACATCCTCCCTTGATGTAGGAAATTTCTATCGCCAAGTGGTCACTGCCAATAGGGTCCTGGATCACCTTCCAACTAAAATCCAGGGCCATTGCTGATGGATATAGAGACAGGTCCAGTGCACTCGCCCTACTTTGAGGTGGCTGCATTCTAGTTGCCTCTCCTGAGTTGAGAATCGAAAAACCAAATCTGTCACAGAAATCTCAGATGATAGGAGTGCGAATGTCATCCTTCTCAGTCGATTGCATGAGCGTTAAAGTCTCCCAGGATCAAAAGCGGTCCAGGCAAGACCGCTGCTAAATTTCCAAGATCCTCTTTGAACTTTTCAATTTTTTCCTTTTCATTATTGGCTATCGGGGGGATATAGATGGATGCAATTGTCACGTGAAGAACGCCCAGTTTTGCCTTAACTGCGACAGTTTCTATCATTTCTTGTCTAGGGGTAGGTATTCTGGTGAAAGTGTGACTCTTCCGAACACCAATCAGTACCCTCCCACCCCTAGTAACGCGATCTTCACGGATTATATTATTTTCCGGGAAGGTTAATTTAATGTCATCCGATTATTTACCGGTATATGTAGCTGTTGCACTTTTTAAGGTTGCGCGTTAGACTTATTGAATCGATTAGTAAAATGTTGCACCGAACCACGTACGATCTAGGTTGCGAAACTTAATGCCGCTTTCGCCTTTTTCACTGTCGTGCGTTGATGCTGAGATTGCACTTTTCACTGTCGCGCGTTGAACTTATCGAACTGTCGATAAATGATCAATGTACCGAGCCACGTACAAATTGGCCGGCGATCACACCTAACGTGCCAAACTTTTCGGCCCGTCCGTAGGGTCACTTCACCTGAACGCGTTGTATTTAGCGATTTAGAACGAGTCAGAGTGAGAGTTTGATGTTCCTCTCTGGAGCCACCATGTCGCGTGCGCGAAGCTAGCCTCGCGGCGCGTTTCTTTAGACAGGCGCAGGTCACGTCGACAAAAGACCAATTATACTCAAACTCGTTCTAATGGTGAAATGACAATCTTTATTGAAACTTATTCGCGTGTTATATCTAATTATTGCTGATCGATCGCGGTCAGCAGTTCTTCGGTTGTCCGTTGGCGACCGATCGCGGTCAGCATTTCTTATTCTTATTGTACCGTTGTACCGTCCGTTGGCGACACTAGAAAAATCAAACCAAAGAAGCCAGAAGAAAAAGGTCAAGACTAACTATTAACATGTATTATCTCTGAATAATTTTAAACGATTTGAGTAACATCAGTTCTGCTTCTTCTTGGTTTTACAACATGGTTCCCCAAACTAGAGTGCTTATAACCTTATGATGCATTTATTTTAAACAATGCATCTAGGCTGTACGAAAAACAAATTTGAAATTGGTCAATATAAATTCCTCTTTTTTACCAAAGTTAAAAAGTGATTGGAGATAAGGTGCCCTTTTACGGTTTCGAGAAGGAAATGTCTCCAAACCATCTTCAATTGTATTAAGCTTAGTAATTTAGATTTAAGAAATACGGCCAGGCCGTTCTTTATGAATAAACAAAAAAACAGCGATTGGACTGAAAATATCCTTTCAAAACCACCTCATGTAACAGGTTCATTTAATGGTGCTTTTGAAGCTGTGAACGGCTAGGGGTTTCTTCGATCGAGGACACGCTCACCGTTAAATTGTTCTTCTATTCCAGGATAATCTTCACCGATCAAACAAATACCCTTAAACCTGGATCAAGCCATCAATAATCTATCACAAAACCTATTAGAGGATTCATTCTATCGCCAAAAACATAGAGATATCTTTCTCTCTTTAATGTCGAATCCAATATTATCATTCATAAGTATGAGTCCAATATTTCAATCCTCTTCCTTGAAAGATATATGGATCTTTGGAGATGCCGTTTTCGGTGGCAGTCAGATAGAGGTCAGGTGTGATGGGTGAGTTTCGTAGCGTAGATTTCTAGGGTGGAAAGTATTGGTCAATTGCTTATGGGTAAACTTCAGCATCAACAAATCTTTAGCAGGTTCTGTTTTCAATTATGTAGCAAAACCGCACTGAAATGGGTATGAATCCGACGCTTCTTGAAGGATGACATAGACTCTCTATATCTTACTCAGACTGAATACTTCCACGAAGTACAGAACGATAATATGTCATCTAACCCCGCAGAAACATGGATGATATGGCTAAATTGAGCTGAGGAGGATACTGTTTCCTGGTCTATAGGTGATCCAAGTTACCCCAAGACTCAACATAGAGCGATGAAGAGTGGTTTTTATGGTAAAGGACTTCGTGGTTGCGCTTGAGGAAGTACTACCGGAAAATACCGCTAGGCGATGACCCTCACAGACTACTGATCCATGGTGGAACAAGCCATCAGCAGTACGATCGAGCAAATAATTGGCCTCGTGTCTCGTAGCCCGAGGAAGGTCTGAGAAGAATACAGCGCGTAGCCGATGACAGATTCATCCAACGTGTCGATTGCGTCTGTTCGATAATGTGTAAAGACCGAGTAAAGTGTGTAAAGGTCTTTTTACCTCGGTTTCCACTTTCACACCATAACGCGATGTGAGTGTAGTGTATCTTACACACCTTTATCGATCATCTGTGTAGTGTATCTTACACACCTTTATCGATCATCTGTGATAGTATCAGTAATAAGATAGATAGTAATGTAGTAGACTAAGTTACAATCAAAGAGCGAGGCAGTTGCACGATATCCGCCTACCACGAACGACTGTTTAAAACAGATAACAATCCACAAGAGTACGGGTCGTAGTATTCTTGATATTCGGAGAAGCTGTTGCGTAAATATGACGTTAGAAGCTAACAAGAAATACTTCTGAACTAAGCAACAGCCAATGCTACTGGGACAGATACTCCAAGTACGAATGTGATTGGTGTTAATGCCTTGTTGGTGTCGATTCTCAACAGAGAGCGCTAGTAGTCGAGCCCATTTCATAAAAGAAAATAAATTTCCAGTGTGCCCCTAAATGTAGGTCATGCATGTGCGTATTAACGAGCAACGAACCAATAATTAAAATTACGAAAATAGTTATGCATCGCTAGAACTAAAACGAATGCTTGTTGAGATATATAGGCAAGGAAGTGCACTTTCATCGGGGGAGGGAGAGATGTTGTGGATGGTGGATTAAACTTTACTTAGGTGAAGTAAAGCTGATGGATGAGGTGTATCTTCTCTCCAGTGCAATATTAATTATTTTCAGTTCAGTTCAGTTCGGTTTTTATATCTATTTCGGTATCATGTGTAAATGTCTTAATGTGTAAATGTTATAAACATTTGTTTTTACGACAGTCAAGGGAAATGTCACAGCTTTGTGGCAAAGTACCGCTCGGGAAGGGATAGTATATTTATCGAATAGTTCTTAGATAAATGATTGAAGCAAAATGAATTCAGCGATTCACCAATAGTAGTTTTATTTTCATTGCCATCCGTAGTTTTCATCATTTTCTTCATTGGCACTACAACTTCGAGAGGTTTTGGCCGGCAATTACTAGCTTTCTTTATTTTACTTTCACTGCTTTGTAGTCAATCCAGCGGATAGGGAGATTCGATCCTCTGAAGTGCATAAACACCAAGTGCAATTTAGGGACAAATATTTCACTGTCCTTGCTTTTACTTAACAATCAGATTTATAACATACTTAAATGTTCTGCATGATAGCGTAATGTCGCGCCGCGAATGCAGGTAAAGTATTTAGCGTGTAAACGTGCCCACAATCGCGTCCAAGGATGCCTACACGAGTGTTCCTGATGTCATGGATGGTTGTGTGTCTGTAGTTTATGCGAAATTGCTTTCGAATCAATCTTCTCGAGACTGGTGCTGTTCACGCCGACGCCGGCGACTTTTTTTTTATAAAATAGTAACATTAGGTCCTTTATTTCTATTCGCTTAAACATATACTTTTTTTACAGTTTAAATTAGTTTTTGTTGATTTCTGTTATAAATTTTGCACCAATGCCTCCTTGTTTATTATAACGTCTATATTATTGGAAAGTTCTGAAATGTAGTTGATAAAGCATTTAAAATGGTTGTAGGATTTTGTGCTAGTTACGGGAAACACGAAATTTTCCACATCTGTCTTTCTGATTCCAGTTATTTCTTTGTTAGCTTTATGAATGTTTTCCATTTTGACGATATGTTAGCACATTTAGAAAATTTGTGCTCTAATGTTTCTACCTCGTTGCAATGGGAGCATTTTTCCTTGTTGGCTAAATTCATTTTATGGAGAATTTCATTGTGAGGTATTTTTCCGTGTATTAGGTAGGAATATAAATTTCTTTGATTGCTTGTTAATTTGGGGTTATGCACATTTTTCCATATTTTGTCCCACTTTTTCAAAGGATGCGTTTCGCATATACTAGGTCTAGTTAGCTTATTTAGTAGATATATGTAAATTGTTTTGCTGGTGGGTGTCGTTCTCAGATTGATTGGTATATATGCCGCTTCTAGGATTACTGCTTTAATGCAGGGTATATTTGAATTGGTTTTGTTGGGAGGATTGTTTAGATTTTCTAGAGCCATTTTTGATAATGTAGTGCTGTCCTTGTCGCGAATATACCTATTTATCAATAAGGCTTTGCTTTTTAATTCTGGCATGTGCAGGCCAAGTCCGCCTTGGTTTAGGGGCAGAAATAGAGTTTGCGCTGGAATTCTAAGCTTTCCTCTGTCCCAAACAAATCTGGTTATTTCTGCCTTAATTTTGCTTATGTGAGAGTTGAGCGGTTGAAATATCGACGCGATGTACCAGAGCTTGGGAAGAATGTAAGTGTTGCATATTTTAACCTTCTGGATCGAATTTAGATGACGGCTTTTGTTATTCCAAGCATGGTATTTTAGTTTTTGTATTGCTTCTTCCCAGTTTATTTTCCCCATTAGCCTAATGTCGTTCAGAAACTTAACTCCTAGGATTCTCACGTTTTTGGTGGTATTTATCCAAGAGATTTTGATATTGTTACGATTGGCTGTATAACCAACGTCTATTCCTTTGCATTTTGCCAAATTTAGCTTTGCTCCTGCTTCTTCTCCAAATTTAAGTATCGCTTCTTTTACCCTGTGAAGTTTATCTGGAGCGGACGATATTACTGATATATCGTCGGCATATACCGTAGGGCAATCGTTTTCACCAGCACATATTTTTTCAAGTTTCTGTATTAGGGAATTTAGGTATATTACGAACAAAAGCATGGATATTGGATCGCCTTGACGTACGGATTTTTGTATTGGTATAGGTTGGGATAATTTTCCATTGATAAGTATTTGGGATGTGGCTTTGTCTCCTATTGATTTTAGTATTGAGATTATCTGTTTGTTAATTCCAATTTGTTTCATTGTTTTGTAAAGATAGGTACGGTTAACTCTGTCATATGCTTGGTTTAGGTCGAAAGATATGAGTTTTCCTGCGATCTTCCTATGTTTTAAATCAGATATTTATTCTTTTAGCGATATTATGGATTGAAATATGTTGTTTGTTTTATTGTGGCATTTTTGAATCGGTGATAGAACATTGTGGATGCTAATAACATTTTCTAGCCGAATTCGCATTATTCTGCTAAATATCTTGTAATCCACATTTAGCAACGTTATTGGTCTGAAGGATTTTATTCCAGACGACGTGCTATTTCTTTTTTTTACAAGTAAAATAATACCCTCGAGCAAGGGCGAGGGTACCTTGCAATGCATAATGTCATTTATTACCAGATTGAATTCTCGATGGATGATGTTGAAACAAGATTGGTAAAATTCTATAGGAATTCCATCGGATCCTGGAGTACGGCCTTTTGCGGATAACTTAATTGCTGACATAATTTCTGCAGTCGTTATTTCTTCATGCATTACAATGTTTGCTTTGCAGTTATCGGGAATGGATTTTTTTGAAGGGAAATTATTTGGAATATTCAATGGGTAATGATCTTCGTTAAAAAGTTTTTTAAAATGTTCAGTTATGTAATCTTGAATTTGTTTGTCGTTATTTAGAGTTTCTCCATTTTCTGTATCTATTTTTTTAATTTATTTTCCGTTATTTTGGTTTCATGCTCTCAAATGGTAGGTAGATATTTCCTCATCATTCTCTCTCCGCTCATTTATTTTGAAGTTATTTTCGAGAAAAGTTCTTTGGAGCGTTAACATTTTAGCTTTTATTTGATTGATTTTAACCGTTTCAGATGGATTACCAACATAATTTTCATATGCTCGCTTCAGCTCGGAATAAAGACGGTTTTGTTGATGTCGAAATTCCTTAATTTGTTCATTGCTTTTCCATTTGAAAAAAGCTATGATTTTGGGTTTTGCAAAATGAACCCACCAATCAATCCAGCTTGAGTAATTTTTCTTATGCTTCGTAATGTTGATCCAACGGAATTCAAATTCTTCTATGTTTTTTTCGTTTAGTACCTGTTTTCTTATGGTCCAATACGCTTTTCTTGTTCGTGACATTTGTACTGATATCGGTAAACATATACGTAGGCTATGAGCTTTGTGATCTGAAAATGCATTAACGTGATATGCAGAAGTTCTTACACCTTCTTTTATGTTTTCTGATACGTATATTCTATCTAAACGAGATGCAGAATTGGAAGTTATATACGAAAATTCTAGCTCTTTTTTATGAATTAACTCCCAAGCATCCCTGAGATTTAGAGCTTGTGTTAGATTTTTTAAAGAATGACAAATTCCACTATTTCCTGTTGAATCGAGAGGTCAAACAATCGAATTGAAATCTCCAGCAACAATAAGTTTTTGTTTGCAATTTCTCAAATAATACGGTATTGTGTTGTTGAAAAAATGAGTCCGATTTTTCAGATTCTGTGTACCCGAATGTGCGTAAATGTTACACAACGTGATGTCGTTATTTATGTCACATTTTATAAGTCTTGAATCAAGGCTGCGTTCTATGTCAGTTACTGTGAGATGTGGTTTTATAGCTAACGCGGTTCCTCTTTTTGTGTAGTCTACGTTAGTTATGACTTCGTATCCTTTTAACGCGATATTACTATTAGCCACTTCTTGCATGAAGATTATGTCAGCTTCTAAGTCACGCATGAGAGTTTCAAAACAATCTAGTTTTGTCTGATTTTGTATGGTGTTCAGATTCACAGTTACCAAGTTAAACGAAGCCATTTTAATAGGATGACTTTCTTACTCGCTTCGGCGTTTCTGATTTTCTTGAACGGCCACGGCCACGACCAGCTGATGGTATGTTTTGATCCATATCACCGTTTTTTTCTTCACTCCGTACTCGGTTATCCCTATGGGGTTTTTTATTTGGCAGGACAGTAGTCCATTCCGTCTCTTTCGTTGTATCCCCTTGTCTTTTGAGGGACGCAGAGCGGGAATTGTGGGACTTAGTGGGATCGGGAACATGTGTATGGAACTTAGCGCATGTGGAAAGGGGAGAGGGAATCGTATCAGAAACTTGATTTGTACTGGGAGTACTTGCCTGACGGGTCTCTTTAAGCGCATGTGTTGGTGCGTGGGCTGCTTTTGGCACTGCTCTCTCAAACGATGATGATGCTCCTCTACCGTCCACTACTGCTGCGTATGAGGTTATCCTCTTTTGCACGTTTGCTTTCTGCACTACGAGTTTACGATTTTGCGTGCAGGTCATACCAAAGTGTGCGGATAGCTCGCAATAACGGCATGTGGGCTTTTGACCTCTGTGTGTGACAAGTGTCTCTTGTCGTCCGATAGTGATGTGTGATGGTATAGGTTTTGTTATCACCATCGACACGTATCGGTAACCATCTGGTAGGTCTTCGGTAGGGTACTGATTGCCCCAAATTCCTTCACGGATTGAAATTACTTCTCCAAAAGTAGAAAGATAGTTTCTTATTTCACTATCGGTTACATTCTCCGACAGGTCGTGTAGTTTTACGATGACGGAATTGTCGTTCATCTTAACGGATATCGGGATTTCTTTCCCGTTGGCGGTTATGGAATGCTTTCCATCGTTGTCCTCGACGATTCGGCGCGCCAAGGTTTCGTCCTTGAATTGCAGTAAAGCGATGTGTGACGATTTCAGGTGTAAACGCACTACATCCGATTTCTCCATACCGAGTTTCTCCATAATAAACGTCACTGCTTCCAAATGAGGGACTTTTCTTGGCACTTTTGAGAAGTCCACTTTTAGCGTACTTCTCGACGCAGCCATTGCGTTGGATACTTGATTGCTCTCTTATCACCGGAATCGAAATGCGACTGCTCTGCTCGAGCTTTCAAATCGAACTGCGGCAATTTAGGGACAAATATTTCACTGTCCTTGCTTTTGCTTATCAATCAGATTTATAACATACTTAAATGTTCTGCATGATAGCGTAATGTCGCGCCATGAATGCAGGTAAAGTATTTAGCGTGTAAACGTGCCCACAATCGCGTCCAAGGATGCCTACACGAGTGTTCCTGATGTTATGGATGGTTGTGTGTCTGTAGTTTATGCGAAATTGCTTTCGAATAAATCTTCTCGAGACAGCGCGAAAACCGCGGTCTAGACTTGTGATGCGAATGTTGATCAACCGCTGCGCGCAAAATGCAGATGCGGTGGATTTATGACGCGGTGTGTGACGCTTCTGACGCCATGACCCTGTCGGCGACATCCCCACCCTCGTAATTCCTTTCAGAGGGGTTACAATGTTATTACGCGTTTGATGGTACGGGTAATGGTTTCTATTGACTTCGGGGATGCCGCTTTACAATAACGGATGCTATTATTATCGCAATGGTTTTCATGCTCATGGCTATTTCTATAGTTATCGCTGGGGTTAGATCTTTGCTCTTCTTATCGTTTATTAGCGAAACCGAAGACAGCTGTTTGAGTGATTTAATGTAATTTTTGTAGAGTTTGTTTTGCCTCGCTATAACTGGTTGGATGGTTATTCCATTAGATTCTATGCTACATGTTTCGGATAGTGTGTTCACCCCTATATTGTGAGCAGGGTTTGTTATTATCCGATTGCAGTTTAAGGAAAATCTGTTTGGCTGCGTCGTATAGTACAAATTTTGGTAAAAGACTCGAGAAGGCCCCCCCTAGAATCTTTTGTGTGCAGCACTGTGCCCTGTCATTTTTGTTGTACAGTGGGCTTTCTATATGGTCAAAACCCATTTGATGTAAACATTGTGCATTGTTCCTGATTACTGTTAATAGACAGCGAGTAGAACTTGATAAAATACATTGTAACAAGTGGTTTGGGATTATGATATTCTTATGTTTCCTCCTTTGCTGAATATCAATGCAAGGTAACAAGTATTCATCGAATTACTGTTCCGTTACCGTCCGAGAACGCCGTGCATGTTTTAAGCCCGATTGTTCACCACTAGTGCGACTGAAAACTAGTACGAAGCCCCTGTAACCCAAAATGAATGGTACGGTTAGCGGAGAGGGGATTTTAATCAAATAATAACAATATTTTATTCGACTTTCTTTAACCAATTTTGACCACACTGAAAGCACACTGAAAGCTCACTGTGAAGCTCTCGCAACGTGTACTGCGGATTGCATACCTTTAGGCGTAAATCCTACAGCGCCTAACAAATTTTGTCAGGGGGGGGCCTTCTCGAGTCTTTTACCCAAATTTTGTTTGGCGAGTGAAGATTGCCAAGTATTGCAGGTTTTATGTGAAGAGTTGGTCTAATGGCCGAGGCGACAGCGGCACTGGTCTTCACACGGCAGGGTCCCGGGGTTCAAATCCCATCCAGATCGGCTCCCCGTCAGTAGGTAGGGCTTACTACTTCACTACGGGTAAAATTAAGTCACAGAAAGCCAGAAATGGCAGGTCGAGACCTCTCGAGGTTGTAGTGCCAAGGAAGAAGAAGAAAATGTGATTAATGATGTTCCCTTTTATTTATTTATTTATTTAAAGTGTGACGGCTAGATGCCGTATAGTCGACACCGCGTGTGTTGACGAATTGCAATTTCACAAATATAACAAAATACAACATTTAACAAGGAATTTCCTCCCTGTCATATGCCTTATCCCGGGAATACTCGGCTGTGGATTTGTGGCTATTGCGGCGTGGTAGTCCAGGTCTATTGTGGTGGTTGTTGTTGTATTAAATTGCTATTAGCGGATGTTCGATATTTTGGTGCGGTTCTATTGCTGTCTGTGGGTGTGATGGTGGTGGTGGTGTGTATGAAACATACAACATCCTTTTGTGCTATCTGACAAAGAAGAAACAAAAAGATAACAGCAATCTGGACAGTACAAACATTTGCCAGCGTTCCTCAAACTGCCCAGCAGTGGTAGCCCAAGCTCAACCAGAAACTATCGACGAGATTCATCCCGTAACAGCAGGGTCTCTGCTAATCACGAGGCTGCACTCACCGACCACCTCCGAACCCAACGCCTAGACAGAGGCTAGACAGAGAAGAGAAACACTGTTACTCAAAATAGTCTGACTCTCTTCTTACCACAGTGTCGGCATTAACCCCGGATACTCTTGCTTTGTCATCGGATCACCCGTGGCACTACAAAAAAAAACTTAAGACAAAGACAACACAACGAATAACAAAAGGGTATGGCGGATATGGAATGGAAGGATAATGGGGATGCGGACTCAATGGATGAGACCGTTGTCTCTGGCGAATCGCTAGATGAGCCTCATGTAGGCGAGGTCCCTAGTCGCCAACACTTCTCTTATTTCTGTAGCCGGTCGTCTGCCGATGCTCTCGACTGCGCCCAGCAAGGAGGGTCTTGCGGTTTCAAACTCCACGCAGGACCACAGAAGGTGATCCACATCGTGAAATCCGTCACCGCAGCCACACACCTTCGTCTGAGCCAGAGTTATACGCTGAAGATGTGCATTCAATGCGAAATGATTCGACATGAGTCGAGACATCATGCGTATGAATGCCCGGTCCACAGAGAGCCCACCGAACCAAGGCCGCAGAGACACTTGCAGAGAGATCGAGAAAAGGAATCGCCCGAGATCGTCCGCCTCCCACATGCTCTGCCAGCGAGACAGGAAAAGTTGCTGTGGTAGGCGAAGAAACTCTCGGGCCGAGATCGGACGGTCATAAAATGCGCCTTGTTGGGTACCTGTTTTGGCCAGTGAGTCTGCCTTCTCGTTGCCGGGAATTCCACAATGAGAAGGTACCCAAATTAGCGACAAGCGAACTCTTAATAGCCTTCGGGGATCTTAGTGCTTCAAAAGCGCTAAGGCTATCTGTAAAGATGAAGTACTGATACGAAGGTCTCGCTGCTATCATCAATAGTGCATACAAGATCGCGGCTAGTTCTGCGGTGTAAACACTACACGGCTCCCGCAATTTGAAAAATGCTTTGACGGACTCACTAAAAACGCCAAAGCAGGTGCCCTCCTTAGAGGACGATCCATCAGTGTAATACTGGCTTATATGGTCTAAATGGGGAGTTTATACTGGAACGTCGAAGCGAGCGGTTCAGGAGCTTGTGTTTTCTCCCAAATCGCTCGTTATCAGCTAAAGCCGGTTTTTTTATCTTGAGTCTAATCTCTAAGTAAAAGTGATCATCGATCCCAAAGCGTTAGTGCGTTTTGCCTATGGGGAAGTGTTGCGAACGCGACAGCGCTAGGGACAGAGGAAGGTAACCTTGGGCATAATCAAACCAAATCTTGATTAAACATGTTGCATGAAAGAAACAATTCTTTCGATAGAATGTCCCACGCACCGAGAAGATTTCAGCTTAGGCAGCAAATCAGCGCGGATAAGGCATTAGCAGCGCGTGACCAATGTTTATGATACAGTGTGGCGTACACAACGCCTTTAGCTCGGTGCTAGAGCATCGAAAATGTTTATAGAACAATGCGCGCCTCAACATGCGCATTCAGCGCGATTAACGTTTACATACAGCATGTGACAAACGGCAAGTGCGTCAAGCGCGATGAATGTTTACCTTATGTGAAACGCAAGTGTTCCTGATCAATGAACAAACATTATAGCATGGGTTTGAACTGGTGGTTTGCGACCACGATAGTGAGTTAAACTTTAGCATAATGCGGCGTTAGCATAAAGGATACGTAAACACAAGCTGGAATAGTAAACACAAGGAAATAGTTAAACAAGAAAGAATGATCTTTCGTCTCATTCTAAGGTACCCCAAAATTAGTATATAAGAAATCAACTTATTCAATAAAGAGGACACAATTCTTAACCGGCGAACCGAACGCGTCGTAAGAGTTTCAGGGTTCTTTCCAGGCACGAGATCCGAAATAATCCTTCCCTCCGGAGAACGGATTCGACCCCTCAGCGGTGTCTACCACTCCAACGGAAATTACTAGGAATCGTGACTGTGAGAACCCTCCGGAAATCTCCCCTTGCTTCCCTCCGAAGACCGGATCCGACACCTCAGCGGTGTCTACCACTTCGTCGGAAGCTAGGAGAGAAGCCAGTGTCCAAGCGTTGGTCAGCGGAAGATTCGTCCTCGTCCTCCCTACGGAATTCGGGCCGGTGCTCTAGTAGTACCAACTGCTCCGTCGGAGGAATTGGAAGAATCGCGACCGCTCCTTCCATCAGGTCCACTTTTAGAAGATCGCCCGGTAATCCGGGAATGAAGCCACTTGTCTGACCTGTGCGAGGTACGTTGCATCCGTTGATTCAACGCCCGAAGGAAGGCGCGCGACTTCTTTTCCGAATCGGCCATACCTTCGCGTGGCCGGTTCACCAACGGGGACGTTTTACGTCCACTGTTGTTCCCGTAGCAACAACAGGAAGCGTAAAAAGAGAGAGGTGCTTCGGTCATCTCTCTCTAACCCGTCGGAGCTTACTCCAAAAAAGCCGAAAGAGACTCTTGTGTGTGTGAGTGATGATACTCCTGACGACGCCGATGAGGAGATAGGAGAATTTGCAGAGGTGAGCTACAAGGGAGGAGCTCGTCGTAAATTGGTAAACGCTGCGCCATCCGATAACAATATATCTGCAGCAGCATCCAAGGAGGTTCGACCGCCGCCTGTGGTTGTAAAACAACCTTCCTTATTTCAGCTCAAACATGAGCTTAAAGATTTTTCTGGCGTGGAATTCCAATGTATTGGAATAGGAGTTAAAGTTTACGTGAAATCGCTCGAGGATAACCAACGCCTGATCAGCCTTCTTGAAAGAAGAAAGGATGCGCTGTTTTATACTCACGATATTCCGCAGCCAAAGCCATTCAAGGCTGTCCTTCGCGGGCTGCCGCTGACGGATGCCAACGAAGTTATGGCAGAACTGCGAGATCGCTATTCCATGAAGCCAATTGAGGTTTTTCGTATAAAACGACGAAACGAAGACACGAACACGTACTCATCGCACTTGTATCTAGTGCATTTTGAGAAAGGTACATGTTCTCAAGAAGCCCTCAAAGAGGTGCTTACGATTCAATCCATCAGGGTACGTTGGGAGGCGTATCGAGGTGGACGTCGACGATTGACACAATGTCTTCGATGTCAAGCTTTTGGACACGGCTCGCGCAACTGTCGAATGAAGCCCAAATATCCAAATTGTTCGCTAGAACACGTGCTGGCAGAGTGTAAAGCGGCAAGTGACACACTACGGTGCGCCAATTGTAATGGAAGTCACAAAGCAAATGACCCTCAGTGTCCTCAACTGGCTAAATATCGTCAAATTCGGGAGCGTGCATCAGCAACGCTCAGCAACGAGTAAATTTTCGTAAGGCTATGCAAACAAAGGTGGTGCCTGCCTCTTCAGTATTCCCGCCACTGAATCCACGTGCTGAAAGACCCATTCCGACTGTGTCTGCTGCAGATACACATCGCAAGGAACCGCCTACTGTTGCCATCCCTCTTGGTATGCAGTACGCCATGGTGGCAAAATGGCATCATCATTTCGTTGCAACACTGCGGAAGAACCTCTCCCATCTGACACCGGAGCTCCGCTACATGATGCAGCTACTTTAATGGGCATTTTCACAGAGATGGTTGAGCGGCTCAGCACATGCCGTTCCCGTCGAGACCAAATCACCGTCATCGGGGAGTTTGCTATTCGCTATGGCTAACAAACTCCGAATCGCCACCTGGAATGCTTGTTCTGTGAGACCGAAGAAAATCCCGCTTGCTGATTTTCTTCGAAGACAAGCCATCGACATCATGCTTATCACAGAGACCCACTTAAAACCGGATGTAAGTTTTGCGCTTCCGAGCTACAACTTGGTACGGATGGATCGTCGCGGGTCCAATACGCGAGGAGGAGGGGTAGCTATCGCCGTTAGAAGTGGTATACTCTTCACCCCGTTACCGAGCTACAAAACCACAATGTTAGAAGCTGTCGGAACTGAAGTACATTCAGTCACTGGGGCAATACGGTTCGCAGCTGTATACTGCTCGCTCCAAGGTCGGCATGACCTTGGTCACGATGCTGCCTTCAAGCGCGACCTCTCCATCATCACCAGAACGTATGCCAAACTTGTCGTGGCTGGTGACCTTGATGCTCGACACCGCATGTGGAACAATATGCGCTCCAACACCAACGGTAGACTTCTCTTCGACCACGCCCAGCAAGGTCACTACACTGTTGAGTATCTAGACTCTCCGACCTACGTAACATCGAGAGGTTCATCCAGCACCTTAGATATTTTCTTAAACAACGTTGGGATAGGGAAGCCAGTGACGCTGGATGAGTTAAATTCCGATCATTTTCGGGTATTAACTGAGGTGACCTTCACAGCTAGCCGTAGTCCAAAACTACAACGAAAGGACTTCCTCAGTGTTGACTGGGTGCGTTTTGGCCGGTTAATGGACGGCGAATTGCATGAAACTAAATGCAATACGGTTGAGGAGATTGACCTTGCGATTGATATGGTAGAAAGGGCAATTAAGAAATCAGAACAGGTATGTGTTAGGACTATGCCCGTTACGAGTGAGTTTGTGAACATAGACCCCTATACATTGGAACTGATACAGATGCGAAACCGATACAGGAGAGTCTTTCAAAATACTAGTAATAGGCTTTATAAAGGTCAAGCAGCATCTTTGGCGAGGGTGATCTCTTCAAAAATTGCTGATATAAGGAATGCGAATTTTGAACGGGTTGTTCCCCGAATGGATGTTCGATCTCCACTCTTTTGGAAAGTAGCCAAGATCCTTAAGCAGAGATCCAAACCTGTCCCTCCTTTAACAGTCAGTGGAAACATTTTGGTCACTCCCTACGAAAAGTGCAACGCCATTGCTGCGCAATCTGCTAGTGCACACTTGCTAGGTACTAATTTTGTTAGTCCTTTTGAAAGGAACGTTACTGAAAGCTTAAGATCAGCTCATCATGCAAGCTTCTCTAGACCAGAACATGACCGTGTGACCGTGGGAAACGTCGGATATGCACTGAAGCGGATGAAAAACTTGAAGGCACCTGGTATAGATGGATTATTCAACATCCTACTCAAAAACCTACAAGTGAAAGCACTTACCTTGTTGGCTACCATTTTTGATAAGTGTCTTGAGCTGGGATACTTCCCTACGCTTGGAAGAGTGCTAAGGTGGTTCCAATTCTCAAGCCCGGTAATGATCCTACTCGTGCAGAGAGCTACCGACCAATAAGTTTACTCTGTGCTTTGGGTAAACTATTTGAAAGAATAATCCTCGATCGTCTTCAAAACCGGGTGTCTGAGCTGGAACTCATCCCTGCAGAGCAGTTTGGTTTTAGATCAGGTCATTCAACTACACAGCAATTGCTTAGGCTCAAAAATATCATTCAGGCAAATAAAACAGCATCTAGATCCACTGCTGTTGCCTTTTTGGATGTTGAAAAGGCTTTCGACAACGTTTGGCATAGTGGACTAATTCATAAGCTATTAGTGTACGGTCTTCCAATGTTCTTGGTGAAGATCGTCAGCAGCTACTTGGAGGATAGCACATTTCGGGTGGCCTTAAGCTCTGCGATGTCTGATGCCTTACCAATTCCCGCCGGAGTACCACAGGGTAGTTTACTTGGACCTTTATTGTACATTTTGTACACAGCGGATGTACCTGATCTACCCTGTGATGGTAAGTTGTTCCTATTTGCAGACGACACTGCCATTGCCGTAAAGGGCAGAAACGTGGTAGAATTGAGGAGCAGGGCTCAGCGCTGCCTAGATATTTTCCTCAAATATGCTACAAATTGGAAAATCAAAATAAATTCAACAAAAACCCAAGCGGTGCTGTTTCCCCATCGGTATAAGGTCAAACTTTTGACTCCTCTTAATTGTAGCCGTATTCGAGGAGAAGGTAACTTTGTAGAGTGGTCCACGGTCATTAAATACTTAGGACTTATAATTGATCGCAAGATGCTCTTTCGAGAACATGTTCAGGGTATTTTGAACAAGGGTCACATGCTAATTATAAGCCTGTATCCCTTGATTAATCGTAGATCCAAGCTATCACTACAGAATAGGCTCGCATTGTACAAACAAATATTTTCACCAATGGTTACTTACGCAATTTCGGTGTGGAGGTCCTGTTCACAAACTAACTTAAACAAAGTGCAAATTATGTTAAATAAGGTATTGCGCATGATTTTAAATGCCTCAAGATACACAAGACGAGAGGATCTGTATGAAAGTGCAGGGATTAAACCAATTCATGAACTAGCTATAGAAATGAATGCGATGCTCTCCGAGAGATGCATGTACTCAGAATATGAAATAATTCGTAACATAGGAGCCTCACTCCGATTGTAAATCAAACTAGGTGAGATAGGTTAAAGTAAAAATAAGCTAGGGTAAGTTTGTTATTATAATTATATATTTAAGGTTTTTAAGTTATTGTTCATTAGTTTAAATTAGGTTATCGTAGGCTACTAGGTACAACAACAACAAAAATCATTTATTTCAATCAATTCAACGCATGCCATCGCAATAACACACAACAAAATCTTTACACAAAACATACAGAATTTAGGTTAGAAAAGCGCATTTGAACGCTGTATATAATCAAACTACTGTACTCCCACTGTGTCGTTTCTATAACTTTATTTCCATACTCCAAAACAGATCGTATTGTGGTTTTGTATAAACGTAACACATCTATTGGATGTGCACCCCACCAGAATCCAGTAACAGTTCTTAAGGTGTATTTTTGCACTAAATATCTGATGTACTTATTCCAGTTAAGCTTAAACTGATCTGAGCTTAATCTAAGCTGAACTGAGCTTAATCTGATGTACTTATTCCAGTTAAGAATTAAACCAAACTCCTAGGTATCTCAAATCGTCGGCAATGTCTATTCTTTTACCATACAGAAAGATGTTAATGTTTGGTTTATATAATCGTTCCCTTCTGTTTTTCGCAGTATTACTGAAGAAAGAAAATGCCACAATTTTAGTTTTTTTTCTGCAGGAAAATCGATAACTAGGTTAAGAGACCATGCTGCTAGCCTGTCCAGAGTGGTTTGTAAAGCGTTTTGGATTACATCGGCGTTCCTGCTAGCGACTGATAAAACGCCGTCATCAGCCAGTTGTCGTAGGGAGCAGTTAGGCGCATGAGACATGAGTCAATGTCGCTAATGTAAAAGTTATATAACAGGGGGCTCAAGCAGGACCCTTGTGCTTGTCCGTGAAAGCTGGTCCGCTTTAGTTGAATGCAGCCATTATCAAAAATCATTGCCTTTTCTCAACTTAAGTTATATAATATATTGTTTAGTTTAGGACTAATTCCAACATTTTCTAGCTTGTGACACAAAGCTTGGGGAGTGACTGTCTCAAAAGCCCCTGTATATCTAAGAAAACGGAATTCATGTTCTGTTTTCTTGCATGTGCCAATTCTATTTCCGTATTTAGCAGCGCTTAGCAGTCATTGGTACCCTTACCGTTACGAAAACCAAACGGGGTACTGGAGAGAAGGTTGATGGATTCGAGCCACTTCTCTAAACGCAGAAGAATAATTCTTTCAAAAAGTTTGCGAAAACATGAGAGCATAGCTATCGGTCGATATGACCGATGATCTGATGCCGGTTTGCCCGGTTTCAAGACGGAGACTACTTTCACCTCCCTCCATTCCAACGGAACGATATTGTGAACGACTCGGGAATGAAGTCAGGGCAAAGTTTGTGAGCAAATTGCTCAAGCCAGTCGCTGGAAAAATGTTCGTCCTCAATTCCGACATTACAGTTTCGCATCCGCTTAGCCGTTTTCCACAGCGAACTGAGCGAGGAGGAAGGATTTAAATTGTTTATAAATGTTCGCCAATATCCACGTTTTTTAGCTTTAAGTAAGTTTGCTTTCTCTAGCCCTCTTTATTTTTCATATAGCTGTGTAGAGCCCATGTTTCTATTGTAGCGACCTTGGCTGGGCCGCAACGATTTCGAGCGGCGGCGAGTTGTACGGCGGCTATTTGTCCGGCGGCTAACGACAGCGGAGACGAGAAGAAAGACACGACAAACTACGAAGAGAACGATACGAAGATTTTCGGGGGGATCGAAGGATCGAAAGACGAATCGCGTCTTCTCTTAGCTGGTGACGGCCTTAATGTGCGGATCGTGTGGATCAATATAATAAACAGATGTAGTTAACATATAAATTAACATTGGTTGTTTCATAAGGCAGGGATGCTACTGTGTTAATCTGAAGAGTTTATACATGATTTATTCTCAATGGTCGCTACTATAAATCGATAGTTCATCCATAATTACAAAGTTTGTAAGTATGTATTTATTACAATTTTAAGGTCCTTTTATACAACCACGGCTGTAATACGTGGATAAGTACAAATGACGTATTCATGTAAGTTACAAGTCTAACACTTGTTGGGTCTTTTTAAAAAAAGATTGGTTCTTTAGTACTAACTACTTCAACCGATAACGAACCGAACCGAACCGAACCGAACTGTTCCCAAGTGCGGCCATACTAGAACTGATGAATCCAGGTGACGTGTTGCTGCTGGCCGGTTGCCGGGTACGCCGATATTGCCGATGGTGCGTTGCGCGTTCTCACGGTGTACGATTCTGGTGACACTGCAAGCCACGTGCTGGTGGAGTCGATGGACGGTGCACGCGCTGTCTTCGGTGCACATGCTAACTCTGCATTCCGCGATAACTTGTATAAGTAGGAACCTGCGTGCATTTTGGGGTATTCGCGTTTGTCGTTGTGGTCCTCATGTTTTAAATGAACATTGTAAAGTCTAAGTTTTAGTCCCTACATATCCTTTGCAAGACAACATCTACGTGTGCCAAATCTTGAAGCGCAAAAGTCATATACCAGAAAAATGGCTACAAAATACGTCTATCATTATTCTTTTTAATATAGCTAATTACTTATAGAAACTACAAAAATATTACACCTAGTTTCCACTCAAAGTTTTTGTTTCGCACCTTCCTTTGCCATTCCACATCTTACTAACTAGAATTGTTTAACATATTCTTGGTTTAAATTGTTGATTTTATTTCCCCCTGTCAGTTGAACTAAAATTAATACATCCTCATACTGTCCTAGAGGAATTGTAGGGTTGGGAAGTCTTTCCCCCGTCCAGCTACATTGCACAACAAATTTCCCCGTAAAGTGGATATCAATAATTGCACTTAATCTAGCATCAACCTCCTTCACATGTTTGATATTATAATTAAATCTATTTAACATTTGTCCCATACATGTTTTGGTTCCTAACATGTTATTAAGTGAAACTAAATCCTCCAAATTTGCAATTGGATCAATATAATTATTTATTGATGTTGGTCCGTCTTTTGGCGCAACTATATTGTGTATGTTGGGGCGGTCTGGTGGCCGAGGCGACAACGGCGCCGGTCTTCATACGGCAGGTCCGGGGTTCAAATCCCATTCAGACCGTCTCCCCGTACGCAGGGCTGACTACTTTGCTACGGGTAAAATCAAGTCACAGAAAACCAGAAATGAAAGGCCGAGACCTTTCGAGGTTGTAGTGCCAATGAAGAAGAAGATATTGTATATTTATTTAACGTAAGCAGAGTTCTGTTTTACTATTTCTGTAAAAACACCCATGTTTTTTTCCATCGGCTTGATAGATTCTTCCATTGCAGCTGTTAGTTCGATAACGAACCGTTGATGAACCGACCACGCGAAGGAATGATCGATTCGGAGATCTCCGCGCAGATTCCTGGCCTTGTCAGAGTTGCTAGAATCAGGCGGCTAACCTTTTTTCCTGGATAACCAAGAGAAGTTTTTAGCGGCGGACTCGCATTTCACTAACTCGGCGTGGACAACGGGAATGCCGTAGCTCGATCAGACGATAAACCTTTTTTCCTGGATAACCAGGAGAAGTATCTAACCGTGGTTCTTGCTGGGCTTAATTTCGCCTAATTCTTCCGACGGAGTGGGGAGACACCAAAGTGTGGGACCAACATCCGGAGGGAAGGCAAAGGTGAAACTTCCCCGATTCTGTATGGATACCCAAACAATGAAACACAAGCTTCTTCGTTGAGGTCTGGATTACAAGTCGCTTTTATTCTCAAAAAATCCTGTCTTATATACTAAAATTCTGTGGGAAAAAGAACATGAAATAGCATTACATCGATCTTCTTTATCCTAACTCGGTATGCCAATGCGTTTGACCCCTGCCAGGCGTCGACTAGTGTAGGAGGTCTGTTAGTTTTGTTGTAGATGTAATGTTACAATGTCTGGTAATTGTGGTTAACGTTACCCTATCGTTTTATGACTATGGGTAATGCATCGTGCATCTGTGGTTCTAGTGCGTATGCCTATTTTCCTATTGCCTATTGCCTGTGCGTCGTTTACTCTATTCGTCAAGTTAGTCTTTCCTTCACTGCCCTACGACCGTGCCTTGATCTTCGCGTTGGTCGTATTTTCGTGAAACTAATCGCGCAATGACAATGTATGCATTGTGTTCTAGTGTTAACCTTTTTCGGCCCATGTTCTTCACTTTCGTTTTTATTACATGGCTTGAGTTTATTTATAATTTTCATATGTCTGGATATTGTCCCTTTTTCGAGATGTTTTATGACATACCCTGACATGTTACCATAATTTCGTCTTTCTCACGGTATGAGGCCTCTCTGTGACTTAAGGTTTTTTCCTAAGATAATATTTGCCGATGAGAATTTATCCTAAACAAAGATATTTAGTTATTTAAAGTTTCTCATCTAACTCTTGCATGCCTGTCAGTTTAGCTCAATTTTATTTTGTCGCGTTCGCAACAGCAGCCATCGTAACTGTGATATCAATTGTGCCTTAGTATCCTGGTGGATCATACGAAGTTGTGGTCATGCAGGTAGGGACGGGTAGAGCAACATTTAGGATGGTCCGGTACGGAGTCCTTATTTTTTATTTATCCTTCTTCCCTGCCTTCTTGGGTTCTCTTCCTTCTTTTCGTCTCGGTTGTGAGTTGAGCACGATCTTCCTTCCTTCCTTCTTTCCTCCAGGAGATGTGATCCTCGTCGCGGATGGAACGATACTGATCCTGGTATCGTTAAAACTAGCACTGTTTTTATACTCTGGTGTCCGTATCCAGAACCTTCAGGCGCTTTGTGTCCGCCTTCGCGTATCGGATTCCCGAATCTTCCGCGCTCGTATGGCTCGCCTCGCGTGGCGGGTTCCCGATCCTTCCAGAACTCGTACTTCGTGCATTTTCCCATAGATGGCGTTCTGCAAGTGTTTGTGTCGTGGCTGTTTTTCTGTTCCGCGTTTCTAGCCTAGGACGCTCAGTCGCTACAAACATGATGATCGGAAAATGTTGGTGGTGATAGTGAAACATTAATTGGAACTGAAGCGTTTTTGCAGGAAGAACCGGAAAAAACAAAATGAACATTAAATAACGGTGTTGGTGACAATAAAACAATTGGGGGAGTTTTATTAAAAGATGGCCAGATTGCAAAGGGTGGTAAAAGGTGGTGGTACCGATTGTTCTGCGGCTGTAACAACAGGTGACGAATATCCATGGTCCAGATATATGCTGTCCATGATGCTGAAAAACACAAAGGTAGTTTAGTTTTTTTTATACGCTACGACAGAAAACATACACAATCATTACAGGATACCCGCGCGTACAAGTGCTTGGACGATCACACCAGCGACGATGGATTCAAGGTTTTCGGTAAGCAGAATCACTGTATAGAATAATAAAAAGGATGTAACTCACCTTCACTTCACAATCTCCCCACGAGTATTCCAGAATAACGAAGCAAGCTTTGACAAATATCACAGATGCAATGAAGAAAAGGACGCAATCACAATAAGCACACACAAACACCCACATGCGAGACAGAACAAGACGAATAGTCATAGAAAAAACTGTGGGGGTAAGAACATCCTTTCGGTAAAAGACTCGAAAAGGCCTCTCCTAGAACTTTTTGTGTGCAGCACTGTGGCCTTTCATTTTGAGTGCACAGTGGGATTTATGTATGGTCAAAGCTCGTTTGATGAAACATTGTGCTAAAAGACCCGAGAAGGCCCCCTCTGACATCTTTTGTGTGCAGCACTGTGGCCTGTCATTTTTATTGTACAGTGCACAGTTTTGTATGGTCATATTCTCGTTTGATATAAACATTGTGCATTGTTCCTTAATACTGGACAGCGAGTAAAGCATGATAATATACTTTGTAAGGAGTGATTTGAAATGTTATAAGTTTTATTTTTCCTCCTTCACCGAATATCTATGCCCGTTAATAAGTATCGATCGAACCAATGTTCCGTTACAGTCCGGGAACACCGTGTATGTTGTAAGCCTGATTGGTCACTCTTAGCGTGACCAAAAATTATTACGTAGCTCCTGTAAGCCAATATAAATGGTCAGGATTGCATACATTCAGGCGTCGATCCTACAGTACCTAACAAATTTTGTCAGGGGTGGGGGGGGGGGGCTTCTCAAGTCTATTAAGCAACAATGCACAATGTATTTGTCACACGATTTTTGACCATACAAAAACACACTGTGAAACAAAAATTACGGCTCACAGTGCACAAAAAAGATTAGAGCGGGGCCTTAAACCTGGCAGATAGCGGACAAGCATTGCAATTTCGTGCATCGTTCGTGATTCTATCAATTCAGAGGTCCAAATGCTTCAGCCAGCCCTGCCACTAAGTCGTTGAGACATGCTATGTAAATAACCTAACGCATAGACGTATCAATATCGGACAGCGACGATATTTGCTAATTGGGGAAATGTCAAATGTCACATTAGCAAAACGATGAACAATAAACTATCTCTTCAAGAACAGAAAAAACGTGTTTCCCCCGTGATTCATTCTGTGTGCATGAATTATTCAACATGTCTAACAGTGAAAAGAAGCGGAAGTCTGATTCTGCTGCTCTAAGGGCTTACAAGAACGTGATGAAAGCGCTGCGGAGAAATCATCACTCGGGTGGAGAAACGCCAACGCCTTATGCTTCGCAGAGAACACGACCGTACGTCCGATTTGTAGATAGTGATAAGGAAGAGGAAAAGGACGATTGGCTGATCGATGATAGGAAAGCGATAAAGCGAAAAAAAAGCCGTGTTTCTTCACTACATGGAAGTGGATTCGGAAGAAGTAAATCCTGTTCTTCTTTAACGAATGCACCAGAGGAACAGAGAAAGCTAATCCTAGAGCCATATCAACCGCCGACGACATCAACGATTACATCAATCTGCACGACACCTGTAGTACCTGCACCAGTGCTGCATGAAATAAAGGTGATCCTCGATACGGGTGAAACATATACGGTACATTACGACCAGAAGCTGATTTCAACGACACAGACGGTTGAATGGTTACGGAATGCGGTTGCTTTGCAGTATATTATGTGAGTGGCTGCGTAGTTGTGTATAGTAGAACGATCAAAACATTATAACTTCTTTTGTTATTTCTATGCAGGAAACACGGCAAAGATCCCTCAATCAAACTATACCTGTCGGATGGATGTGACACATGGGCGGATTCCGATACACTCCAGAAGCTGCTAAAACATAACTCTCCCAATGGCATCATAGTGCGAGGCAAAGTCTGCGGTAGGAATCACATTAATTTGGAACAGTTTTATGACGAGTACTGTCAGGCACACAACCTTGGTAGGTTTGTTGCGCGAGTCTTCTCCCACAAGATTACAAATATTGTTTACTTTTTTCAATTGTTTGTTTGTAGAAACTGATGTCGGTTTAAGAACACAGCTCTTACTGATGGATCGAGCTGCCAGCATCGTTCTCATGCCCGACTTTGCCTATAACATTCCAACGAGGCCCATTCCACCGCAACACATACTCTACATGGTTATTTTTGTAAGCTTCTTTCAGCAGGACTGGCTGAAGCATTTGGACCTTTCAATGAATAGAGTCACGGACGATGATATTGCAACGCTTGTCCTTTATCTGCCAGCTTGTCGACAACTTCGTATCCTTCGCTTGAATGGGAATTGTCTCACAAAAAAAGCGGTTAAGATGCTTTGCTTTGGATGTACCGACTCGGTTGATGCGATCGGCGCAGCAGCAAACCCAAATGCTCTTGGAGGAGGGCTATTGACCGAGCTGGATCTAAGCCACAACTTACTGTCCGACGATGCTTTAGTTCCGCTTGCTCGGTTGTGCAGAAATTTATCAAAATTACAAGTTTTGTGTATTAGTTCAACAGATATAACACACTTACCCAAGAACATGGACATCAAAAGATTACAGACCTTAGATGTTTCAGAAAATCCGCTAACAGAACAATTCGTTCAGTATCTTTTGAAGCTGCTTGGCGAAGGTTTCCTGCGTGAAGCACACCTTAAATCGCTTCCTGTCTATTGTAACACCCTTAAACACTTTCCCACAATCGAATCGATGTTTTGCGAATGCTCAATCTGGCCAACTGTCGGCTGTCGGATGATGAGCTAGAATCTTCAGTTTTACCTGTCATCGCGCGAAATTGTCCTTCGTTGACGCATTTGGATGTGTCGTTAAATACCGGGCTTACAAAGAGCTCTTTTCTGGCCGTGTTGAGGAGCTGTGCTGGGGCAGTGTTTAAATTACAGGAAATACGCTTCGAGCATGATGTCCAGTTGTGGGTAGATATGGAAAAGTACGCATCAACCGATGAGTTGCTGAAGTTAATCGAATACAGTCCTAGTGCGTGGTATCCCCGGCAAATAGACGCCATTCTGCCAGCTTACGGATATAGTGCAGAACGGTACGAAAAACTGCTGGCAATGATAACCCATTTTTGGTCCGCGCTATGGCCATTGAGACAATCGAACACGAGACGGCTCGCTGATAGTTTACAGGTATCGCTTGGTGTTAATTCAAACAGCTGATTTGCTGGTCAGTGATCATTCGTTCGTGTAAATGAAAGCTTAGCTTTAGAGCTTTCACTTTGTTGTACCTCACTTTGGCGTGGGAATAAAGATAAATCTCAAACTTATAACGTTACATCATCTACGTTTCACTTCTTTCCATATTGGTATCACACAACGCGTGTCCGTCACGCTCGGCCGCCTGACATCAAGTGTGCGCCCCTTCCTGCGCTCGGTAGCGATTGTGCCGTGAGGTTCGTCAAACCTGACGAGTTACTGAACGATACAGGATGGCTCATAATAAACGCGAGGAATAAACGAACAAACATAGATAATACCTCTTTAAAACAGCATATCTGTACAAAACGATGAAATTTTTAACATGTTCTTTCCAATTGAAATTCGTCCAAATACTTCCGAGTGTTTGATTGCCACTCTCTACTCTTATGTAGTTTCTTCTATTTCTTCTTAGCTTAGTAGCCCTTCTAGGTCATGGTCATGACTGGAATCTAATGGCGTACTAGACTTATTCATACCACGGAAGAGGATAACCTGTCCTCACTACAAGGAAACGGTTCGGATGCGAATAGAACCTCGGTCGTACCGTTTGAAGACCGGCGCCACTATAGTCTCTACCGCTGGTCGCCCTTAGTGTCTATATCGCATTAATAAGCTTTTTCAATCTTTGTTAGCGATGACACCAAGCCACAATCATACCTGCCCTAGTAATCGTCGAAACCATTCCCAAAAGAATAATTCGAGACGTTTGTTGTTTGAGTCCTAGATTTATACTGAATTTATTAACAAAATGATTTTGATTATAGCAATACGGCCAGGCCGTTCTTTATGAATAAAAAAAAAAAGATCTTGCTAATATTCTAACTATGTATGTGTTTGTGTAGTAATATGGAGGAAATACGGTCGCCATGTAACGTGAAGGAAAATGGTCGCCATGTAGTACGCGGGATCGGTCGACGGGGCTTTGCGCATATGCGATTTGAGTCGCGCCGTACGTAAGACGAGAGCGACGAACAGCAACTTGCTGAGCGAACCAATTCTTCCCTTTATCGACTGTCCAGGCAATCGTGAAGATTCTAGATGAGAATCTTCGTTACTGGATTGTTGGAGACATCGAGGCCTTACCTTTGGTAGGGGGACACTCGAAGCTCATCGGCGTTGAGTCGGCCAGGCGACTCTCGATATTCACAGGGAACATCCCTTACTGGCTCGTTGGAGCCTTTGAGGCCTTACCTTGGGTAGGGGGACTCTCAAAGCTTTTGAGGGGAATTGGACGTCAGATTTTGAGTTGCGTCAAGTCTCAGCCCAGAACCAACTCTCTCGTTGGCTGGGGAAGACAGCTTTATTTATACCAAAAATTTCTTAGTTTATGGTTAGCTCATTCGCCTTAAATAAGGTTAAAACTCTTTACGTTATTGAGTAACTTCTTGGTTGACGGCAAGACCATAGCGCTTCGTTGTAAACAAAAGAATCAAGTTACTTATGGAATTTTCCTTAGGGTGATTTGGTTTTGAGTCGTTTCCGTTTCTTTATTCATTAACCTGCTGATATGAAATAATCATTCATTTATTTGCTTGCTTCGGGGCGAACGCTGCGCTTGCATAAAATGTGTCGCTATGGGTGAGTTGGTCGCGGTGCGATCGATTGCTGCGCTTGCATAAAATGTGTCGTTATGATTATGTCTGTTTGGATCAATTTGTTTGCGATGGTTCGGGGTGGATAAAGTGTTACGCTTAGTTGCTGACCGTTGTCTGCACAGTGCGATGTTTGGTGCATTGGTTGGTTTGGTTTCGTATTGCCTTGCGCAACTCGCTAGTTCTTATTGAAATGGGTGTTTGGTCAAATTTGCTGAATATGCTGTTCTTGGTGGGGTATAGGGTGCTTGAGTTTAAATAATTGTGGCGTAAGGTTCTGATGTGATTGATCGTTCCTACGTACGTGTTTATAAAATGTATGTTTTCATGAGGTGTTTTTGAGATGTATAGCTGGGATGCTACCAAATGAAATGGAGTGTTTTGAAAAGATGAAATTGTTATTATCCTTTTCAGATATATTAATACATCCAGATCATTCTAAACCGTATATATTGACAACGGACGCATTCGATTTTGCTATAGGTGCTGTGCTTTCACCAATTCATTTTGCGTCGCGTACTTTGACAAAATCAGAAGAGAAGCATTCTGTACCCGTAAAAGAGAATTTTTTGGGCATTGAAAACATTTAGAAACTATTTATATGGTGCTAAATTCATCATATACACAGATCACCAACCATTAACCTTTGCCTTATCTCCAAAAAACACGAACGCAAAGCTTAAGAACATGAAAGCTTATCTTGAAGAAAATGATTATCAAATCATGTATAAACCTTACAAGAACACAACATTATGCTTCTGATAGTGGCGATATGTTCATCATATCCACTGAAGCACCATTCAATGTATTCCGACACCAAGTAATAATTCATTAAGGCAATAATAATGTAGAAATAGAACATCCTTTCCCTAACTTCGAACGCAAAATAATTCATATACAAGATATTAATGAAGACTCTCTTTTACAGATACTAAAGCAGCATTTCAACTTTTCAAAAGTGAACGGATTATTAACAGATGAGTTTATCACGGCTTAAATTCAAGATGCATACAAAAAATACTTTGGAAGACAAAAATTGTTAAAAATCCGTATAACACAAAAAAAAACTAACCAATGTACCAGATGAAACCGAGCAATGGGATATCATTTTGAGAGAACACCATCGCGCCCATCGTGGATTGGAAAAAAATTAAATCGCAAATTTTAAGAAAATTTTACTTTAAATTTAATTTCAATTTAAATTTTACTTATTTAATTTAAATAAAAAGTTAAAGGTATTTACAAAAAACTGCCAAGTATGCCACCAAAGTAGATATGATAGAAATCCTATTCGTTTTCCAATTCAAGCAACTCCAATTTCTTCTGAACCGTTTGAAATAGTACATTTGGATATAATGTTTATTGCAAATCTTACTTTCCTTACATATATTGATAAATTTTCTAAATTTGCACAAGCCCGTCTCGTAAAATCTCGAGCTGCGATTGACGTGGTACCAGCAGTAAAGAAACTTATCTCTACATATAAATTTCCAAAATTGATAGTTAAGGTCAATGAGAAAACTTTTAAAATAGGTTCATTAGTCAACTTCTTCAATGAGAATTCAATTAAAACATACCTAGTAGCAACAGGGCGAAGTGAAATGAACGGAACCGTGGAACGTTTCCATTTTACATTACAAGAAATCTATAGAATAACTAAAGCAGAAAACTACAACAAGACTCTTACTGAATTAATTCACATTTCCCTTACAATACCATTCATTCTTGTACCAAATATAACCCATACGAGATTATAATTCCCAGCAGTAACAGTTGAGAGATTATTTCAAATGTGTATAAAAACCTAATAATAAAACAAGAAAACGATCTAAAATATCATTAAAAGAATTTGAGAGCTAAGCCAATAAATATTTCCAACAATGCTTTTGAAAAAACACGATTGAGATCAAAAACAGCTCCGCAGTACAAGGAAATTAGAATAGATAAAGTTAATAGAAGCACTATGACCACCACTGATGGAAGACGTGTTCATAAAAATGATATAAAGATTCGCCAAAACTAATATCTTTTAATTTCTAATAATCTCATAATCTAATAATCTACAATCTCAGATTAATGATACTGCTAGTCCTCGGACTAGGCCCCGGCAGAACTATATCGATAAAGAAAATTGGAGATGTCCCGTTATTCACTTACAACAAAGGAGAGTTAACCGATCGTGGGAACAGCGTTATGCTGACAGTGCGACCAGGAAGCGGACACATTCGGATTCCGGCCCGTCTGAAGCAACGAGACACCTTGATAACGCGACAACGCAACCCAGGCGTGTATACGTGCATTCTCTCTCTTCTCTGTTTGTAATAAATAAATTAGTCCTAAACAAAACTCGGTATTGGTCAATCGCAAAAGTATTAGAAAGAACCCTTGGGGAATTACCCCTCATAACTCGCGTTAGACTTATTGAATCGATTAGTGTTATGTTGCAACGAACCACGTACGATCTAGGTTGCGAAACTTAATGCCGCTTTCGCCTTTTTCACTGTCGCGCGTTGATACTGAGATTGCACTCTTCACTGTCGTGCGTTGAACTTATCGAACCATGGATGATGGTTCAGTTGGCCGGCAAAATGCGATGCTGAGATCGCACTTTTCACTTGTGCGCGTTTAATTTATCGAACTGTCGATAAATGATCAATGTACCGAGCCACGTACAAATTGGCCGGCGATCACACCTAACGTGCCAAACTTTTCGACCCGTCCGTGGGTCACTTCACCATCATATCCTTAAGATGCATTTATTTTAAACAATGCATCTAGGCTGTACGAAAAACTAATTTGAAATTGGTCAATATAAATTCCTCTTTTTTTCCTAGGATAAAAAGTGATTGAAGATAAGGTGCCCTTTTACGGTTTCGAGAAGGAAATGTCTCCAAACCATCTTCAATTGTATTAAGCTTAGTAATTTAGAATTAAGAAATACGGTCAGGCCGTTCTTTATGAATAAACAAAAAAACAGCGATTGGACTGAAAATATCCTTTCAAAACCACCTTATGTAACAAGTTCATTTAATGGTGCTTTTGAAGCTGTGAACGGCTAGGGGTTTCTTCGATCGAGGACACGCTCACCGTTAAATTGTTCTTCTATTCCAGGATAATCTTCACCGATCAAACAAATACCCTTAAACCTGGATCAAGCCATCAATAATCTATCACAAAACCTATTAGAGGATTCATTCTATCGCCAAAAACATAGAGATATCTTTCTCTCTTTAATGTCGAATCCAATATTATCATTCATGAGTATGAGTCCAATATTTCAATCCTCTTCCTTGAAAGATATATGGATCTTTGGAGATGCCGTTTTCGGTGGCAGTCAGATAGAGGTCAGGTGTGATGGGTGAGTTTCGTAGCGTAGATTTCTAGGGTGGAAAGTATTGGTCAATTGCTTATGGGTAAACTTCAGCATCAACAAATCTTTAGCAGGTTCTGTTGTCAATTATGTAGCAAAACCGCACTGCCATGGGTATGAATCTGACGCTTCTTGAAGGATGACACAGACTCTCCATATCTTACTCAGACTCAATATTTCCACGAAGTACAGAACGATAATATGTCATCTAACCCCGCAGAAGCATGGATGATATGGCTAAATTGCGCTGAGGAGGATACTGTTTCCTGATCTATAGGTGTTCCAAGTTACCCCAAGAATCAACATAGAGCGATGGAGACTGGTTTTTATGGTAAAGGACTTCGTGATTGCATGGATGATATGAGGAAGTACTACCGGAAAATACCACTAGGCGATGACCCTCACAGACTACTGATCCATGGTGGAACAAGCCATCAGCAGTACGATCGAGCAAACAATTGGCCTCGTGTCTCGTAGCCTGAGGAAGGTCTGAGAAGAATACAGCGCGTAGCCGATGACAGATACATCCATCGTGTCGATTGCGTCTGTTCGATAATGTGTAAAGACCGAGTAAAGTGTGTAAAGGTCTTTTTACCTCGGTTTCCACTTTCACACCATAATGCGAGATGAGTGTAGTGTATCTTAAACACCTTTATCGATCATTTGTGATAGTATCAGTAATAAGATAGATAGTAATGTAGTAGACTAAGTTACAATCAAAGAGCGAGGCAGTTGCACGATATCCGCCTACCACGAACGACTGTTTAAAACAGATAACAATCCACAAGAGTACGGGTCGTAGTATTCTTGATATTCGGAGAAGCTGTTGCGTGAATATGACGTTAGAAGCTAACAAGAAATACTTCTGAACTAAGCAACAGCCAATGCTACTGGGACAGATACTCCAAGTACGAATGTGATTGGTGTTAATGCCTTGTTGGTGTCGATTCTCAACAGAGAGCGCTAGTAGTCTAGCCCATTTCATAAAAGAAAATAAATTTCCAGTGTGCCCCTAAATGTAGGTCATGCATGTGCGTATTAACGAGCAACGAACCAATAATTAAAATTACGAAAATAGTTATGCATCGCTAGAACTAAAACGAATGCTTGTTGAGATATATAGGCAAGGAAGTGCTCTTTCATCGGGGAAGGGAGAGATGTTGTGGATGGTGGACTAAACTTTACTTAGGTGAAGTAAAGTTGATGGATGAGGTGTATCTCTCCAGTGCAATATTAGTTCACTTCAGTTCAGTTCAGTTCAGTTCAATTCAGATGATATATAATATCCTTAAGACTATTTCGGTATCATGTGTAAATAGGTGGTTTCTCGCTTTAATTATAGTCTCTCAGTCTAGCATTTAATTTGTACTTAAAATTACGTCTGCAAATACCATGATGATGATAACACTCAAAATACGTGTTCATATTTATTTCAAAGTTTAGTCCCACCCTTTCCCATCCTTGATTTCCCTCCCTTTTTATTTTTACTTAGTTCCATACAGTCGAATACTCCGGATTAAGATTCGTTACGCAAACAAGACGAGAGTTACGTTCATACCTAAGACTCGACTCATAATGTATGAATTTATACACTCAATTTCGACATTTTGACTTGCCTGTCCCTTTGCCAATACATTTAATTATCGATCATTTTGGTGATATCAAACAGTCGAAAAACTACCGGTTTTTCTGTTGACTTAACAGTCGAAGGATTAGAAAAAACCCATTTTTTCTAGTTTTACTAAAACACAACAGCAAATGTTAAGAACTTCCAAAGCTTTATCACCTTAACCAGCAGGCATTGTAAAACTTTGTCCAGAGCATCCGTCTAAACGATGAAGATTTTGCTGGATAAGATAAATATTGTTTTACACAACTATGTTCATTTGACAGTCATTCATAACAAGCGGCTGCCGGTACTTATGAAGATTTATTCTTTGAAGTTGAGCATGTCAAGGTAAATGTCACAGCTTTGTGGCAAAGTACCGCTCGGGAAGGGATAGTATATTTATCGAATAGTTCTTAGGTAAATGATTGAAGCAAAATGAATTCAGCGATTCATCAATAGTAGTTTTATTTTCATTGCCATGCGTAGTTTTCATCATTTTCTTCATTGGCACTACAACTTCGAGAGGTCTTGGCCGGCAATTACTAGCTTTACTTTCACTGCTTTGTAGTCAATCCAGCGGATAGGGAGATTCGATCCTCTGAAGTGCATAAACACCAAGTGCAATTTAGGGACAAATATTTCACTGTCCTTGCTTTTGCTTATCAATCAGATTTATAACATACTTAAATGTTCTGCATGATAGCGTAATGTCGCGCCATGAATGCAGGTAAAGTAGGTCCAAGCAAGACCGCTGCTAATTACTAACCTAACGTGCCCACAATCGCGTCCAAGGATGCATGTAGGGAACTTTGGCGGCATACTCCGCTGGATTGTTGGGAAAAGGGGAAGGGAGGAAGGGAAGTCATGAGCTGGTACACGGACAAGCCGATGCTACCAGGCCCATGGGAACAGGTTGAGGAAGAGGAACAAAATTGCAGCGCCGAATCGAAACTTTGCTGGGAACGCTGAAAGATATCCAGTACACGCTACCCGCCAAAGACATGCACTGGATCAAACAGCTGAGCAACTTCGGGATTTAGACAAAGTCAAGCTCCAAATTCTTGCTGGTGTGAAATTCTCAAATTGATTTATTGTTGAATCCGTAGCTACCAAAAACAACAGGATTGTTGTAGCGATTGATAGCCTGTCTTATTACTAACGTATCGGATGGAAATGACAAATTCGTTGACCTTACAGGAAGGATACCTACGCACGCAATAAAAAAGAACATTATGAATACTAGGCGGTGGCCAATGCAGACATGAAATGAAGATCCCTTCCTAGATGCACTTCAACCACACGTGCTAAAGGCCATCTACCGGACGGAATATTGTCCTCCTTGACAATTACTAGAGTACCGGGCTTGATGAAATCATCGGTTGATTTGAGCCATTTTGAGCGCGTTTGAAACTGCTGTAAATACTCACGCCGCCATCTGTCCCAAAACCGACGTGATAATTATTTAACATGACCCCAATGGGTCAATCGATTCGATAGAAGTTACGTTGTGTCCACATCGGGAATCTGCAGCAGGGGTGATCCGACGAGGAAATGTCCCGGTGTCAGTGCTGTGGCATCGCTGGGATCATCCGTCAATGGCGTGATGGGACGGGAATTTAAGCAGAATTCGATATCCGCCATCAGAGTCGTCATGTCCTCAAAGGACAGTATACAGTCGCCTAACACGCGTACCAGATGAAATTTTATAGACCGTACAGCTGCTTCCCATTACCCGCCAAAATAGAACGCTCCAGGGGGGATGAATTTTCAGATGATGCCTTTCTCGAGGCATGCCATGTTTGTATGGCTGCTTGGTGCTCGTCGGACCGGAATAGCTGATACAGACTATTCAGGTGGTTGCTGGCTCCCTTAAAATTCGTGGAATTGTCCGAATGAAGTTCCTCTGGGTCGAGGACGTCGGGCCACGAAGCGTCTCAGTGCAGCGATAAAGGCATCTGTTGTTAAATTTGACACCAATTCAATGTAAACGGCTCGATTAACGAAACAGACAAAGAAGGAGACGTACGCCTTTGTTGCCACGATTGGTTTATGTGGACCCTTTACCAACACAGGACCGCAATAATCGATACCACTTATGGAAAATGGACGTGCTACCATTACTCTTCCCAGTGGAAGACCTCCAATAAGTCGTTCAGAAAAGACTGGTCGCGCTCGGAAACACTTGAAGCATTGGTGGTAGATCTTCCGAGCAACATTGCGGCCGCCAATCATCCAGTATCGCTGACGACTGTAGCTCAGCATCAGCTGCGGTCCGGCATGCTCCAACAAAGAGTGGTAATGCTTCATCAACAAGATGGACTTCCAGGAACTATTAGCGGGTGCTTGGACTCCATGTGCAGAGATGAATTCTCCAGTCGGCCGCCAACACGAATGATTTCGTCTTTCCCCAGCTGCGGGTGCAGCCTTTTCAATTCGGATGAGCTTGATACTGACTCCTTTCGTTGCAGTGATTTAAACTCGTCCAGAAAACAATCACGCTGTGCAAGCCGGCAAAGGACGTCTTCGGCTTGCTTCAGGTCGGCTGTGGTCAATCCTTTGCGGTCGTATGACCGCCGATGAGTGCAGCGATTGAAAAACTGCATACAATATCCAACTATTCGTCTCAGGTTGAAAAATGACGAGTAGAGAGAGAATATCCAAATGTCACATTAGCAAAACGATGAACAATAAACTATCTCTTCAAGAACAGAAAAACGTGTTTCCCCGTGATTCATTCTGTGTGCATGAATTATTCACATGTCTAACAGTGAAAAGAAGCGGAAGTCTGATTCTGCTGCTCTAAGGGCTTACAAAACGTGATGAAAGCGCTGCGGAGAAATCATCACTCGGGTGGAGAAACGCCAACGCCTTATGCTTCGCAGAGAACACGACCGTACGTCCGATTTGTAGATAGTGATAAGGAAGAGGAAAAGGACGATTGGCTGATCGATGATAGGAAAGCGATAAAGCGAAAAAAAAGCCGTGTTTCTTCACTACATGGAAGTGGATTCGGAAGAAGTAATCCGTTCTTCTTTAACGAATGCACCAGAGGAACAGAGAAAGCTAATCCTAGAGCCATATCACCGCCGACGACATCAACGATTACATCAATCTGCCGACACCTGTAGTACCTGCACCAGTGCTGCATGAAATAAAGGTGATCCTCGATACGGGTGAAACATATACGGTACATTACGACCAGAAGCTGATTTCAACGACACAGACGGTTGAATGGTTACGGAATGCGGTTGCTTTGCAGTATATTTGTGAGTGGCTGCGTAGTTGTGTATAGTAGAACGATCAAAACATTATAACTTCTTTTGTTATTTCTATGCAGGAAACACGGCAAAGATCCCTCAATCAACTATACTGTACTGTCGGATCCAGGCGGATTCCGATATCCTCCTACCTGGTATGGATTGACACATGGGCGGATTCCGATACACTCCAGAAGCTGCTAAACATAACTCTCCCAATGGCATCATAGTGCGAGGCAAAGTCTGCGGTAGGAATCACATTAATTTGGAACAGTTTTATGACGAGTACTGTCAGGCACACAAACCTTGGTAGGTTTGTTGCGCGAGTCTTCTCCCACAAGATTACAAATATTGTTTACTTTTTTCAATGTTGTTGTAGAAATTATGTCGGTTAAGAACACAGCTCTTACTGATGGATCGAGCTGCCAGCATCGTTCTCATGCCCGACTTTGCCTATAACATTCCAACGAGGCCCATTCCACCGCAACACATACTCTACATGGTTATTTTTGTAAGCTTCTTTCAGCAGGACTGGCTGAAGCATTTGGACCTTTCAATGAATAGAGTCACGGACGATGATATTGCAACGCTTGTCCTTTATCTGCCAGCTTGTCGACAACTTCGTATCCTTCGCTTGAATGGGAATTGTCTCACAAAAAAAGCGGTTTAAGATGCTTTGCTTTGGATGTACCGACTCGGTTGATGCGATCGGCGCAGCAGCAAACCCAAATGCTCTTGGAGGAGGGCTATTGACCGAGCTGGATCTAAGCCACAACTTACTGTCCGACGATGCTTTAGTTCCGCTTGCTCGGTTGTGCAGAAATTTATCAAAATTACAAGTTTTGTGTATTAGTTCAACAGATATAACACACTTACCCAAGAACATGGACATCAAAAGATTACAGACCTTAGATGTTTCAGAAAATCCGCTAACAGAACAATTCGTTCAGTATCTTTTGAAGCTGCTTGGCGAAGGTTTCCTGCGTGAAGCACACCTTAAATCGCTTCCTGTCTATTGTAACACCCTTAAACACTTTCCCACAATCGAATCGATGTTTTGCGAATGCTCAATCTGGCCAACTGTCGGCTGTCGGATGATGAGCTAGAATCTTCAGTTTTACCTGTCATCGCGCGAAATTGTCCTTCGTTGACGCATTTGGATGTGTCGTTAAATACCGGGCTTACAAAGAGCTCTTTTCTGGCCGTGTTGAGGAGCTGTGCTGGGGCAGTGTTTAAATTACAGGAAATACGCTTCGAGCATGATGTCCAGTTGTGGGTAGATATGGAAAAGTACGCATCAACCGATGAGTTGCTGAAGTTAATCGAATACAGTCCTAGTGCGTGGTATCCCCGGCAAATAGACGCCATTCTGCCAGCTTACGGATATAGTGCAGAACGGTACGAAAAACTGCTGGCAATGATAACCCATTTTTGGTCCGCGCTATGGCCATTGAGACAATCGAACACGAGACGGCTCGCTGATAGTTTACAGGTATCGCTTGGTGTTAATTCAAACAGCTGATTTGCTGGTCAGTGATCATTCGTTCGTGTAAATGAAAGCTTAGCTTTAGAGCTTTCACTTTGTTGTACCTCACTTTGGCGTGGGAATAAAGATAAATCTCAAACTTATAACGTTACATCATCTACGTTTCACTTCTTTCCATATTGGTATCACACAACGCGTGTCCGTCACGCTCGGCCGCCTGACATCAAGTGTGCGCCCCTTCCTGCGCTCGGTAGCGATTGTGCCGTGAGGTTCGTCAAACCTGACGAGTTACTGAACGATACAGGATGGCTCATAATAAACGCGAGGAATAAACGAACAAACATAGATAATACCTCTTTAAAACAGCATATCTGTACAAAACGATGAAATTTTTAACATGTTCTTTCCAATTGAAATTCGTCCAAATACTTCCGAGTGTTTGATTGCCACTCTCTACTCTTATGTAGTTTCTTCTATTTCTTCTTAGCTTAGTAGCCCTTCTAGGTCATGGTCATGACTGGAATCTAATGGCGTACTAGACTTATTCATACCACGGAAGAGGATAACCTGTCCTCACTACAAGGAAACGGTTCGGATGCGAATAGAACCTCGGTCGTACCGTTTGAAGACCGGCGCCACTATAGTCTCTACCGCTGGTCGCCCTTAGTGTCTATATCGCATTAATAAGCTTTTTCAATCTTTGTTAGCGATGACACCAAGCCACAATCATACCTGCCCTAGTAATCGTCGAAACCATTCCCAAAAGAATAATTCGAGACGTTTGTTGTTTGAGTCCTAGATTTATACTGAATTTATTAACAAAATGATTTTGATTATAGCAATACGGCCAGGCCGTTCTTTATGAATAAAAAAAAAAAGATCTTGCTAATATTCTAACTATGTATGTGTTTGTGTAGTAATATGGAGGAAATACGGTCGCCATGTAACGTGAAGGAAAATGGTCGCCATGTAGTACGCGGGATCGGTCGACGGGGCTTTGCGCATATGCGATTTGAGTCGCGCCGTACGTAAGACGAGAGCGACGAACAGCAACTTGCTGAGCGAACCAATTCTTCCCTTTATCGACTGTCCAGGCAATCGTGAAGATTCTAGATGAGAATCTTCGTTACTGGATTGTTGGAGACATCGAGGCCTTACCTTTGGTAGGGGGACACTCGAAGCTCATCGGCGTTGAGTCGGCCAGGCGACTCTCGATATTCACAGGGAACATCCCTTACTGGCTCGTTGGAGCCTTTGAGGCCTTACCTTGGGTAGGGGGACTCTCAAAGCTTTTGAGGGGAATTGGACGTCAGATTTTGAGTTGCGTCAAGTCTCAGCCCAGAACCAACTCTCTCGTTGGCTGGGGAAGACAGCTTTATTTATACCAAAAATTTCTTAGTTTATGGTTAGCTCATTCGCCTTAAATAAGGTTAAAACTCTTTACGTTATTGAGTAACTTCTTGGTTGACGGCAAGACCATAGCGCTTCGTTGTAAACAAAAGAATCAAGTTACTTATGGAATTTTCCTTAGGGTGATTTGGTTTTGAGTCGTTTCCGTTTCTTTATTCATTAACCTGCTGATATGAAATAATCATCATTTATTTGCTTGCTTCGGGGCGAACGCTGCGCTTGCATAAAATGTGTCGCTATGGGTGAGTTGGTCGCGGTGCGATCGATTGCTGCGCTTGCATAAAATGTGTCGTTATGATTATGTCTGTTTGGATCAATTTGTTTGCGATGGTTCGGGGTGGATAAAGTGTTACGCTTAGTTGCTGACCGTTGTCTGCACAGTGCGATGTTTGGTGCATTGGTTGGTTTGGTTTCGTATTGCCTTGCGCAACTCGCTAGTTCTTATTGAAATGGGTGTTTGGTCAAATTTGCTGAATATGCTGTTCTTGGTGGGGTATAGGGTGCTTGAGTTTAAATAATTGTGGCGTAAGGTTCTGATGTGATTGATCGTTCCTACGTACGTGTTTATAAAATGTATGTTTTCATGAGGTGTTTTTGAGATGTATAGCTGGGATGCTACCAAATGAAATGGAGTGTTTTGAAAGATGAAATTGTTATTATCCTTTTCAGATATATTAATACATCCAGATCATTCTAAACCGTATATATTGACAACGGACGCATTCGATTTTGCTATAGGTGCTGTGCTTTCACCAATTCATTTTGCGTCGCGTACTTTGACAAAATCAGAAGAGAAGCATTCTGTACCCGTAAAAGAGAATTTTTTGGGCATTGAAAACATTTAGAAACTATTTATATGGTGCTAAATTCATCATATACACAGATCACCAACCATTAACCTTTGCCTTATCTCCAAAAAACACGAACGCAAAGCTTAAGAACATGAAAGCTTATCTTGAAGAAAATGATTATCAAATCATGTATAAACCTTACAAGAACACAACATTATGCTTCTGATAGTGGCGATATGTTCATCATATCCACTGAAGCACCATTCAATGTATTCCGACACCAAGTAATAATTCATTAAGGCAATAATAATGTAGAAATAGAACATCCTTTCCCTAACTTCGAACGCAAAATAATTCATATACAAGATATTAATGAAGACTCTCTTTTACAGATACTAAAGCAGCATTTCAACTTTTCAAAAGTGAACGGATTATTAACAGATGAGTTTATCACGGCTTAAATTCAAGATGCATACAAAAAATACTTTGGAAGACAAAAATTGTTAAAAATCCGTATAACACAAAAAAAAACTAACCAATGTACCAGATGAAACCGAGCAATGGGATATCATTTTGAGAGAACACCATCGCGCCCATCGTGGATTGGAAAAAAATTAAATCGCAAATTTTAAGAAAATTTTACTTTAAATTTAATTTCAATTTAATTTTACTTATTTAATTTAAATAAAAAGTTAAAGGTATTTACAAAAAACTGCCAAGTATGCCACCAAAGTAGATATGATAGAAATCCTATTCGTTTTCCAATTCAAGCAACTCCAATTTCTTCTGAACCGTTTGAAATAGTACATTTGGATATAATGTTTATTGCAAATCTTACTTTCCTTACATATATTGATAAATTTTCTAAATTTGCACAAGCCCGTCTCGTAAAATCTCGAGCTGCGATTGACGTGGTACCAGCAGTAAAGAAACTTATCTCTACATATAAATTTCCAAAATTGATAGTTAAGGTCAATGAGAAAACTTTTAAAATAGGTTCATTAGTCAACTTCTTCAATGAGAATTCAATTAAACATACCTAGTAGCAACAGGGCGAAGTGAAATGAACGGAACCGTGGAACGTTTCCATTTTACATTACAAGAAATCTATAGAATAACTAAAGCAGAAAACTACAACAAGACTCTTACTGAATTAATTCACATTTCCCTTACAATACCATTCATTCTTGTACCAAATATAACCCATACGAGATTATAATTCCCAGCAGTAACAGTTGAGAGATTATTTCAAATGTGTATAAAAACCTAATAATAAAACAAGAAAACGATCTAAAATATCATTAAAAGAATTTGAGAGCTAAGCCAATAAATATTTCCAACAATGCTTTTGAAAAAACACGATTGAGATCAAAAACAGCTCCGCAGTACAAGGAAATTAGAATAGATAAAGTTAATAGAAGCACTATGACCACCACTGATGGAAGACGTGTTCATAAAATGATATAAAGATTCGCCAAAACTAATATCTTTTAATTTCTAATAATCTCATAATCTAATAATCTACAATCTCAGATTAATGATACTGCTAGTCCTCGGACTAGGCCCGGCAGAACTATATCGATAAAGAAAATTGGAGATGTCCCGTTATTCACTTACAACAAAGGAGAGTTAACCGATCGTGGGAACAGCGTTATGCTGACAGTGCGACCAGGAAGCGGACACATTCGGATTCCGGCCCGTCTGAAGCAACGAGACACCTTGATAACGCGACAACGCAACCCAGGCGTGTATACGTGCATTCTCTCTCTTCTCTGTTTGTAATAAATAAATTAGTCCTAAACAAAACTCGGTATTGGTCAATCGCAAAAGTATTAGAAAGAACCCTTGGGGAATTACCCCTCATAACTCGCGTTAGACTTATTGAATCGATTAGTGTTATGTTGCAACGAACCACGTACGATCTAGGTTGCGAAACTTAATGCCGCTTTCGCCTTTTTCACTGTCGCGCGTTGATACTGAGATTGCACTCTTCACTGTCGTGCGTTGAACTTATCGAACCATGGATGATGGTTCAGTTGGCCGGCAAAATGCGATGCTGAGATCGCACTTTTCACTTGTGCGCGTTTAATTTATCGAACTGTCGATAAATGATCAATGTACCGAGCCACGTACAAATTGGCCGGCGATCACACCTAACGTGCCAAACTTTTCGACCCGTCCGTGGGTCACTTCACCATCATATCCTTAAGATGCATTTATTTTAAACAATGCATCTAGGCTGTACGAAAAACTAATTTGAAATTGGTCAATATAAATTCCTCTTTTTTTCCTAGGATAAAAAGTGATTGAAGATAAGGTGCCCTTTTACGGTTTCGAGAAGGAAATGTCTCCAAACCATCTTCAATTGTATTAAGCTTAGTAATTTAGAATTAAGAAATACGGTCAGGCCGTTCTTTATGAATAACAAAAAAACAGCGATTGGACTGAAAATATCCTTTCAAAACCACCTTATGTAACAAGTTCATTTAATGGTGCTTTTGAAGCTGTGAACGGCTAGGGGTTTCTTCGATCGAGGACACGCTCACCGTTAAATTGTTCTTCTATTCCAGGATAATCTTCACCGATCAAACAAATACCCTTAAACCTGGATCAAGCCATCAATAATCTATCACAAAACCTATTAGAGGATTCATTCTATCGCCAAAAACATAGAGATATCTTTCTCTCTTTAATGTCGAATCCAATATTATCATTCATGAGTATGAGTCCAATATTTCAATCCTCTTCCTTGAAAGATATATGGATCTTTGGAGATGCCGTTTTCGGTGGCAGTCAGATAGAGGTCAGGTGTGATGGGTGAGTTTCGTAGCGTAGATTTCTAGGGTGGAAAGTATTGGTCAATTGCTTATGGGTAAACTTCAGCATCAACAAATCTTTAGCAGGTTCTGTTGTCAATTATGTAGCAAAACCGCACTGCCATGGGTATGAATCTGACGCTTCTTGAAGGATGACACAGACTCTCCATATCTTACTCAGACTCAATATTTCCACGAAGTACAGAACGATAATATGTCATCTAACCCCGCAGAAGCATGGATGATATGGCTAAATTGCGCTGAGGAGGATACTGTTTCCTGATCTATAGGTGTTCCAAGTTACCCCAAGAATCAACATAGAGCGATGGAGACTGGTTTTTATGGTAAAGGACTTCGTGATTGCATGGATGATATGAGGAAGTACTACCGGAAAATACCACTAGGCGATGACCCTCACAGACTACTGATCCATGGTGGAACAAGCCATCAGCAGTACGATCGAGCAAACAATTGGCCTCGTGTCTCGTAGCCTGAGGAAGGTCTGAGAAGAATACAGCGCGTAGCCGATGACAGATACATCCATCGTGTCGATTGCGTCTGTTCGATAATGTGTAAAGACCGAGTAAAGTGTGTAAAGGTCTTTTTACCTCGGTTTCCACTTTCACACCATAACGCGATGTGAGTGTAGTGTATCTTACACACCTTTATCGATCATCTGTGTAGTGTATCTTACACACCTTTATCGATGATCTGTGATAGTATCAGTAATAAGATAGATAGTAATGTAGTAGACTAAGTTACAATCAAAGAGCGAGGCAGTTGCACGATATCCGCCTACCACGAACGACTGTTTAAAACAGATAACAATCCACAAGAGCACGGGTCGTAGTATTCTTGATATTCGGAGAAGTTGTTGCGTGAATATGACGTTAGAAGCTAACAAGAAATAGTTCTGAACTAAGCAACAGCCAATGCTACTGGAACAGATACTCCAAGTACGAATGTGATTGGTGTTAATGCCTTGTTGGTGTCGATTCTCAACAGAGAGCGCTAGTAGTTTAGCCCATTTCATAAAAGAAAATAAATTTCCAGTGTGCCCCTAAATGTAGGTCATGCATGTGCGTATTAACGAGCAACGAACCAATAATTAAAATTACGAAAATAGTTATGCATCGCTAGAACTAAAACGAATGCTTGTTGAGATATATAGGCAAGGAAGTGCACTTTCATCGGGGGAGGGAGAGATGTTGTGGATGGTGGACTAAACTTTACTTAGGTGAAGTAAAGTTGATGGATGATGAGGTGTATCTTCTCTCCAGTGCAATATTAGTTCACTTCAGTTCAGTCCAGTTCAGTTCAATTCAGTTTATAATATCTTTAAGACTATTTCGGTATCATGTGTAAATAGGTTTTGTCGCTTTAATTATAGTCTCTCAGTCTAGCATTTAATTTGTACCTAAAATTACGTCTGCAAATACCATGATGATGATAACACTCAAAATACGTGTTCATATTTATTTCAAAGTTTAGTCCCACCCTTTCCCATCCTTGATTTCCCTCCCTTTTTATTTTTACTAAGTTCCATACAGTCCAATACTCCGGATTAAGATTCGTTACGCAAACAAGACGAGAGTTACGTTCATACCTAAGACTCGACTCATAATGTATGAATTTAAACACTCAATTTCGACATTTTGACTTGCCTGTCCCTTTGTCAATACATTAAATTATCGATCATTTTGGTGACATCGAACAGTCGAAAAACTACCGGTTTTTCTGTTGACTTAACAGTCGAAGGATTAGAAAAAACCTATTTTTCTAGTTTTAGTAAAACACAACAGCAAATGTTAAGAACTTCCAAAGCTTTATCACCTTAACCAGCAGGCATTGTAAAACTTTGTCCAGAGCATCCGTCTAAACGATGAAGGTTTTGCTGGACAAGATAAATATTGTTTTACACAACTCGCTGTGCATTTGACAGTCATTCATAACAAGCGGCTGCCGGTACTAATGAAAATTTATTCTTTGAAGTTGAGCATGTCAAGGTAAATGTCACAGCTTTGTGGCAAAGTACCGCTCGGGAAGGGATAGTATATTTATCGTATAGTTCTTAGGTAAATGATTGAAGCAAAATGAATTCAGCGATTCATCAATAGTAGTTTTATTTTCATTGCCATGCGTAGTTTTCATCATTTTCTTCATTGGCACTACAACTTCGAGAGGTCTTGGCCGGCAATTACTAGCTTTACTTTCACTGCTTTGTAGTCAATCCAGCGGATAGGGAGATTCGATCCTCTGAAGTGCATAAACACCATGTTCAATCAAGCGACAAATAATTCACTGTCCTTTTGCTTATCAATCAGATTTATAACAAACTTAAATGTTCTGCATGACAGCGTAATGTCGCGCTATGTAAATGAATGCAGGTAAAGTAATTAGCTACACGCTAATTACTAACCTAACGTGCCCACAATCGCGTCCAAGGATGCATGTAGGGAACTTTGGCGGCATACTCCGCTGGATTGTTGGGAAAAGGGGAAGGGAGGAAGGGAAGTCATGAGCTGGTACACGGACAAGCCGATGCTACCAGGCCCATGGGAACAGGTTGAGGAAGAGGAACAAAAATTGCAGCGCCGAATCGAAACTTTGCTGGGGAACGCTGAAAGATATCCAGTACACGCTACCCGCCAAAGACATGCACTGGATCAAACAGCTGAGCAACTTCGGGATTTAGACAAAGTCAAGCTCCAAATTCTTGCTGGTGTGAAATTCTCAAATTGATTTATTGTTGAATCCGTAGCTACCAAACACAACAGGATTGTTGTAGCGATTGATAGCCTGTCTTATTACTAACGTATCGGATGGAAATGACAAATTCGTTGACCTTACAGGAAGGATACCTACGCACGCAATAAAAAAAGAACATTATGAATACTAGGCGGTGGCCAATGCAGACATGAAATGAAGATCCCTTCCTAGATGCACTTCAACCACACGTGCTAAAGGCCATCTACCGGACGGAATATTGTCCTCCTTGACAATTACTAGAGTACCGGGCTTGATGAAATCATCGGTTGATTTGAGCCATTTTGAGCGCGTTTGAAACTGCTGTAAATACTCACGCCGCCATCTGTCCCAAAACCGACGTGATAATTATTTAACATGACCCCAATGGGTCAATCGATTCGATAGAAGTTACGTTGTGTCCACATCGGGAATCTGCAGCAGGGGTGATCCGACGAGGAAATGTCCCGGTGTCAGTGCTGTGGCATCGCTGGGATCATCCGTCAATGGCGTGATGGGACGGGAATTTAAGCAGAATTCGATATCCGCCATCAGAGTCGTCATGTCCTCAAAGGACAGTATACAGTCGCCTAACACGCGTACCAGATGAAATTTTATAGACCGTACAGCTGCTTCCCATTACCCGCCAAAATAGAACGCTCCAGGGGGGATGAATTTCAGATGATGCCTTTCTCGAGGCATGCCATGTTTGTATGGCTGCTTGGTGCTCGTCGGACCGGAATAGCTGATACAGACTATTCAGGTGGTTGCTGGCTCCCTTAAAATTCGTGGAATTGTCCGAATGAAGTTCCTCTGGGTCGAGGACGTCGGGCCACGAAGCGTCTCAGTGCAGCGATAAAGGCATCTGTTGTTAAATTTGACACCAATTCAATGTAAACGGCTCGATTAACGAAACAGACAAAGAAGGAGACGTACGCCTTTGTTGCCACGATTGGTTTATGTGGACCCTTTACCAACACAGGACCGCAATAATCGATACCACTTATGGAAAATGGACGTGCTACCATTACTCTTCCCAGTGGAAGACCTCCAATAAGTCGTTCAGAAAAGACTGGTCGCGCTCGGAAACACTTGAAGCATTGGTGGTAGATCTTCCGAGCAACATTGCGGCCGCCAATCATCCAGTATCGCTGACGACTGTAGCTCAGCATCAGCTGCGGTCCGGCATGCTCCAACAAAGAGTGGTAATGCTTCATCAACAAGATGGACTTCCAGGAACTATTAGCGGGTGCTTGGACTCCATGTGCAGAGATGAATTCTCCAGTCGGCCGCCAACACGAATGATTTCGTCTTTCCCCAGCTGCGGGTGCAGCCTTTTCAATTCGGATGAGCTTGATACTGACTCCTTTCGTTGCAGTGATTTAAACTCGTCCAGAAAACAATCACGCTGTGCAAGCCGGCAAAGGACGTCTTCGGCTTGCTTCAGGTCGGCTGTGGTCAATCCTTTGCGGTCGTATGACCGCCGATGAGTGCAGCGATTGAAAAACTGCATACAATATCCAACTATTCGTCTCAGGTTGAAAAATGACGAGTAGAGAGAGAATATCCAATGTGGTGCAGGTACTGTAGCTGTGCATGCGATGGTGGAAGATCGTTGCTCAGCTGCTACAGCATCGGTTTCCGTTGTTGATGAGGTCTGAGGCCAATTCTCTTCCGACAAGAGTATTCATGGAGGTCCCTGCCACCATAACGAATTATTTAGCAACTCACGTGTTAAACAGCCTCGTGATGCCAAATCTGCTGGGTTGTCCACTCCTGGGATATGTCGCCATTTGCAACCCTCGGTCAGTTGCTGGATCTGCGACACACGATTGGCGACGAACGGTTTCCAACAACTTGGTGGTGATCGAAGCCAATGGATAATTGTTGTCTAGTCGGACCGAAAAATGACCGGAATGTTGATGTCTATCACCTTCTTCACCTTCTCGTATAGTTGTGCTGCTAGGTGTGCACCACACAACTCCATCCTGGCTATTGAGTGCTTGCTGTTAAGGGGTGCTACCTTGGTTTTCGATGTAAGGAGCTGCATGATCGAGATTCTATCTGACGATTAGCTGCGAAAGTAGCAACATGCTCCGTAGTCCCGCTCAGAGGCATCGCAGAAAAAATGGAACTGTGTTTCGCAGTGTGAACCTGTCACCGGGACCGCGCCGCAAACTACTCGGGGAATCTTTATCTCCGTCAGGTGAACTAGCGGGGACTGAAACTGACTCCATTCCATCTGTAGCTGAACTGGTCCCACCCAAATGGTTGTGCCTTGTTGTTTTGAAGACTCCATACTCGTTGCAGGAACTGCTTGGCAAGTACTTTAATGTGATATACAATCCCCAATGGGTCGTAGATGCTTGCGATGCAGGAAAGCACATTCCTTTTTGTGATACTCTCGGGCAGCTTATACTCTGCCACCTTGAATGACAGCGAGTCGGATGAGGGATCCCACACAAGGCCGAGTGTCACAAGAAATCCTTCGCTGTCTTAGTTCGAATACGGGGTTGAATCCAAGTGTTGCAAATCAACACTTGCGAGTGAGTCTAGTTGGTTAGATGCCCACTTACGAAGCGAAAATCCACCTTTGGTGTATAATGGATTCATCTGGCATTGCAATTCTTGCGCTTCCCTTACGGACTTTTCACCAGAGACAAAGTCGCCGACGTAGAAATCATTGCCCCTTGCTGCTGCTAGAGGGAACTCTAAACCATGATCCTCTTTTACCTGCTGAAGCGTTCTCGTTGCCAGAAAGGGTGCAGTGGCCGTTCCATACGTAACCGTATTCAGCTCATATTCCGTAATTGGCTCGGAAGGAGATGATCGCCAAAGAATGCGTTGCAATGGACGGTCTCGAGAGTGTATCCATACCTGGCGATACATTTTAGCGACGTCTGCTGTTAATGCCACTTGATGCACCCGGAACCGTACTAGAGTCGTTGTCCCATCGTTTTGTATTGTGGGACCAACCATAAGAGTGTCATTTAGTGACACTACCGTCGACGTCTTGCACGAACCATCGAACACTACTTGTTAGTTCGATAACGAACCGTTGTTGAACCGACCACGCGAAGGAGTGATCGTTTCGGGAAATCTCCGCGCAGATTCCTGGTCTTGTCAGAGTTGCTTGAATCAGGCGGCTAACCTTTTTTCCTGGATAACCAAGAGAAGTTTTTAGCGGCGGACTCGCACTTCACTAACTCGGCGTGGACAACGGGAATGCCGTAGCTCGATCAGACGATAAACCTTTTTTCCTGGATAACCAGGAGAAGTATCTAACCGTGGTTCTTGCTTGGCTTATTTCGCCTAATTCTTCCGACGGAGTGGGGAGACACCAAAGTGCGTAACCAATTGCCGGAGGGAAGGCAAAGGTGAAACTTTCCCGATTCTGTATGGATACTCAAACAATGAAACACAAGCTTCTTCGTTGAGGTTTGGATTACAAGTCGATTTTATTCTCAAAAAAGCTTGTTTTATATACTAAAATTCTGTGGGAAAAAGAACATGAAACAGCATTACATCGATCTCCTTTATCCTAACTCGGTATGCCGATGTGTTTGACCCCTGCCAGGCGTCGACTAGTGTAGGAGGTCTGTTAGTTTTGTTGTAGATGTAATGTTACAATGTCTGGTAATTGTGGTTAACGTTACCCTATCGTTTTATGATTATGGGTAATGCATCGTGCATCTGTGGTTCAAGTGCGTATGCCTATTTTCCTATTGCCTATTGCCTGCGCGTCGTTTATTGTATTCGTCAAATTGGTCTTTCCTTCACTGCCCTACGACCATGGCTTGATCTTCGCGATGGTCGTTTTTTCATGAAACTAATCGCGCAATGACAATGTATGCGTTGGGTTCTAGCGTTAACCTTTTTCGGCCCATGTTCTTCACTTTCGTATTTTATTACTTGGCCTGAGTTTATTTATGATTTCCACATGTCGGGATTTGTCCCTTTTTCGAGATATTTCCAAAACGCATCATACTCTTGTTTTCTCATGGTAGGAGGTCGCTCTGTTAGTTTAGGTTTTTCATAAATGAATATTTGCCGTTGAGAATTTATCCTAAACAAAGATATTTAGTTATTTAAAGTTTTTCATCTAACTCTTGCACGCCGTTATTTTAGCTCAATTTTATTTTGTCGCATTCGCAACACTACTCGACACTTCCTTGTCGTACTATCCGCCTTGAAAACGGGATGATGGGGAAGGTAGTAGCATTCTGAAGGCCGTTTGTCGATAGTCATTCTGGTCATGTGATCTAACTCCAGATACTCGTTCATAAAATCCGTATAAGCTTTCCGCGTTGCAGGTTCTCGTTCTAAGCGTCTTTCGATGGCCAACAATCGTCGTAATGCGATTGGTTGGGAATCGCCAAGCTGTCCGATCATCTCAGGTTTACGGGGAAATGTCACTATGTATCTGCCGTCAGCATCACGCGCTGTCGTATCCGCATATATTTTTTCACATGCTCTCTCCTCCACACTCCAACTTGGCGTAGCTCTCAAATCCTCGATGGCGAAGAAGCGTTTCATCAGGGTTTCGAGAGATGTTACTGCTGTTGCACATACGGTAGGTTGCGTTAATGATGGAGTGAGTGCATTTCCGCTGATAACCCATCCAAACTTAGTCTCCTGAAGTGTTGGACGATTATTAACGAGCGACAATCTCCGTTCTAGGAGGAAATTATAACAGAATTCCGCTCCTAAAATTATGTCAATGGGGCCAGGGCGATGGAACGTTGGGTCGGCAAGTGTGCATTCCAAGGGTATTTTCCAAGCAGATATATTTAATTGATGTCCGTTTGGATGATTAATGGCTCCTACGGCTACTATCATACAGTGGAACTGTAGGAGTTTACTTGGCAAGCTAAACTCCTTTAAAGCACTGGTGGGTGAACACAACTGCGATGTGTTTGCCCTCTGTGAAACTTGGCTATCGGATGAAATTAAATTAACCTTCCCGGGATATAACATAATCCGTGAATATCGAGTTACTAGGGGTGGGGGGGTACTGATTGGTGTTCGAAAGAGTCACACTTTCACCAGAATACCCACCATAAGACAAGAAATTGTTGAAACTGTCGCAGTTAAGGCAAAACTGGGCGTTCTTCACGTGACAATGGCATCCATTTATATCACCCCGATAGCCAATAATGAAAAGGAAAAAATTGAAGTTGAATTGAATTGAATTGAAGGAAAGTTCAAAGAGGATCTTGGAAATTTAGCAGTGGTCTTGCCTGGACTGCTTTTGATCCTGAGAGACTTTAACGCTCATGGAATCGACTGGGAAGGATGAAATTCGCACTCCTATCATCCGAGATTTCTGCGACAGATTTGGTTTTTCGATTCTCAACTCAGAAGAGGCAACTAGGATGCAGACACCTCAAAATAGGGCGAGTGCACTGGACCTGTCTCTATGTCCATCAGTAATAACCCTGGGTTTTAGTTGGAAGGTGATCCAGGTCCCTATCGGCAGTGACCACTTGGCGATAGAAATTTTCTACATTAAGGGAGGATGTTCAGTAGAAGGAGTCCCCGTTACATGTGACTTGACGAGGAACATCGACTGGACGAGATACGGCGAATTAATAGCCGCTTCGCTTTCACTTGACTTGGAAGATTTGTCTCCTGTCAAGGAGTACGAAAAACTTGTTTCACTGATAAACAAGTGCGCCCTTGAGGCCCAAACAAGGCGCTCCCACCAAGCAAGGACATTTAAAAAACCTCCCACTCCTTGGTGGGACAAGGATTGCCAAGCGGCTTTCACCAAGAAGCGTGAGGCATTTAAAGCCTTCCGGGACACGGGCTCGAGGTCCTTATATGAAAAATATAAAGGACTAGAGAGAACGTGAAAAAACCTGTTGAAGGCGAAGAAAAAGGGTTATTGGCGTCGATACGTCAATAATCTAGACCCTACCACTTCACTGTATTCGCTTTGGAGAATGGCTAGAAGGATGCGAAACAGCAACAACATCAATGAGAGCGAAAGCTTTTCTGGCGAGTGGCTGTATGAATTTGCCCACAAGCTTTGTCCCGATTTCGTTTCTGCATAAAACTTTACACAACATGCGCCTGGTTGTGACCCTAGGATGGACTCACCGTTCACAATGGTAGAGCTATCACTTGCTCTCCTATCAAGCAAGTGTTCCTCCCCAGGTCTGGATCAGATTGGTAGCAAATTGCTTCAAAATCTGCCCGACATAGGGAGGAAACGTCTGTTAAGCATCTTTAACAATATGTTGGAGGTCAACAGCGTCCCGCAAGAGTGGAGAGAAGTGAAAGTTGTCCCTATCTTGAAGCCTGGCAAATCGCCATCAAGGCATAACTCGTATCGGCCAATATCGTTCCTTTCGTGTCTGAGAAAACTCCTTGAAAGGATGATTCTTTTCCGGTTTGAAGAATGGTTGGAATCAAACAACCTTCTGTAGTATATCTGCTACATCTGCTAACAGCATGTTAGATCATCCCGTACCTGCCTCACAAACCAAGAAAAGGGCAAGAATCATAAAAGAAACAGAAATTAGCACAAACTACCGCATGCCGATGCGACAATACAAACATGCAGAAAATAGGTCATAAACAAGCATAACGAAACATTTATTGTTGTCACTAGGGCCATACGCAAAACTGATACGGAAGAACCGCACTCTGTAAATAAGGAAGACACATTGTAAACCCAAAACCCGGAACAACTCAGCAGCCACACGTTTACCAAACATATGTTGGACAAATGTTGGCTGACCATCAAAGAAAGCTTCAAATAAATAGAACCGCTCGAGAAGCAAAGGCAGACAGTGCCGAGTTACAGACGAAGCATGTTGCTGATGCAACTCGAGACTCCGACGTCAGTAAAAGTAACCAACGTCCAGAGTCTCATTTCAACCCGTCGTTGTTCAATCACTGAAGGGAACCTCGATCCGACACCAGTTGTCTAAGTTCACCTCCGCTCGATGTGTCATCGCGTAAAAGTCCGAGTTAGCACTTTCCAATGAGTGCCGCGCACCAAATCGTACAGCGATCGTAAGCCATAGAATCGAACGTGTGCCGAAGCGTCATCCGCATTGTTTACCACATTTCTCTCAAATACCCAGTTTGGTTTTCGTAAAGCCAGGGGTACTAATAACTGCTTAGCCCTTCTGGTAACAGAAATAGAGCTTGCTCGTGCGCGCAAGCAGAACATGGGATCTATTTTCCTGGATATACAGGGGGCATTTGACTCAGTATCACCATACAAGCTGAGTCAAAAACTAGAAAATGTGGGGCTGGGTCCAAAGTTCAATAACTTTCTGTTCAACCTTTTGTCGGAGAAAGCTATGTATTTCAACAATGGTCATGTTCAGCTAAAGCGGACCAGTTTCCATGGACTAGCACAAGGGTCCTGCTTGAGCCCCCTGTTATACAATTTTTATGTTAGCGAAATAGATTCTTGTCTAGCACCAAACTGCAGCATTAGACAATTGGCTGACGACGGCGTCATATCTTTTGCAAGCAGGGACGCCGCCGAAATACAACTGGCTTTACAAACCACGTTGGACAATCTTGCCGAGTGGTCTGAAAACCTTGGTATCAAGTTCTCTGCAAAGAAAACTGAGATGGTAGTCTTTTCTCCTTTCAGCGACACGACGAAAAACAGGGAGAAAAGACTATTTAACCCGAAAATTGATGTCTTTTTGTACGGTGCAAAGATATCAACTACCGACAATTTTCGATACCTTGGTGTTTGGTTCAATTCAAGGCTAAACTGGAGTACACACATCACCCATCTGGTGCAAAAATGCAGTAAAAGAATCAACTTTCTAAGGACAGTCACAGGATTCTGGTGGGGCACACATCCATCAGACGTCCTGCGACTGTATAAGACAACGGTACTATCCGTGTTGGAATATGGAAGCATATGCTTTCATTGGGTATCCAACACGCATATCCTCAAGCTAGAGAGGCTACAGTATCGTTGTCTTAGACTCGCACTAGGGAGCATGAAATCAACACACAACATGTCCCTAGAAGTGATGACCGGAGTGATGCCGCTAAAACTTCGTTTTGAAATGCTGTCGCTTCGCCTTCTAGTCCGTTCTTCAGTATCAAATCCCTTGATCGAAGAAAATTTTAAAGCACTTCTAGAGACAGGTTCTAAGAGCAAGATCTTGAAAATCTACGAAGATTTTGTTGCCCTACAAGTGCATCCTAGCGCTCCACAGGCATTAAACCGTGCTGCCCTTCCTGAGACCTACAGTTCCCTTTTAACAACAGATTCCTCGTTGCACGAGGAAATTAAGACCATACCGAATGATTTTCGCCCGATGGTAGTTCCGGGCGTTTTCAGGGATAAGTATGGCCATTTAGATCAAAGTAGCCAGTATTATACTGATGGATCATCCTCTAAGGAGGGCACCGGCTTCGGCGTTTTTAATGAGTCCGCCGAAGCATTTTTCAAATTGCGGGAGCCGTGTAGTGTCTACACCGCAGAACTAGCCGCAATCTTGTACGCACTATTGATGATAGCAGCGAGACCTTCGTATCAGTACTTCATGTTTACAGATAGCCTTAGCGCTTTTGAAGCACTAAGATCCCCGAAGGCTATTAAGAGTTCGCTTTTCGCTAATTTGGGTACCTTCTCATTGTGGAATTCCCGGCAACGAGAAGGCAGACTCACTGGCCAAAACAGGTACCCAACAAGGCGCATTTTATGACCGTCCGATCTCGGCCCGAGAGTTTCTTCGCCTACCACAGCAACTTTTCCTGTCTCGCTGGCAGAGCATGTGGGAGGCGGACGATCTCGGGCGATTCCTTTTCTCGATCTCTCTGCAAGTGTCTCTGCGGCCTTGGTTCGGTGGGCTCTCTGTGGACCGGGCATTCATACGCATGATGTCTCGACTCATGTCGAATCATTTCGCATTGAATGCACATCTTCAGCGTATAACTCTGGCTCAGACGAAGGTGTGTGGCTGCGGTGACGGATTTCTCGATGTGGATCACCTTCTGTGGTCCTGCGTGGAGTTTGAAACTGCAAGACCCTCCTTGTTGGGCGCAGTCGAGAGCATCGGCAAACGACCGGGTGTAGAAATTAGAGAAGTGCTGGCGACCAGAGACCTCGCTTACATGAGGCTCATCTTCCGATTCGCCAGAGACAACGGTCTCATCCTTTGATTCCGCATCCCTATTATCCTTCCATTCCATATCCGCCATCTCCTTTTGTTATTCGTTGTGTTGTCTTTGTCGTATGTGTTAAGTGTTTTTTTGTAGTGCCACGGGTGATCCGTTGACGAAGCAAGAGCATCCGGGGTTAATGCCGACACTGTTGTAAAAAGGGAGGCAGACTTTTTTGAGCAACAGTGTTCTTCATCTCTGTCTAGCCTCTGTCTAGTCGTTGGGTTCGGAGAACAGCCTCGTGATTAGCAGAGACCCTGCTGTGACAGGATGAATCTCGCCGATAGTTTCTGGATTCGGTGCTGGCCTGGTTGAGCTTGAGCTATCACTGCTGGGCAGTTTGAGGAGCGCTTTACGCAGGCAAATGTTTGTACTGTGCATATTACTGTTTTCTTTTTGTGTTGTTACAGTCCAGATCCGCTACACGGAAGGATGTTCCGCTTCACACACTAAACTACCACCAACAAACCAATAGAAAACAATAGAACCGGACCAACCTCACACAACCAACATCAACACAACCTTCACATTGGTCGTGGACAACTACACTGCAATCACCACATACCCACATCCGAGCATGCCCGGGATAAGGCAAAATAACAGGGAGGAAATGCCTGGTTAATTTAAATGTACTTGTAATTGTCAACACTCGCGGTGTTGTCAATACGGCGTCAAGCCGTCTAACTAAAAAAATAAATAAATATAAATATCTAATTGATGAGTTGGTAAATCCGAGGCAAGTTTGGAGAGTAGCAACATTTCCATGGTGAATTCGTCGCTCGAACACTTCGGTCGTATGGTTGCTCTGACGGAATGCCGCACATTTATTCCGGTACTGCCACCAACACCAGACAATGGCACGTTGACTAATTTCCGCGGCAGCCTCAAACGTTGCACTAATTCCCCAGTGATGAAACTGGACTGGGCCCCACTATCCAGGAGCGCTCGAGCTTGGTACTCGATCCCGTTGTCGTCCACAATGTTGAGTATGACCGTCGATAACAGCACCGTCCCCTTCATTCTTAACCCATCGTCGACTTCATTAGAGCTTTGTGCGGTAAGCTAAGCTGAGTGAAAGTGGAACTGGACGGCATAGGTTCGTGTTGGGTTGTTGAAAGCACAGCGGCTTCTATTGCGTCTTGTTCCATATGTAGCAAGGAGTGATGTCTTCGCTGGCACTGACGACACACCCATTTGGATGGGCACCTGTTCACCGAGTGTTCAGTTCTGAGGCAGTTAAAACATAGACCGAGCTCCTTCACCTTAGTCCTTCTCGCGCTGACCGACAATGCTAGAAATTCCGAACACTTGTGTGGATAATGTGACTGTTTGCTGCAGACTTTGAAGTTCTGAAGTGTGCTACTGAACACCTTGATGCTTGACGGTTTAGTTTTATTTATTTATTTATTTTCGTTATTACGGTCATGCCGTATGGTCGAGAAGACTCTCGACATGGTGTTTACAGAATATAATTGTAGTAGGCTTTTCCTCCTACTGTATTGTCTTATCCCGAACATACTCGGTTGAAGTGTTGCGATCGCAGCTCCATCTTGTTGCTGCATCATCCGTAAGTGGTCTTATAGCGTCGTTACTTGTAGCTTTCGTCCTTGCTGTGTAGAGTTCTGTTGGTTTGCTTTGTTCGTTGGTTGAAGCTGTCGCTCTTGTATTCGCTCAACTTGTGTACCGTGTTTTTTACATGTTCGCTACCTACAAGAATCCACTAATATACACGTGAAACAACCAATGTTAATTTATATGTTAACTACATCTGTTTATTATATTGATCCACACGATCCGCACATTAAGGCCGTCACCAGCTAAGAGAAAGCAGGATTCTTCTTTCGATCCTTCGATCCCCCCGAAAATCTTCATTTTTCATATAGCTGTGTAGAGCCCATGTTTCTATTGTAGCGACCTTGGCTGGGCCGCAACGATTTCGAGCGGCGGCGAGTTGTACGGCGGCTATTTGTCCGGCGGCTAACGACAGCGGAGACGAGAAGAAAGACACGACAAACTACGAAGAGAACGATACGAAGATTTTCAGGGCGATCGAAGGATCGAAAGAAGAACCGCGTTTTCACTTAGCTGGTGACAGCCTTAATGTGCGGATCGTGTGGATCAATATAATAAACAGATGTACTGTAGTTAACATATAAATTAACATTGGTTGTTTCACTCAATATGCCTATAAAATGCTGTTTATATTGATAAGAATAGCACTTTTTCAATGAATTTAGCCTGAAAATGTTTTAGGAATGGTTCGGTACGGAGTCCTAATTTTTATTCATCCTTCTTTCCGTTTCCTTCTTTCATGCCTTCTTGGGTTAGAGCTGTAACGGTCTTCCTTCTTATCGTCTCGATTGTGGGTTGAGAGCGGTCTTCCTTCCTACTTTCTCTGTTGGTCCTCCAGGAGATGTGATCCTCGTCGTGAATGGAATGATACTGGTCCTGGTTTGGATATGGCACCGTTTTTGTACTCTGGTGTCCGTATCCAGAACCTTCTGGCGCTTTGTATCCGCCTTCGCGTATCGGATTCCCGAATCTTCCGCGCTCGTATGGCCCGCCTCGCGTGGCGGGTTCCCGATCCTTCCAGAACTCGTACTTCGTGCGTTTTCCCATAGATGGCGTTCTGCAAGTGTTTGTGTCCTGGCTGTTTTTCTGTTCCGCGTTTCTAGCCTAGGACGATCAGTCGCTACAAACATGATGATCGGAAAATGTTGGTGGTGATAGTGAAACATTAATTGGAACTGAAGCGTTTTTGCAGGAAGAACCAGGAAAAACAAAATGATCATTAAATAACGGTGTTGGTGATGATAAAACAATTGGGGGAGTTTTATTAAAAGATGGCCAGATTGCAAAGGGTGGTAAAAGGTGGTGGTACCGATTGTTCTGCGGCTGTAACAACAGGTGACGAATACCATGGTCGAGATATATGCTGTCCATGATGCTGAAAACACAAAGGTAGTTTAGTTTCTTTTATACGCTACGACAGAAAACATACACATTACAGGATAGCCGCGCGTACAAGTGCTTGGACGATCACACCAGCGACGATGGATTCAAGGTTTTCGGTAAGCAGAATCACTGTATCGAACAATAAAAAAGATGCAACTCACCTTCACTTTACAATCTGCCCCCGAGTATTTCAGAATCACAAAGCAAGCTTTGACAAATATCACAGATGCAATGAAGAAAAGTACGCAATCACAAGAATCACACACACACCCACATGCGAGACAGAACAAGACGAATAGTCATAGAAAAAACTGTGGGGGTAAGAATATCCTTTCGGTAAAAGACTCGAAAAGGCCTCCCCTAGAACTTTTTGTGTGCAGCACTGTGGCCTTTCATTTTCAGTGCACAGTGGGATTTATGTATGGTCAAAGCTCGTTTGATGAAAACATTGTGCTAAAAGACCCGAGAAGGCCCCCTCTGACATCTTTTGTGTGCAGCACTGTGGCCTGTCATTTTTATTGTACAGTGCACAGTTTTGTATGGTCATATTTTCGTTTGATATAAACATTGTGCATTGTTCCTTAATATTGGACGGCGAGTAAAGCATGATAATATACTTTGTCACAAGTGATTTGAAATGTTATTAATCTTATTTTTCCTCCTTCACTGAATATCTATGCCCGTTAACAAGTATCGATCGAACCAATGTTCCGTTACAGTCCGGGAACACCGTGTATGTTGTAAGCCTGATTGGTCACTCCTAGCGTGACCAAAAATTATTACGTAGCTCCTGTAAGCCAATATAAATGGTCAGGATAGAGGGAGGGGGATTTAATCGAATAATAAGTAATATTTCATTCGACTTTATTCAACCATTTTTTACCACACTGGAAGCACACTGTGAAGCTTTTGAGAAGTGTACTGCGGATTGCATACATTCAGGCGTAAATCCTACAGTGCCTAACAAATATTGTGAGGGGGGGGGGAGCTTCTCAAGTCTATTAAGCAACAATGCACAATGTATTTGTCACACGATTTTTGACCATACAAAAACACACTGTGAAACAAAAATTACGGCTCACAGTGCACAAAAAAGATTAGAGCGGGGCCTTAAACCTGGCAGATAGCGGACAAGCATTGCAATTTCGTGCATCGTTCGTGATTCTATCAATTCAGAGGTCCAAATGCTTCAGCCAGCCCTGCCAGTAAGTCGTTGAGACATGCTATGCAAATAACCTAACGCATAGACGTATCAATATCGGACAGCGACGATATTTGCTAATTGGGGAAATGTCAAATGTCACATTAGCAAAACGATGAACAATAAACTATCTCTTCAAGAACAGAAAAAACGTGTTTCCCCCGTGATTCATTCTGTGTGCATGAATTATTCAACATGTCTAACAGTGAAAAGAAGCGGAAGTCTGATTCTGCTGCTCTAAGGGCTTACAAGAACGTGATGAAAGCGCTGCGGAGAAATCATCACTCGGGTGGAGAAACGCCAACGCCTTATGCTTCGCAGAGAACACGACCGTACGTCCGATTTGTAGATAGTGATAAGGAAGAGGAAAAGGACGATTGGCTGATCGATGATAGGAAAGCGATAAAGCGAAAAAAAAAGCCGTGTTTCTTCACTACATGGAAGTGGATTCGGAAGAAGTAAATCCTGTTCTTCTTTAACGAATGCACCAGAGGAACAGAGAAAGCTAATCCTAGAGCCATATCAACCGCCGACGACATCAACGATTACATCAATCTGCACGACACCTGTAGTACCTGCACCAGTGCTGCATGAAATAAAGGTGATCCTCGATACGGGTGAAACATATACGGTACATTACGACCAGAAGCTGATTTCAACGACACAGACGGTTGAATGGTTACGGAATGCGGTTGCTTTGCAGTATATTATGTGAGTGGCTGCGTAGTTGTGTATAGTAGAACGATCAAAACATTATAACTTCTTTTGTTATTTCTATGCAGGAAACACGGCAAAGATCCCTCAATCAAACTATACCTGTCGGATGGATGTGACACATGGGCGGATTCCGATACACTCCAGAAGCTGCTAAAACATAACTCTCCCAATGGCATCATAGTGCGAGGCAAAGTCTGCGGTAGGAATCACATTAATTTGGAACAGTTTTATGACGAGTACTGTCAGGCACACAACCTTGGTAGGTTTGTTGCGCGAGTCTTCTCCCACAAGATTACAAATATTGTTTACTTTTTTCAATTGTTTGTTTGTAGAAACTGATGTCGGTTTAAGAACACAGCTCTTACTGATGGATCGAGCTGCCAGCATCGTTCTCATGCCCGACTTTGCCTATAACATTCCAACGAGGCCCATTCCACCGCAGCACATACTCTACATGGTTATTTTTGTAAGCTTCTTTCAGCAGGACTGGCTGAAGCATTTGGACCTTTCAATGAATAGAATCACGGACGATGATATTGCAACGCTTGTCCTTTATCTGCCAGCTTGTCGACAACTTCGTATCCTTCGCTTGAATGGGAATTGTCTCACAAAAAAAGCGGTTAAGATGCTTTGCTTTGGATGTACCGACTCGGTTGATGCGATCGGCGCAGCAGCAAACCCAAATGCTCTTGGAGGAGGGCTATTGACCGAGCTGGATCTAAGCCACAACTTACTGTCCGACGATGCTTTAGTTCCGCTTGCTCGGTTGTGCAGAAATTTATCAAAATTACAAGTTTTGTGTATTAGTTCAACAGATATAACACACTTACCCAAGAACATGGACATCAAAAGATTACAGACCTTAGATGTTTCAGAAAATCCGCTAACAGAACAATTCGTTCAGTATCTTTTGAAGCTGCTTGGCGAAGGTTTCCTGCGTGAAGCACACCTTAAATCGCTTCCTGTCTATTGTAACACCCTTAAACACTTTCCCACAATCGAATCGATGTTTTGCGAATGCTCAATCTGGCCAACTGTCGGCTGTCGGATGATGAGCTAGAATCTTCAGTTTTACCTGTCATCGCGCGAAATTGTCCTTCGTTGACGCATTTGGATGTGTCGTTAAATACCGGGCTTACAAAGAGCTCTTTTCTGGCCGTGTTGAGGAGCTGTGCTGGGGCAGTGTTTAAATTACAGGAAATACGCTTCGAGCATGATGTCCAGTTGTGGGTAGATATGGAAAAGTACGCATCAACCGATGAGTTGCTGAAGTTAATCGAATACAGTCCTAGTGCGTGGTATCCCCGGCAAATAGACGCCATTCTGCCAGCTTACGGATATAGTGCAGAACGGTACGAAAAACTGCTGGCAGTGATAACCCATTTTTGGTCCGCGCTATGGCCATTGAGACAATCGAACACGAGACGGCTCGCTGATAGTTTACAGGTATCGCTTGGTGTTAATTCAACCAGCTGGTTTGCTGGTCAGTGATCATTCGTTCGTGTAAATGAAAGCTTAGCTTTAGAGCTTTCACTTTGTTGTACCTCACTTTGGCGTGGGAATAAAGATAAATCTCAAACTTATAACGTTACATCATCTACGTTTCACTTCTTTCCATATTGGTATCACACAACGCGTGTCCGTCACGCTCGGCCGCCTGACATCAAGTGTGCGCCCCTTCCTGCGCTCGGTAGCGATTGTGCCGTGAGGTTCGTCAAACCTGACGAGTTACTGAACGATACAGGATGGCTCATAATAAACGCGAGGAATAAACGAACAAACATAGATAATACCTCTTTAAAACAGCATATCTGTACAAAACGATGAAATTTTTAACATGTTCTTTCCAATTGAAATTCGTCCAAATACTTCCGAGTGTTTGATTGCCACTCTCTACTCTTATGTAGTTTCTTCTATTTCTTCTTAGCTTAGTAGCCCTTCTAGGTCATGGTCATGACTGGAATCTAATGGCGTACTAGACTTATTCATACCACGGAAGAGGATAACCTGTCCTCACTACAAGGAAACGGTTCGGATGCGAATAGAACCTCGGTCGTACCGTTTGAAGACCGGCGCCACTATAGTCTCTACCGCTGGTCGCCCTTAGTGTCTATATCGCGTTAATAAGCTTTTTCAATCTTTGTTAGCGATGAAACCAAGCCAGAATCATATCTGCCCTAGTAATCGTCGAAACCATTCCCAAAAGAATAATTCGAGACGTTTGTTGTTTGAGTCCTAGATTTATACTGAATTTATTAACAAAATGATCTTGCTTATATTCTAACTATGTATGTGTTCGTGTAGTAATATGGAGGAAATACGGTCGCCATGTAACGTGAAGGAAAATGGTCGCCATGTAGTACGCGGGATCGGTCGACGGGGCTTTGCGCATATGCGATTTGAGTCGCGCCGTACGTAAGACGAGAGCGACGAACAGCAACTTGCTGAGCGAACCAATTCTTCCCTTTATCGACTGTCCAGGCAATCGTGAAGATTCTAGATGAGAATCTTCCTTTCTGGATTGTTGGAGACATCGAGGCCTTACCTTTGGTAGGGGGACACTCGAAGCTCATCGGCGTTGAGTCGGCCAGGCGACTCTCGATATTCACAGGGAACATCCCTTACTGGCTCGTTGGAGCCTTTGAGGCCTTACCTTGGGTAGGGGGACTCTCAAAGCTTTTGAGGGGAATTGGACGTCAGATTTTGAGTTGCGTCAAGTCTCAGCCCAGAACCAACTCTCTCGTTGGCTGGGGAAGACAGCTTTATTTATACCAAAAATTTCTTAGTTTATGGTTAGCTCATTCGCCTTAAGTTAGGTTAAAACTCTTTACGTTATTGAGTAACTTCTTGGTTGACGGCAAGACCATAGCGCTTCGTTGTAAACAAAAGAATCAAGTTACTTATGGAATTTTCCTTAGGGTGGTTTCGTTTTGAGTCGTTTCCGTTTCTTTATTCATTAACCTGCTGATATGAAATTATCATTCATTGATTTGCTTGTTTCGGGGCGAACGCTGCGCTTGCATAAAATGTGTCGCTATGGATAAGTTGGTCGCAGTGCGATCGATTGCTGCGATTGCATAAAATGTGTCGCTATGGATTATGTCTGTTTGGATCAATTTGTTAGCGATGGTTCGGGGTGGATAAAGTGTTACGCTTAGTTGTTGACCGTTGTCTGCACAGTGCGATGTTTGGTGCATTGGTTGGTTTGGTTTCGTATTGCCTTGCGCAACTCGCTAGCCGAGTGCGCTAGTCGGTTTTTAATGTTCTTATTGAAAGGGGTGTTTGGTCAAATTTGCTGAATATGCTGTTCTTGGTGGGGTATAGGGTGCTTGAGTTTAAATAATTGTTGCGTAAGGTTCTGATGTGATTGATCGTTCCTACGTACGTGTTTATAAAATGTATGTTTTCATGAGGTGTTTTTGAGATGTATAGCAGAGATGCTACACCTCCCTTCTTTTGTTGAATAATGTTATGATTGAGCATGGTCTGGCGAAAGAATAACATTATTCACCTATGTCGGTTTTAATAGATGTTTGTGTAGTACTGACGTTTTGTTAGAAATGTTGTGTTTGATTTTGCAGTTTACATTTCCTATTTCTATTACCGTCAAAGGTCCTATGTAGACTGGATCTAGCTTGCTTCAGTTTTCATTTATTAAATATACTTGGTCTCCAGGTTTCATAATTATTGGGTTGGTTTTTTTGTTAAGTATAGCTTGTTACTTTTCCTTAGCTGCAATGAGATTTTTCCTGGCTATTTCGTTTGATTTTTGAAGTTTATATTTCATTTCATAATAGTATTGCTCTATGTTATACAGTGGGTCAACTTTTGATTTGTACATATTTTGTGGTAAATTTGCTTGCCTTCCAAAGACTAGTTCATATGGTGTAAATTTTGTAGCTGTGTGAAGGGTTGTATTATATACGAATTCTTAAAATTTCGTCCATTTGTCCCAATCGTTATGGTGCTCATTTGTGTAGCTTCTCAAATATTCATTCAAGCATCTATGGTTACGTTCTAGTGCTCCTATTGTTTGTGGATGATATGCTGTGGCAAAGGTTTGTTTTATCTTTAAAATTTCTGATATTTTATGAAGAATTTCGTTGTTATATTCCAATCCTCGATCTGATTTCACTTCCATAAAGTTTCCAAATGTAAGTATAATGTTCTCTACTAGAGCTCTGGCTATGGTGTTAGCTTCTTTGTTGGGAATTGGAATTAGTACTACGTATTTTGTCAAGTCACATTGAATAGTCACTGCGTAGCGGTTATTGTCGTTTGATTTCGGTAATGGTCCAACTGTGTCTATAGAAATTATGTCGAATGGTTTAGAAGGCGTTGTCGTCACAACGGTTTCTTCTTTTGTATGTCTAAGTGTTTTATTACTAATGCATGCTTTACAGTTCTTTACGAACTTCCGGATATCTGCTTTCATATTATGCTATTTATATTTTTCATGTAGCTTCTTGCATAGCTTATATTGGCCTATATGTCCTCCCGAAGGGGTCATATGATAATCAGAGATTGTTCTCAGCCTATCTTCCTGCGAATCTATCCACCTAGGTGGAGTGAAGATGACAATTTTAACATCGGAAATCGCTCTGTTTGCAACGTCTTTGATTGTCTGCATGGAAAAATACTCAAATATTTTATCTTTCGAGGATATAGCTAGCTTGTCTCGTTTATATCTTATGGCTATTTTGCGTATTTTATTTATAGCAAACTCTAATGTTTGACTATTCTTGGCCTTTTCTTTTGTGGGTATCACTGTTTTCCCTAGCGCTTTCTTGTAAGTATGATTGTATACAATGAGCTCAATCTTTTTTTCTACAATGCTTGATTTGATTTTCAGGAGTTTCCTTGTCTCAGATGGCCTATCTGTTTCCCATACTACAGGTTGATCAGTCGAAGGATACAGGAATATCCTTCTTTCTTGTCATAGCTCTTGTATTAACCATTAATATTGGCTTTGTTACCTCTGCTCTTGTTTTAGGTATGCATGCTTTCAATTCATCTGAGTTAGTTACTATACGCGACAATGCGTCTGCAGTTATGTTTGCTTTACCTGCTAAAAATTCTATCTCGAAGTCGAATTCTTCTAAATCTAATCTCATTCTTGTTAGTTTAGAAGTTGGATTTTTCATGCCAAACAGATAAACAAGTGGACGATGGTCTGTTCTGACTATTTTCAGGACTGACTGATTTTCGTCCGTAAACGTATGGTTTAAATAATTGATTGCGCAATGGATAGCTGTTAGTTCTTTTTCTATTATTGGTTTGTTCCTTTCTCCTGGTGTGAAACTTTTGCTGGCAAATGCTACCGGGTGGTCATTACCATCTGTGATTTGTGATAAAACTGCTCCACATGCTACCTCTGATGCATCCGTGGTTATAATGAATTGTTTGGTGAAATCAGGGAATTTAAGAACTTGTGGTGATAATAAATTTGGTTAAGAGTGTCAAATGTTTCTTGGCAATCCTTGGACCAATCGAATGTAACGTCTTTCTTAAATAAATTATTTAACGGTTTGGCAATTTTTGCAAAATCTTTGATAAATTTACGATAATAATTACAAAAAGCTACGAATCTTCTGGATTCATCGGCATTAGTTGGTACAGGAATGTTCCTAATTGCTTCGTGTTTAGAATCATCTGGGTAAATTCCTTTATCTGTAATTTTATGTCCTAAGTAGGTAACTTCAGTTTTGAAGAAACAACATTTATCTGGGTTAAGCTTAAGATTATATTTTCTTAGCCTATCAAAAACCTTAACTATGTTACTGATATGATGCTGTGCACTGCATCCAGTAACAATGATATCATCTATATATACAAATGCTAGCTCTGGAGTTAATCCAGCCATAGTTATTGCCATCATTCGCTGAAAACTGTTTGGACAGATGTTCAGACCGAAGGGCATGCGTCTAAATTGGTAGTGACCTGCTTGCGTTGAAAAGGCTGTAAAGCGTCTAGAATTCTTTTCCAACGGTATTTGGTGGAATCCTGACATTAAGTCAAGAGTGCTAAAGTATTTAGCTCTTCCTAGCTGGTCCAATATAGTGTCAATCCGGGGTAATGGAAATATATGTGATAGGATTTTTTTTGTTCAATTGCCTGAAATCTACTACCAGTCTCCATTTTTTATCACCATCGTTCGATTTCTTTGGTACCAAAAGAATCGGTGAGTTGTATGATGATACTGAGTGTTCTATTATGTCATTTTCGAACATCTTATCTACCTGTTTCTGAATTTCCTCTGTTTGGGAGTGGATTTGCTTATAATTTGGAATGTATGTGGGTATATTGTCTTTGAGTGTAATTTCTTGTGTATAAAAGATATTCGTAGTTATTGGATCCTCATCAACATAAAAAATATCGTTATAATGTGATATTAGTTGCTTTAGCTTCTCTTGTTCTGATTTTGGTGTATTTTCGACATGAATTTTTCCTAATGATTTTTTATTTTTGTTGATGTATTAGCTGATGTTTCGGAGGCTGCGTTATTTTGCATGCTATAGTTTGATAATGGTGCATGAGAAGGTTGAAAATCTCTGTTGGTAATGTAAACATTGGAATCGTTTGTATTTATGAACTTGACCATTTGATTGTTTTTGTTTATTATAGTATTTGCACTAAATACACCTGGCTTAATTTCTTGAGCGAAAATAACTGCGTCCTCTTTAATGTTTGGTAGATAAACTCTTCTGACTACCTCACTTCGTGTAGGTAGGATAATTCCACCAGCATCTTCATTTTCTAATGAATGCTGTACTTCTTCTCCATTATAATTGAAACGGAGTAGTTCGAAATCATAATCTACTTTGCATCTGTGTTGTTTGAAGAAGTCTCTTCCTAGAATGCCATCTGCATAGATACCAACATCCTCTGGTACGATGTAAAAGTCATGTTTGATTATTGCATTGCCAAAACTTATTTCTGAAGTAATGTGACCTAGTGTATTGATCGATTTATCTGAAATTCCTCGTTAGGTTAGGTTTTCGTTGTTGTTCACTATCTGGTTCTGTTTCAATTTTGAGGCTTTAAAAAGAGATATCGATGCTCCAGTAACGATTATGAACGTACAATGATTTTTTGCAAAACATGCTTTAACCTTGATATAGTCTGTTCCTGTAAGGTAAATTGTTTGTATTGGCCGCGAATCATTTACGGCTGATTCGGGTCTAAAAAAGAGGTTTGCTTTTGGTTTGATAAGAGAATTTCCCTTCCTTGACTAACACTTCTTTCAATATCGTGGTTTTGTCTCCAGAATTGTGCGTCTGGTTCATGTGCTTGGGTCACATAGACGCGTCTGGTGTTTTGTCTATCCTGATTTTGATTATTGTGGCTGTAGTTTGTGATCGCCAGTCTGTTAGGTGTGTAATTATTACTATTTATGTTTTGATTGTCGTTCCTCGGATTCCTGTTGTTGTTGAAGTTCCTGCTGCTGTAGTTGTTTTGTCTATTATTTGGATAGTAACTCCTAACGTATTAGTTTCTTATGGGAGGGTTGGGGGGGGTATCTATGCCATGGTCGTTGATAGTTTGAGTTGTTTGTTGGTCTTCTATTCGCATTGTAATTGTTTTGTCTAAATGACAGAACATTCGAGCCACTTTTGTCTTCATTGTTTTCGTTTTGGACAATTTTGTTGGTGGCTGCTGTAATGGACGAAAATTCTGTCCATTTCAAAATTGTTTTGGCTTCTTTGCTGGGGATTTTTTCTATGAGTGTATCAATTCCAGCCTTTGTTGTCATTTCGTTTGCTAGATCTTGAGGCGTTTAGCGCTCCAAATAAACCCTTTTCAGTTCGTGCTTTAGTAATTCTACCAGGCTGCAAATAGATTTGGGATCATGTGTTCTAATTGCTTTGAGTTTTGCAATTATGTTACTCTGGTCTACTTTTTTCTGACACCTTGTTCTGACGTTTTCAATCAACTCGTCGAACGTGGTTATGTTGCTTGGTAAGCCAGCAATTGCTTTTTCTGTTAGCCTGGTTATTAGGAATTGAACCAAAAGTGGTTCATGTTCTGGTCCATTCAATTGCTTAACCAGATTTGTTGAATTCAAGAAGGTTATAAATTTCTCATTAGACTCATCGTAGAATGGTACTAAGGCACTCGTAGTTTTTATGTCGAATGCCTTTTTTATTTCTTTTTCTACTGTCACTGTGTTATAAAAAATATCTTCTGTGCTATTCGCTTCTTCGTTGTCGGTTTCTTTAAGATTTTCCTCTACGTTATTCGGCGTAATATATTCAAACTCTATTCTAGAGTTTATATCCGTTACAAGGGTTCGTGAAACTTTACGGTGATTCAACAGCTCATTGATAGTGTATTTGCTTTTGCAATCATCAATTTCTCTTTGTATTTCTTTAAAATACTTTTCTGCTTGAAGTTTAAGTTGCGTTAAATTACATGTCCTAAGTTTAGTGGAGCTTTGTTGCAATTTCTTTTCAATACTATGCAACCTTTCAATATTATCTAATATTTTCGTCATTTATATGTTTGCTTGTATATATATTATGAAGCTAGAAAAATAAGCTAACCATTGTATGCAGCATAAAATTAATTCGCGCTTTCATAATGTCGATGCTGGGACCAGTTTATGAATGCATGTATGTTATCATCATTTCTTTCTTTCCATAGAATCAATTTAAAGAAGCGAAATTGAAACGAGGAGTGTTTTCCTTATAAAACTCATTTCCATTTTTCTTTTTCATCCTATGCGAACTTATTCCCTTTTTTCTTTTTGCGAGGTGGATACTGCAGCTTTAGGTTTTCTTTCGGATTTCTCTCTTTTTTCCCATTCAATGGAGACCTGATAATGTTAATTTGTTTTATCATTTATGAATTTAAGTGTTTTTTTTTTATTTCTTTCAAATTTTTCAAGCCTAAAAAGAAAAAGTTTTGTTACCATTTTTTTGTTTTTTTTTTTTGTTGTATTTATTACTATTGAGCAATACGGCCAGGCCGTTCTTTATGAATAAAAAAAATTTATTACTATTGTTATAATCTTTTGTTTTACAATCTCAACAACGACATGAGGATTTCAGTTCCTATAGCGAACATTTTTCGGTGGGATAAGTATCCCGTTTCATACCTGCAGTAAATTTGCTGTCTGACGCCAGCTCTGGTCGGTTGGCCGTTTCTAAAAGCGCCTCTATCTCGGCGCGATGCTCCGTGACGTCCTTCTCGTCGGGGATGTGAGGGCCAGTGTACTCTCCATCTTCATTAAAGTCTCTCAATCCATGAGACATCTTCTGGCTGTTGTTTTCAGCGGTGGGGTAAGGTGGTTTTCTGCGGGCTGACGACGGCGGGCTGGTGACGGCGGGGTAGTTGTTCTGTGGGCTGGCGGCGGCGGGTTAGTCGTCTGTGAGCTAACGGCGGCGGTGTACTCGTCTGAGGCTGATGGCGGTCTGGTGCTGGAGAATTGCTTCGGGATTTGGTGGCGAGACGGAAGTGACTTCTTGAATTGGTTTTGGCCCTTTATATAGCTCTTTCCAAACGTTCTATATCACTTCACTTAAGTCACGTTATTTTAGCAGTGTTTGGTAAATTTCCATTATGTCGCTGTCTTGACTGATTTTGGCTCTGGTTGCACATGAACGCGTATCATTTTGCACTGAAACTTAGTCGTGGTCTTGTTGCCAGTTATAGCATAGCCGTTATTTGGTGCACATGAGGTTTGTTTTCGGTGAATTTGTGATGGTCAGCGGTTGCGTGAGCTGCTGTTTTCGGCTGTTTTCACTGCACTTAAGTCATGCATCGGTTTTCCATAGTTATTTTAACACCTTTACCACCTTCACTGTTCATATGCATCCACGTTGGAGATTCCTATTTCTTTGGATCGCCTTCCACTGTGGTAGTCGCTTCATCTTGCACAATTGACGTTTCACAATTTAGAAATTGTTTAATGATTTTCACTTCACATGCGTTGTTTTTTTTACACTGTGGCTGCGCTTTGCATTTCTAAAGCTCTCATTGCTTGCTTTCTAAGAATTGCTTTGTAAGCTTTCCATAGAGCAAATAGCACTTGTCCTAAGCCCAAAATAACAATTAGCCACAATTTCCAATCGTGGTTATCGTGGGCCTGCTTATGATTTTCTAAAATGTTCATTATTTTCACATGAGCATCCCCATTGAAAGAGGGATTGTGATGGTTGTTATCGAACATTTTTACGAATTCAAGAGCACCACTTTTTGATATTTTAACCAATGAGCTCATTTCACTTAACGGTCATTTGTTCACGATTTGATTCTACATATCTATTCGTCACTGTAAAGTTGGTTATGAACAAAAATGACCAACAGGACATCTTTGCAAAAAACACGCGTCGTAAAAAAATACACAAAATTCACAAGGCATTTCCTCCTTTGATTTGCCCTTATACCGGGTTTACTCGGTTTAAGATGATTCTCATTTCACGTATATCACTAGTTCGGTATTGCAGCTCCATCACTTCGTATTCTGATTGTGCATAAGTGTCAGTTAAACCATTCGATATGGCACATTCATGCACTTTATTCGACTCACTCTTCACTAACGGTGGTAAATGATTCACTCATACGCTTTTCAGATAAAAATCACGGTCAACTTACATACTTTTCACGTCACGAAGACTACAGATTAATATCACGGTAGCCATGTACTATACGGTCACCAAGTAACATGGAGGAAAACGGTCACCATGTGATACGCGGGATCGGTCGTTCTTTTACGTGGGGGCTTTGCGCATATTCGATTTGAGTCGCGCCGTACTTACGTGGTTCATTTGGGTTTCGACGTGAACGACGAACAACAACTTGCTGAGCGAACCAATTCTTCCCTTTATCGATTGTCCAGGCAATTGTGAAGATTCTAGATGAGAATCTTCCTTACTGGATTGTTGGAGACAGGTCTACCTTTGGTAGGGGGACATTCGAAGCTCATCGGCGTTGAGTCGGCCAGGCGTCTCTCGATATTCAGAGAGAACATCCCTTACTGGCTCGTTGGAGCCTTTGAGGCCTTACCTTGGGTAGGGGGACTCTCAAAGCTCTTGGAAGAAATTGGACGTCAGGATTTGATTTGCATCTAGTCTAGCCCAGAACCAACTCTCTCGTTGGTTGGGAAAGACAGCTTTATTTATACCAAAAATTTCTTAGTTTGTGGTTAGTTCATTCGCCTTAAGTAAGGTTAAAACTCTTTACGTTATTGAGTAACTTCTTGGTTGACGGCAAGAGCATAGCGCTTCGTTGGGTCGATTCGTTTCCGTTTCTTTATTCGTTCACCTGCTGATATGAAATTATCATTCATTGATTTGCTTGTTTCGGGGCGAACGCTGCGCTTTCATAAAATGTGTCGCTATGGGTGAGTTGGTCGCGGTGCGATCGATTGCTGCGCTTGCATACAATGTGTCGCTATGGATTATGTCTGTTTGGATCAATTTGTCTGCGATGGTTCGGGGTGGATAAAGTTTTACGCTTAGTTGCTGAACGTTGTCTGCACAGCACGATGTTTGGTGCATTGTTGGTTTGGTTTCGTATTGCCTTGCGCAACTCGCTAGCCGAGTGCGCTAGTCGGTTTTTAATGTTCTTATTGAAATGGGTGTTTGGTCAAATTTGCTGAATATGCTGTTCTTGGTGGGGTATAGGGTGCTTGAGTTTTGATAATTGTTCCGTAAGGTTATGGTGTGATTCACCGTTCCTACGTACTTGTTTATAAAATGTATGTTTTCAGGAGGTTTTTTTGAGATGTATAGCAGGGATGCTACCAAATGAAATGGAGTGTTTTGAAAAGATAAAATTGTAATTATCCTTTTCAGATATATTAATACATCCAGATCATTCTAAACCGTATATATTGACAACGGACGCATCCGATTTTGCTATAGGTGCTGTGCTTTCTCAGGGAGAAATAGGAAAAGAACGACCAATTCATTTTGCGTCGCGTACTTTGACAAAATGAGAAGAGAAGCATTCTGTACCTGAAAAAGAGATGCTAGCAATGTTTTGGGCATTAAAAACATTTAGAAACTATTTATATGGTTCTAAATTCATCATATACACAGATCACCAACCATTAACCTTTGCCTTATCTCCAAAAAACACGAACGCAAAGCTTAAGAACATGAAAGCTTATCTTGAAGAAAATGATTATCAAATCATGTATAAACCAGGAAAATCTAATGTAGTAGCGGATGCATTAAGTAGGAATGTCAATATCCTTACAAGTACACAACATTCTGCTTCTGATAGTGGCGATATGTTCATCATATCCACTGAAGCACCATTCAATGTATTCCGACACCAAGTAATAATTCATCAAGGCAATAATAATGTAGAAATAGAACATCCTTTCCCTAACTTCGAACGCAAAATAATTCATATACAAGATATTAATGAAGACTCTCTTTTACAGATACTAAAGCAGCATTTCAACTTTTCAAAAGTGAACGGATTATTAACAGATGAGTTTATCACGGCTTAAATTCAAGATGCATACAAAAAATACTTTGGAAGACAAAAACTGTAAAAATCCGTATAACACAAAAAAAACTAACCAATGTACCAGATGAAACCGAGCAATGGGATATCATTTTGAGAGAACACCATCGCGCTCATCGTGGATTGGAAGAAAATAAATCGCAAATTTTAAGAAAATTTTACTTTCCTCATTAAAATAAAAAATTTTAGGTATTTACAAAAAATTGCCAAGTATGCCACCAAAGTAGATATGATAGAAATCCTATTCGTTTTCCAATTCAAGCAACTCCAATTCCTTCTGAACCGTTTGAAATAGTACATTTGGATATAATGTTTATTGCATTTCTTACTTTCCTTACATATATTGATAAATTTTCTAAATTTGCACATTTGTTTCGTAAAATCTCGAGCTGCGATTGACGTGGTACCAGCAGTAAAGAAACTTATCTCTACATATAAATTTCCAAAATTGATAGTTAAGGACAATGAGAAAACTTTTAAAATAGGTTCATTAGTCAACTTCTTCAATGAGAATTTCATTAAAACATACTTAGTAGCAACAGGGCGAAGTGAAATGAACGGAACCGTGGAACGTTTCCATTCTACATTACAAGAAATCTATAGAATAACTAAAGCAGAAAACTACAACAAGACTCCTACTGAATTAATTCACATTTTCCTTACAAAATATAACAATATTTTGCACATTCACATTCCCGTACACAATATAACAATTGTACCAAATATAGCCCATACGAGATTATAATTCCCAGCAGTAACAGTTCAGAGATTGTATCAAATGTGTATAAAAACCATATAATAAAACAAGAAAACGATCTAAAATATCATTAAAAGAATTTGAGAGCTAAGCCAATAAATTTTACAAACAATGCTTTTGAAAAAACACGATTGAGATCCAAAACAGCTCCGCGGTACAAAGAAATAAGAATAGATAAAGTTAATAGAAGCACTATAACCACCACTGATGGAAGACGTGTTCATAAAAATGATATAAAGATTCGCCAAAACTTACTTACTTACTTATCAGGCGCTACAACCGCTTTGCGGTCTTGGCCTGCTGCAACAATCCTCGATACCGCTCACGGTTCAGCGCCGTCATCTGCCAATCCGTTATCCCGGCCGTTCTGGCGGACGCATCAACGCCATCACTTCATCTCAATTTGGGCCTACCACGCCTCCTCTGTCCTTGTGGACGGCCTAAAAGGACTTTACGGGCTGGGTCGTCCGGTGTCATTCTCTTCTCTGTTTGTAATAAATAAATTAGTCCTCAACAAAACTCGGTGTTGGTCAGTCGCAAAAGTATTAGAAAGAACCCTTGGGGAATTACCCCTCATAAATCGCGTTAGACTTATTGAATCGATTAGTATTATGTTGCACCGAACCACGTACGATCTAGGTAGCGAAACTTAATGCCGCTTTCGCCTTTTTCACTGTCGCGTGTTGATGCTGAGATTGCACTTTTCACTGTCGCGCGTCGAACTTATCGAACCATGGATGATGGTTCAGTTGGTCGGCAAAATTCGATGCTGAGATCGCACTTTTCACTTGTGCACGACTAATTTATCGAACTGTCGATTAATGTTCAATGTACCGAGCCACGTACAAATTAACCGGCGATCACACCTAACGTGCCAAACTTTTCGGCCCGTCCGTGGGTCACTTCACCTAAACGTGTTGTATTTAACGATTTAGAACGATAAAGAGTGAGAGTTTGATGTTCCTCTCTGGAGCCACCATGTCGCGTGCGCGAAGCTAGCCTCGCGACGCGTTTCTTTAGACAGGCGCAGGTACCGTCGACTAAAGACCAATAATACTCAAACTCGTTCGAATGGTGAAATGACAATCTTTATTGAAACTTATTCGCGTGTTATATCTAATTATTGCTGACTAACTATTAACATGTATTATCTCTGGGTAATTTTAAACGATTTGAGTAACATCTTTTCTGCTTCTTCTTGGTTTAACAATATGGTTCCCCAAACTAGAGTGCTTATAACCTTATGATGCATTTATTTTAAACAATGCATCTAGGCTGTACGAAAAACTAATTTGAAATTGGTCAATATAAATTCCTTTTTTTACCAAGGTTAAAAAGTGATTGGAGTTAAGGTGCCCTTTTACGGTTTCGAGAAGGAAATGTCTCCAAACCATCTTCAATTGTATTAAGCTTAGTAATTTAGATTTAAGAAATACGGCCAGGCCGTTCTTTATGAATAAACAAAAAAACAGCGATTGGACTGAAAATATCCTTTCAAAACCACCTCATGTAACAGGTTCATTTAATGGTGCTTTTGAAGCTGTGAACGGCAAGGGGTTTCTTCGATCGAGGACACGCTCACCGTTAAATTGTTCATCTATTCCAGGATAATCTTCACCGATCAAACAAATACCCTTAAACCTGGATCAAGCCATCAATAATCTATCACAAAACCTATTAGAGGATTCATTCTATCGCCAAAAACATAGAGATATCTTTCTCTCTTTAATGTCGAATCCAATATTATCATTCATAAGTATGAGTCCAATATTTCAATCCTCTTCCTTGAAAGATATATGGATCTTTGGAGATGCCGTTTTCGGTGGCAGTCAGATAGAGGTCAGGTGTGATGGGTGAGTTTCGTAGCGTAGATTTCTAGGGTGGAAAGTATTGGTCAATTGCTTATGGGTAAACTTCAGCATCAACAAATCTTTAGCAGGTTCTGTTGTCAATTATGTAGCAAAACCGCACTGCCATGGGTATTAATCTGACGCTTCTTGAAGGATGACATAGACTCTCCATATCTTACTCAGACTCAATACTTCCACGAAGTACAGAACCATAATATGTCCTCTAACCTCGCAGAAGCATGGATGATATGGCTAAATTGAGCTGAGGAGGATACTGTTTCCTGGTCTATAGGTGATCCAAGTTACCCCAAGACTCAACATAGAGCGATGGAGACTGGTTTTTATGGTAAAGGACTTCGTGATTGCATGGATGATATGAGGAAGTACTACCGGAAAATACCGCTAGGGGATGACCCTCACAGACTACTGATCCATGATGGAACAAGCCATCAGCAGTACGATCGAGCAAACAATTGGTCTCGTGTCTCGTAGCCTGAGGAAGGTCTGAGAAGAATACAGCGCGCAGCCGATGTCAGATTCATCCAACGTGTCGATTGCGTCTGTTCGATAATGTGTAAAGACCGAGTAAAGTGTGTAAAGGTCTTTTTACCTCGGTTTCCACTTTTACACCATAATGCGATGTGAGTGTAGTGTATCTTTAACACCTTTATCGATCATTTGTGATAGTATCAGTAATAAGATAGATAGTAATGTAGTAGACTAAGTTACAATCAAAGAGCGAGGCAGTTACACGATATCTGCCTACCACGAACGACTGTTTAAAACAGATAACAATCCACAAGAGTACGGGTCGTAGTATTCTTGATATTCGGAGAAGCTGTTGCGTGAATATGACGTCAGAAGCTAACAAGAAATACTTCTGAACTAAGCAACAGCCAATGCTACTGGGACAGATACTCCAAGTACGAATGTGATTGGTGTTAATGCCTTGTTGGTGTCGATTCTCAACAGAGAGCGCTAGTAGTCTAGCCCATTTCATAAAAGAAAATAAATTTCCAGTGTGCCCCTAAATGTAGGTCATGCATGTGCGTATTAACGAGCAACGAACCAATAATTAAAATTACGAAAATAGTTATGCATCGCTAGAACTAAAACGAATGCTTGTTGAGATATATAAGCAAGGAAGTGCACTTTCATCGGGAGAGGGAGAGATGTTGTGGATGGTGGACTAAACTTTACTTAGGGGAAGTAAAGTTGATGGATGAGAGGTGTTCCTTCTCTCCAGTGCAATATTAATTCAGTTCAGTTCAGTTCAGTTCGGATTTTATATCTATTTCGGTATCATGTGTAAATGTCTTAATGTGTACATGTTATAAACATTTGTTTTTACGACAGTCAAGGTAAATGTCACAGCTTTGTGGCAAAGTACCGCTCGGGAAGGGATAGTATATTAATCGAATAGTTCTTAGGTAAATGATTGAAGCAAAATGAATTCAGCGATTCACCAATAGTAGTTTTATTTTCATTGTCATCCGTAGTTTTCATCATTTTCTTCATTGGCACTACAACTTCGAGAGGTTTTGGCCGGCAATTACTAGCTTTCTTTATTTCACTTTCACTGCTTTGTAGTCAATCCAGCGGATAGGGAGATTCGATCCTCTGAAGTGCATAAACACCAAGTGCAATTTAGGGACAAATATTTCACTGTCCTTTCTTTTGCTTATCAATCAGATTTATAACATACTTAAATGTTCTGCATGATAGCGTAATGTCGCGCCATGAATACAGGTAAAGTATTTAGCGTGTAAACGTGCCCACAATCGCGTCCAAGGATGCCTACACGAGTGTTCCTGATGTTATGGATGGTTGTGTGTCTGTAGTTTATGCGAAATTGTTTTCGAATAAATCTTCTCGAGACAGCGCGAAAACCGCGGTCTAAACTTGTGATGCGAATGTTGATCAACCGTTGCGCGCAAAATGCAGATGCAGCTTTTATGACGCGGTGTGTGATGCTTCTGACGCCATGACCCTGTTGGCGACATCCCCACCCTCGTAATTCCTTTCAGAGGGGTTACAATGCTATTACGCGTTTGATGGTACGGGTAATGGTTTCTATTGACTTCGGGGATGCCGCTTTACAATAACGGATGCTATTATTATCGCAATGGTTTTCATGCTCATGGCTATTCCTATAGTTATCACTAGTTTTAGATCTTTGCTCTTCTTTTCGTTTATTGGCGAAACCGAAGACAGCTGTTTGAGTGATTTAATGTAAGTTTTGTAGAGTTTGTTTTGCCTCGCTATAACTGGTTGGATGGTTATTCCATTAGATTCTATGCTACATGTTTCGGATAGTGTGTTCACCCCTATATTGTGAGCAGGGTTTGTTATTATCCGATTGCAGTTTAAGGAAAATCTGTTTGGCTGCGTCGTATAGTACAAATTTTGTTTGGCGAGTGAAGATTGCCAAGTATTGCAGGTTTTATGTGCAGAGTTGGTCCAATGGCCGAGGCGACAGCGGCACTGGTCTTCACACGGCAGGGTCCCGGGGTTCAAATCCCATCCAGATCGGCTCCCCGTCAGTAGGTAGGGCTTACTACTTCACTACGGGTAAAATTAAGTCACAGAAAGCCAGAAATGGCAGGTCGAGACCTCTCGAGGTTGTAGTGCCAAGGAAGAAGAAGAAAATGTGATTAATGATGTTCCCTTTTATTTATTTATTTATTTAAAGTGTGACGGCTAGATGCCGTATAGTGGACACCGCGTGTGTTGACGAATTGCAATTTCACAAATATAACAAAATACAACATTTAACAAGGAATTTCCTCCCTGTCATATGCCTTATCCCGGGAATACTCGGCTGTGGATGTGTGGCTATTGCGGCGTGGTAGTCCAGGTCTATTGTGGTGGTTGTATTGAATTGCTATTGGAGGATGTTCGATATTTTGGTCCGGTTCTATTGCTGTCTGTAGGTGTGATGGTGGTGGTGGTGTGTATGAAACATACAACATCCTTTTGTGCTATCTGACAAAGAAGAAACAAAAAGATAACAGCAATCTGGACAGTACAAACATTTGCCAGCGTTCCTCAAACTGCCCAGCAGTGGTAGCCCAAGCTCAACCACAAACTATCGACGAGATTCATCCCGTAACAGCAGGGTCTCTGCTAATCACGAGGCTGCACTCGCCGACCACCTCCGAACCCAACGCCTAGACAGAGGCTAGACAGAGAAGAGAAACACTGTTACTCAAAATAGTCTGACTCTCTTCTTACCACAGTGTCGGCATTAACCCCGGATGCTCTTGCTTCGTCAACGGATCACCCGTGGCACTACAAAAAAAAAAACTTAAGACAAAGACAACACAACGAATAACAAAAGGGTATGGCGGATATGGAATGGAAGGATAATGGGGATGCGGACTCAATGGATGAGACCTATGTCTCTGGCGAATCGCTAGATGAGCCTCATGTAGGCGAGGTCCCTAGTCGCCAACACTTCTCTTATTTCTGTAGCCGGTCGTCTGCCGATGCTCTCGACTGCGCCCAGCAAGGAGGGTCTTGCGGTTTCAAACTCCACGCAGGACCACAGAAAGTGATCCACATCGTGAAATCCGTCACCGCAGCCACACACCTTCGTCTGAGCCATAGTTATACGCTGCAGATGAGCGTTCAACGCGAAATGATTCGAAATAAGTCGAGACATCATACGTATGAATGCCTGGTCCACAGAGAGCCTACCGAACCAAGGCCGCAGGGACACTTGCGGAGAGATCGAGAAAAGGAAATGCCCGAGATCGTCCGCCTCCCACATGCTCTGCCAGCGAGACAGGAAAAGTTGCTGTGGAAGACGAAGAAACTCTCGGGCCGAGATCGGACGGTCGTAAAAGGCGCCTTGTTGGGTACCTGTTTTGGCCAGTGAGTCAGCCTTCTCGTTGCCGGGAATTCCACAATGAGAAGGTACCCAAATTAGCGAAAAGCGAACTCTTAATAGCCTTCGGGGATCTTAGTGCTTCAAAAGCGCTAAGGCTATCTGTAAAGATGAAGTACTGATACGAAGGTCTCGCTGCTATCATCAATAGTGCATACAAGATCGCGGCTAGTTCTGCGGTGTAAACACTACACGGCTCCCGCAATTTGAAAAATGCTTTGACGGACTCACTAAAAACGCCAAAGCAGGTGCCCTCCTTAGAGGACGATCCATCAGTGTAATACTGGCTTATATGGTCTAAATGGGGAGTTTATACTGGAACGTCGAAGCGAGCGGTTCAGGAGCTTGTGTTTTCTCCCAAATCGCTCGTTATCAGCTAAAGCCGGTTTTCTTATCTTGAGTCTAATCTCTAAGTAAAAGTGATCATCGATCCCAAAGCGTTAGTGCGTTTTGCCTATGGGGAAGCGTAAAAAGAGAGAGGTGCTTCGGCCATCTCTCTCTAACCCGTCGGAGCTTACTCCAAAAAGCCGAAAGAGACTCTTGTGTGCGTGAGTGATGGTACTCCTGACGACGCCGATGAGGAGATAGGAGAATTTGCAGAGGTGAGCTACAAGGGAGGAGCTCGTCGTAAATCGGTAAACGCTGCCCCATCCGATAACAATATATCTGCAGCAGCATCCAAGGAGGTTCGACCGCCGCCTGTGGTTGTAAAACAACCTTCCTTATTTCAGCTCAAACATGAGCTTAAAGATTTTTCTGGAGTGGAATTCCAATGTATTGGAATAGGAGTTAAAGTTTACGTGAAATCGCTCGAGGATCACCAACGCCTGATCAGCCTTCTTGAAGGAAGAAAGGATGCGCTGTTTTATACTCACGACATTCCGCAGCCACAGCCATTCAAGGCTGTCCTTCGCGGGCTGCCGCTGACGGATGCTAACGAAGTTATGGCAGAACTGCGAGACCGCTATTCCATGAAGCCAATTGAGGTTTTTCGTATAATACGACGAAACGAAGACACGAACACGTACTCATCGCACTTGTATCTAGTGCATTTTGAGAAAGGTACATGTTCTCAAGAAGCCCTCAAAGAGGTGCGTACGATTCAATCCATCAGGGTACGTTGGGAGGCGTATCGAGGTGGACGTCGACGATTGACACAATGTCTTCGATGTCAAGCTTTTGGACACGGCTCGCGCAACTGTCGAATGAATCCCAAATGTCCAAATTGTTCGCTAGAATACGTGCTGGCAAAGTGTAAAGCGGCAAGTGACACACTACGGTGCGCCAATTTTAATGGAAGTCACAAAGCAAATGACCCGCAGTGTCCTCAACTGGCTAAATATCGTCAAATTCGGGAGCGTGCATCAGCAACGCTCAGCAACGAGTAAATTTTCGTAAGGCTATGCAACCTAAGGTGGTGCCTGCCTCTTCAGTATTCCCGCCACTGAATCCACGTGCTGAAAGACCTATTCCGACTGTGTCTGCTGCAGATACACATCGCAAGGAACCGCCTACTGTTGTCATCCCTCCTGGTATGCAGTACGCCATGGTGGCAAAAATGACATCACCATTTCGTTGCAACACTGCGGAAGAACCTCTCCCATCTGACACCGGAGCTCCGCTACATGATGCAGCTACTTTAATGGGCATTTTCACAGAGATGGTTGAGCGGCTCAGCACATGCCGTTCCCGTCGAGACCAAATCACCGTCATCGGGGAGTTTGCTATTCGCTATGGCTAACAAACTCCGAATCGCCACCTGGAATGCTTGTTCTGTGAGACCGAAGAAAATCCCGCTTGCTGATTTTCTTCGAAGACAAGCCATCGACATCATGCTTATCACAGAGACCCACTTAAAACCGGATGTAAGTTTTGCGCTTCCGGGCTACAACTTGGTACGGATGGATCGTCGCGGGTCCAATACGCGAGGAGGAGGGGTAGCTATCGCCGTCAGAAGTGGTATACTCTTCACCCCGTTACCGAGCTACAAAATCACAATGTTAGAAGCTGTCGGAACTGAAGTACATTCAGTCACTGGGGCAATACGGTTCGCAGCTGTATACTGCTCGCTCCAAGGTCGGCATGACCTTGGTCACGATGCTGCCTTCAAGCGCGACCTCTCCATCATCACCAGAACGAATGCCTAACTTGTCGTGGCTGGTGACCTTAATGCTCGACACCGCATGTGGAACAATATGCGCTCCAACACCAACGGTAGACTTCTCTTCGACCACGCCCAGCAAGGTCACTACACTGTTGAGTATCCAGACTCTCCGACCTACGTAAGATCGAGAGGTTCATCCAGCACCTTAGATATTTTCTTAACCAACGTTGGGATAGGGAAGCCAGTGACGCTGGATGAGTTAAATTCCGATCATTTTCCGGTATTAACTGAGGTGACCTTCACAGCTAGCCGTAGTCCAAAACTACAACGAAACGACTTCCTCAGTGTTGACTGGCAGCGTTTTGGCCGGTTAATGGACGGCGAATTGCATGAAACAGAATGCAATATGGTTGAGGAGATTGACCTTGCGATTGATATGGTAGAAAGGGCAATTAAGAAATCAGAACAGGTATGTGTTAGGACTAAGCCCGTTCCGAGTGAGTTTGTGAACATAGACCCCTATACATTGGAACTGATATAGATGCGAAACTTTCAAAATACTAGTAATAGGCTTTATAAAGGTCAAGCAGCATCTTTGGCGAGGGTGATCTCTTCAAAAATTGCTGATATAAGGAATGCGAATTTTGAACGGGTTGTTTCCCGAATGGATGTTCGAATTCCACTCTTTTGGAAAGTAGCCAAGATCCTTAAGCAGAGATCCAAACCTGTCCCTCGTTTAACAGTCAGTGGAAACATTTTGGTCACTCCCTACGAAAAGTGCAATGCCATTGCTGCGCAATTTGCTAGTGCACACTTGCTAAGTACTAATTTTGTTAGTCCTTTTGAAAGGAACGTTACTGAAAGCTTAAGATCAGCTCATCAAGCTAGCTTCTCTAGACCAGAACATGACCGTGTGACCGTGAGAAACGTCCGATATGCACTGAAGCGGATGAAAAACATGAAGGCTCCCGGTATAGATGGATTATTCAACATCCTACTCAAAAACCTACAAGTGAAAGCACTTACCTTGTTGGCTACCATTTTTGATAAGTGTCTTGAGCTGGGATACTTCCCTAGCGCTTGGAAGAGTGCTAAGGTGGTTCCCATTCTCAAGCCCGGTAAGGATCCTACTCGTGCAGAGAGCTACTGACCAATAAGTTTACTCTGTGCTTTGGGTAAACTATTTGAAAGAATAATCCTCGATCGTCTTCAAAACCGGGTGTCTGAGCTGGAACTCATCTCTGCAGAGCAGTTTGGTTTTAGATCAGGTCATTCAACTACACAGCAATTGCTTAGGCTCAAAAATATCATTCAGGCAAATAAAACAGCATCTAGATCCACTGCTGTTGCCTTTTTGGATGTTGAAAAGGCTTTCGACAACGTTTGGCATAGTGGACTAATTCATAAGCTATTAGTGTACGGTCTTCCAATGTTCTTGGTGAAGATCGTCAGCAGCTACTTGGAGGATAGCACATTTCGGGTGGCCTTAAGCTCTGCGATGTCTGATGCCTTACCAATTCCCGCCGGAGTACCACAGGGTAGTTTACTTGGACCTTTATTGTACATTTTGTACACAGCGGATGTACCTGATCTACCCTGTGATGGTAAGTTGTTCCTATTTGCAGACGACACTGCCATTGCCGTAAAGGGCAGAAACGTGGTAGAGTTTAGGAACAGGGCTCAGAGCTGCCTAGATATTTTCCTCAAATATGCTACAAATTGGAAAATCAAAATAAATTCAACAAAAACCCAAGCGGTGCTGTTTCCCCATCGGTATAAGGTCAAACTTTTGACTCCTCTTAATTGTAGCCGTATTCGAGGAGAAGGTAACTTTGTAGAGTGGTCCACGGTCATTAAATACTTAGGACTTATAATTGATCGCAAGATGCTCTTTCGAGAACATGTTCAGGGTATTTTGAACAAGGGTCACATGCTAATTATAAGCCTGTATCCCTTGATTAATCGTAGATCCAAGCTATCACTACAGAATAGGCTCGCATTGAACAAACAAATATTTTCACCAATGGTTACTTACGCAATTTCGGTGTGGAGGTCCTGTTCACAAACTAACTTAAACAAAGTGCAAATTATGTTAAATAAGGTATTGCGCATGATTTTAAATGCCTCAAGATACACAAGACGAGAGGATCTGTATGAAAGTGCAGGGATTAAACCAATTCATGAACTAGCTATAGAAATGAATGCGATGCTCTCCGAGAGATGCATGTACTCAGAATATGAAATAATTCGTAACATAGGAGCCTCACTCCGATTGTAAATCAAACTAGGTGAGATAGGTTAAAGTAAAAATAAGCTAGGGTAAGTTTGTTATTATAATTATATATTTAAGGTTTTTAAGTTATATGTTCATTAGTTTAAATTAGGTTATCGTAGGTTACTAGGTACAAAAAAATCAATTAATTCAATCAATTCAGTGCATGCCATCGCAATAACACACAACAAAATCTTTACACAAAACATACAGAATTTAGGTTAGAAAAGCGCATTTGAACGCTGTATATAATCAAACTACTGTACTCCCACTGTGTCGTTTCTATAACTTTATTTCCATACTCCAAAACAGATCGTATTGTGGTTTTGTATAAACGTAACACATCTATTGGATGTGCACCCCACCAGAATCCAGTAACAGTTCTTAAGGTGTATTTTTGCACTAAATATCTGATGTACTTATTCCAGTTAAGCTTAAACTGATCTGAGCTTAATCTAAGCTGAACTGAGCTTAATCTGATGTACTTATTCCAGTTAAGAATTAAACCAAACTCCTAGGTATCTCAAATCGTCGGCAATGTCTATTCTTTTACCATAGAGAAAGATGTTAATGTTTGGTTTATATAATCGTTCCCTTCTGTTTTTCGCAGTATTACTGAAGAAAGAAAATGCCACCATTTTATTTTTTTTTCTGCAGGAAAATCGATACCTAGGTTAAGAGACCATGCTGCTAGCCTGTCCAGAGTGGTTTGTAAAGCGTTTTGGATTACATCGGCGTTCCTGCTAGCGACTGATAAAACGCCGTCATCAGCCAGTTGTCGTAGGGAGCAGTTAGGCGCCAGACATGAGTCAACGTCGCTAATGTAAAATTTATATAACAGGGGGCTCAAGCAGGACCCTTGTGCTTGTCCGTGAAAGCTGGTCCGCTTTAGTTGAATGTAGCCATTATCAAAAATCATTGCCTTTTCTCAACTTAAGTTATATAATATATTGTTTAGTTTAGGACTAATTCCAACATTTTCTAGCTTGTGACACAAAGCTTGGGGAGTGACTGTCTCAAAAGCCCCTGTATATCTAAGAAAACGGAATTCATGTTCTGTTTTCTTGCATGTGCCAATTCTATTTCCGTATTTAGCAGCGCTTAGCAGTCATTGGTACCCTTACCGTTACGAAAACCAAACGGGGTACTGGAGAGAAGGTTGATGGATTCGAGCCACTTCTCTAAACGCAGAAGAATAATTCTTTCAAAAAGTTTGCGAAAACATGAGAGCATAGCTATCGGTCGATATGACCGATGATCTGATGCCGGTTTGCCCGGTTTCAAGACGGAGACTACTTTCACCTCCCTCCATTCCAACGGAACGATATTGTGAACGACTCGGGGATGAAGTCAGGGCAAAGTTTGTGAGCAAATTGCTCAAGCCAGTCGCTGGAAAAATGTTCGTCCTCAATTCCGACATTACAGTTTCGCATCCGCTTAGCCGTTTTCCACAGCGAACTGAGCGAGGAGGAAGGATTTAAATTGTTTATAAATGTTCGCCAATATCCACGTTTTTTAGCTTTAAGTAAGTTTGCTTTCTCTAGCCCTCTTTATTTTTCATATAGCTGTGTAGAGCCCATGTTTCAATTGTAGCGACCTTGGCTGGGCCGCAACGATTTCGAGCGGCGGCGAGTTGTACGACGGCTATTTGTCCGGCGGCTAACGACAGCGGAGACGAGAAGAAAGACACGACAAACTACGAAGAGAACGATACGAAGATTTTCGGGGGGATCGAAGGATCGAAAGAAGAACCGCGTTTTCTCTTAGCTGGTGACGGCCTTAATGTGCGGATCGTGTGGATCAATATAATAAACAGATGTAGTTAACATATAAATTAACATTGGTTGTTTCATAAGGCAGGGATGCTACTGTGTTAATCTGAAGAGTTTATACATGATTTATTCTCAATGGTCGCTACTATAAATCGATAGTTCATCCATAATTACAAAGTTTGTAAGTATGTATTTATTACAATTTTAAGGTCCTTTTATACAACCACGGCTGTAATACGTGGATAAGTACAAATGACGTATTCATGTAAGTTACAAGTCTAACACTTGTTGGGTCTTTTTAAAAAAAGATTGGTTCTTTAGTACTAACTACTTCAACCGATAACGAACCGAACCGAACCGAACCGAACTGTTCCCAAGTGCGGCCATACTAGAACTGATGAATCCAGGTGACGTGTTGCTGCTGGCCGGTTGCCGGGTACGCCGATATTGCCGATGGTGCGTTGCGCGTTCTCACGGTGTACGATTCTGGTGACACTGCAAGCCACGTGCTGGTGGAGTCGATGGACGGTGCACGCGCTGTCTTCGGTGCACATGCTAACTCTGCATTCCGCGATAACTTGTATAAGTAGGAACCTGCGTGCATTTTGGGGTATTCGCGTTTGTCGTTGTGGTCCTCATGTTTTAAATGAACATTGTAAAGTCTAAGTTTTAGTCCCTACATATCCTTTGCAAGACAACATCTACGTGTGCAAAATCTTGAAGCGCAAAAGTCATATACCAGAAAAATGGCTACAAAATATGTCTATCATTATTCTTTTTAATATAGCTAATTACTTATAGAAATTACAAAAATATTACACCTAGTTTCCACTCAAAGTCTTTGTTTCGCACCTTCCTTTGCCATTCCACATCTTACTAACTAGAATTTGTTTAACATATTCTTGGTTTAAATTGTTGATTTTATTTCCCCCTGTCAGTTGAATTAAAATTCATACATCCTCATACTGTCCTAGAGGAATTGTTGGGTTGGGAAGTCTTTCCCCCGTCCAGCTACATTGCACAACAAATTTCCCCGTAAAGAGGATATCAATAATTGCACTCAATCAACCTCCTTCACATGTTTGATATTATAATTAAATCTGTTTAACATTTGTCCCATACATGTTTTGGTTCCTAACATGTTATTAAGTGAAACTAAATCCTCCAAATTTGCAATTGGATCAATATAATTATTTATTGATGTTGGTCCGTCTTTTGGCGCAACTATATTGTATATGTTGGGGCGGTCTGGTGGCAGAGGCGACAACGGCGCCGGTCTTCATACGGCAGGTCCGGGGTTCAACTCCCATTCAGACCGTCTCCCCGTACGCAGGGCTGACTACTTTGCTACGGGTAAAATCAAGTCAAAGAAAACCAGAAATGAAAGGCCGAGACCTTTCGAGGTTGTAGTGCCAATGAAGAAGAAGATATTGTATATTTATTTAACGTAAGCAGAGTTCTGTTTTACTATTTCTGTAAAAACACCCATGTTTTTTTCCATCGGCTTGATAGATTCTGCCATTGCAGCTGTTAGTTCGATAACGAACCGTTGATGAACCGACCACGCGAAGGAATGATCGATTCGGAGATCTCCGCGCAGATTCCTGGCCTTGTCAGAGTTGCTAGAATCAGGCGGCTAACCTTTTTTCCTGGATAACCAAGAGAAGTTTTTAGCGGCGGACTCGCATTTCACTAACTCGGCGTGGACAACGGGAATGCCGTAGCTCGATCAGACGATAAACCTTTTTTCCTGGATAACCAGGAGAAGTATCTAACCGTGGTTCTTGCTGGGCTTAATTTCGCCTAATTCTTCCGACGGAGTGGGGAGACACCAAAGTGTGGGACCAACATCCGGAGGGAAGGCAAAGGTGAAACTTCCCCGATTCTGTATGGATACCCAAACAATGAAACACAAGCTTCTTCGTTGAGGTCTGGATTACAAGTCGCTTTTATTCTCAAAAAATCCTGTCTTATATACTAAAATTCTGTGGGAAAAAGAACATGAAATAGCATTACATCGATCTTCTTTATCCTAACTCGGTATGCCAATGCGTTTGACCCCTGCCAGGCGTCGACTAGTGTAGGAGGTCTGTTAGTTTTGTTGTAGATGTAATGTTACAATGTCTGGTAATTGTGGTTAACGTTACCCTATCGTTTTATGACTATGGGTAATGCATCGTGCATCTGTGGTTCTAGTGCGTATGCCTATTTTCCTATTGCCTATTGCCTGTGCGTCGTTTACTCTATTCGTCAAGTTAGTCTTTCCTTCACTGCCCTACGACCGTGCCTTGATCTTCGAGTTGGTCGTATTTTCGTGAAACTAATCGCGCAATGACAATGTATGCATTGTGTTCTAGTGTTAACCCTTTTCGGCCCATGTTCTTCACTTTCGTTTTTATTACATGGCTTGGGTCTATTTATAATTTTCATATGTCTGGATATTGTCCCTTTTTCGAGATGTTTTATGACATACCCTGACATGTTACCATAATTTCGTCTTTCTCACGGTATGAGGCCTCTCTGTGACTTAAGGTTGTTTTCCTAAGACAATATTTGCCGATGAAAAATTATCCTAAACAAAGATATTTAGTGATTTAAAGTTGTTCATCTATCTCTTGCATACCTGTCAGTTTAGCTCAATTTTATTTTGTCGCGTTCGCAACAGCAGCCATCGTAACTTTGATATCAATTGTGCCTTAGTATCCTGGTGGATCATACGAAGTTGTGGTCATGCAGGTAGGGACGGGTAGAGCAACATTTAGGATGGTCCGGTACGGAGTCCTAATTTTTTATTTATCCTTCTTCCCTGCCTTCTTTGGTTCTCTTCCTTCTTTTCGTCTCGGTTGTGGGTTGAGCGCGGTCGTCCTTCCTTCTTTTTCGGTTGGTCCTCCACGAGATGTGATCCTCGTCGCGGATGGAACGATACTGATCCTGGTATCGTTAAAACTAGCACCGTTTTTATACTCTGGTGTCCGTATCCAGAACCTTCAGGTGCTTTGTGTCCGCCTTCGCGTATCGGATTCCCGAATCTTCCGCGCTCGTATGGCCCGCCTCGCGTGGCGGGTTCCCGATCCTTCCAGAACTCGTACTTCGTGCGTTTTCCCATAGATGGCGTTCTGCAAGTGTTTGTGTCGTGGCTGTTTTTCTGTTCCGCGTTTCTAGCCTAGGACGCTCAGTCGCTACAAACATGATGATCGGAAAATGTTGGTGGTGATAGTGAAACATTAATTGGAACTGAAGCGTTTTTGCAGGAACAACCGGGAAAAACAAAATGATCATTAAATAACGGTGTTGGTGATGATAAAACAATTGGGGGAGTTTTATTAAAAGATGGCCAGATTGCAAAGGGTGGTAAAAGGTGGTGGTACCGATTGTTCTGCGGCTGTAACAACAGGTGACGAATATCCATGGTCCAGATATATGCTGTCCATGATGCTGAAAAACACAAAGGTAGTTTAGTTTTTTTTATACGCTACGACAGAAAACATACACAATCATTACAGGATACCCGCGCGTACAAGTGCTTGGACGATCACACCAGCGACGATGGATTCAAGGTTTTCGGTAAGCAGAATCACTGTATAGAACAATAAAAAGGATGCAACTCACCTTCACTTCACAATCTGCCCCCGAGTATTCCAGAATCACAAAGCAAGCTTTGACAAATATCACAGATGCAATGAAGAAAAGGACGCAATCACAATAAGCACACACACCCACATGCGAGACAGAACAAGACGAATAGTCATAGAAAAAACTGTGGGGGTAAGAATATCCTTTCGGTAAAAGACTCGAAAAGGCCTCCCCTAGAACTTTTTGTGTGCAGCACTGTGGCCTTTCATTTTGAGTGCACAGTGGGATTTATGTATGGTCAAAGCTCGTTTGATGAAAACATTGTGCTAAAAGACCCGAGAAGGCCCCCTCTGACATCTTTTGTGTGCAGCACTGTGGCCTGTCATTTTTATTGTACAGTGCACAGTTTTGTATGGTCATATTCTCGTTTGATATAAACATTGTGCATTGTTCCTTAATACTGGACAGCGAGTAAAGCATGATAATATACTTTGTAAGGAGTGATTTGAAATGTTATAAGTTTTATTTTTCCTCCTTCACCGAATATCTATGCCCGTTAATAAGTATCGATCGAACCAATGTTCCGTTACAGTCCGGGAACACCGTGTATATTGTAAGCCTGATTGGTCACTCTTAGCGTGACCAAAAATTATTACGTAGCTCCTGTAAGCCAATATAAATGGTCAGGATTGCATACATTCAGGCGTCGATCCTACAGTACCTAACAAATTTTGTCAGGGGTGGGGGGGGGGGGCTTCTCAAGTCTATTAAGCAACAATGCACAATGTATTTGTCACACGATTTTTGACCATACAAAAACACACTGTGAAACAAAAATTACGGCTCACAGTGCACAAAAAAGATTAGAGCGGGGCCTTAAACCTGGCAGATAGCGGACAAGCATTGCAATTTCGTGCATCGTTCGTGATTCTATCAATTCAGAGGTCCAAATGCTTCAGCCAGCCCTGCCACTAAGTCGTTGAGACATGCTATGTAAATAACCTAACGCATAGACGTATCAATATCGGACAGCGACGATATTTGCTAATTGGGGAAATGTCAAATGTCACATTAGCAAAACGATGAACAATAAACTATCTCTTCAAGAACAGAAAAAACGTGTTTCCCCCGTGATTCATTCTGTGTGCATGAATTATTCAACATGTCTAACAGTGAAAAGAAGCGGAAGTCTGATTCTGCTGCTCTAAGGGCTTACAAGAACGTGATGAAAGCGCTGCGGAGAAATCATCACTCGGGTGGAGAAACGCCAACGCCTTATGCTTCGCAGAGAACACGACCGTACGTCCGATTTGTAGATAGTGATAAGGAAGAGGAAAAGGACGATTGGCTGATCGATGATAGGAAAGCGATAAAGCGAAAAAAAAGCCGTGTTTCTTCACTACATGGAAGTGGATTCGGAAGAAGTAAATCCTGTTCTTCTTTAACGAATGCACCAGAGGAACAGAGAAAGCTAATCCTAGAGCCATATCAACCGCCGACGACATCAACGATTACATCAATCTGCACGACACCTGTAGTACCTGCACCAGTGCTGCATGAAATAAAGGTGATCCTCGATACGGGTGAAACATATACGGTACATTACGACCAGAAGCTGATTTCAACGACACAGACGGTTGAATGGTTACGGAATGCGGTTGCTTTGCAGTATATTATGTGAGTGGCTGCGTAGTTGTGTATAGTAGAACGATCAAAACATTATAACTTCTTTTGTTATTTCTATGCAGGAAACACGGCAAAGATCCCTCAATCAAACTATACCTGTCGGATGGATGTGACACATGGGCGGATTCCGATACACTCCAGAAGCTGCTAAAACATAACTCTCCCAATGGCATCATAGTGCGAGGCAAAGTCTGCGGTAGGAATCACATTAATTTGGAACAGTTTTATGACGAGTACTGTCAGGCACACAACCTTGGTAGGTTTGTTGCGCGAGTCTTCTCCCACAAGATTACAAATATTGTTTACTTTTTTCAATTGTTTGTTTGTAGAAACTGATGTCGGTTTAAGAACACAGCTCTTACTGATGGATCGAGCTGCCAGCATCGTTCTCATGCCCGACTTTGCCTATAACATTCCAACGAGGCCCATTCCACCGCAGCACATACTCTACATGGTTATTTTTGTAAGCTTCTTTCAGCAGGACTGGCTGAAGCATTTGGACCTTTCAATGAATAGAATCACGGACGATGATATTGCAACGCTTGTCCTTTATCTGCCAGCTTGTCGACAACTTCGTATCCTTCGCTTGAATGGGAATTGTCTCACAAAAAAAGCGGTTAAGATGCTTTACTTTGGATGTACCGACTCGGTTGATGCGATCGGCGCAGCAGCAAACCCAAATGCTCTTGGAGGAGGGCTATTGACCGAGCTGGATCTAAGCCACAACTTACTGTCCGACGATGCTTTAGTTCCGCTTGCTCGGTTGTGCAGAAATTTATCAAAATTACAAGTTTTGTGTATTAGTTCAACAGATATAACACACTTACCCAAGAACATGGACATCAAAAGATTACAGACCTTAGATGTTTCAGAAAATCCGCTAACAGAAAAATTCGTGCAGTATCTTTTGAAGCTGCTTGGCTAAGGTTTCCTGCGTGAAGCACACCTTAAATCGCTTCCTGTCTATTGTAACACCCTTAAGCCGATACTTTGGAAAACACTTTCCCACAATCGAATCGATGTTTTGCGAATGCTCAATCTGGCCAACTGTCGGCTGTCGGATGATGAGCTAGAATCTTCAGTTTTACCTGTCATCGCGCGAAATTGTCCTTCGTTGACGCATTTGGATGTGTCGTTAAATACCGGGCTTACAAAAAGCTCTTTTCTGGCCGTGTTGAGGAGCTGTGCTGGGGCAGTGTTTAAATTACAGGAAATACGCTTCGAGCATGATGTCCAGTTGTGGGTAGATATGGAAAAGTACGCATCAACCGATGAGTTGCTGAAGTTAATCGAATACAGTCCTAGTGCGTGGTATCCCCGGCAAATAGACGCCATTCTGCCAGCTTACGGATATAGTGCAGAACGGTACGAAAAACTGCTGGCAGTGATAACCCATTTTTGGTCCGCGCTATGGCCATTGAGACAATCGAACACGAGACGGCTCGCTGATAGTTTACAGGTATCGCTTGGTGTTAATTCAACCAGCTGATTTGCTGGTTAGTGATCATTCGTTCGTGTAAATGAAAGCTTAGCTTTAGTGCTTTCACTTTGTTGTACCTCACTTTGGCGTGGGAATAAAGATAAATCTCAAACTTATAACGTTACATCATCTACGTTACACTTCTTTCCATATTGGTATCACACAACGCGTGTCCGTCACGCTCGGCCGCCTGACATCAAGTGTGCGCCCCTTCCTGCGCTCGGTAGCGATCGTGCCGTGAGGTTCGTCAAACCTGACGAGTTACTGAACGATACAGGATGGCTCATAATAAACGCGAGGAATAAACGAACAAACATAGATAATACCTCTTTAAAACAGCATATCTGTACAAAACGATGAAATTTTTAACATGTTCTTTCCAATTGAAATTCGTCCAAATACTTCCGAGTGTTTGATTGCCACTCTCTACTCTTATGTAGTTTCTTCTATTTCTTCTTAGCTTAGTAGCCCTTCTAGGTCATGGTCATGACTGGAATCTAATGGCGTACTAGACTTATTCATACCACGGAAGAGGATAACCTGTCCTCACTACAAGGAAACGGTTCGGATGCGAATAGAACCTCGGTCGTACCGTTTGAAGACCGGCGCCACTATAGTCTCTACCGCTGGTCGCCCTTAGTGTCTATATCGCATTAATAAGCTTTTTCAATCTTTGTTAGCGATGACACCAAGCCACAATCATACCTGCCCTAGTAATCGTCGAAACCATTCCCAAAAGAATAATTCGAGACGTTTGTTGTTTGAGTCCTAGATTTATACTGAATTTATTAACAAAATGATCTTGATTATAGCAATACGGCCAGGCCGTTCTTTATGAATAAAAAAAAAGATCTTGCTAATATTCTAACTATGTATGTGTTTGTGTAGTAATATGGAGGAAATACGGTCGCCATGTAACGTGAAGGAAAATGGTCGCCATGTAGTACGCGGGATCGGTCGACAGGGCTTTGCGCATATGCGATTTGAGTCGCGCCGTACGTAAGACGAGAGCGACGAACAGCAACTTGCTGAGCGAACCAATTCTTCCCTTTATCGACTGTCCAGGCAATCGTGAAGATTCTAGATGAGAATCTTCCTTACTGGATTGTTGGAGACATCGAGGCCTTACCTTTGGTAGGGGGACACTCGAAGCTCATCGGCGTTGAATCGGCCAGACGACTCTCGATATTCACAGGGAACATCCCTTACTGGCACGTTGGAGCCTTTGAGGCCTTACCTTGGGTAGGGGGACTCTCAAAGCTTTTGAGGGGAATTGGACGTCAGATTTTGAGTTGCGTCAAGTCTCAGCCCAGAACCAACTCTCTCGTTGGCTGGGGAAGACAGCTTTATTTATACCAAAAATTTCTTAGTTTATGGTTAGTTCATTCGCCTTAAATAAGGTTAAAACTCTTTACGTTATTGAGTAACTTCTTGGTTGACGGCAAGAGCATAGCGCTTTGTTGTAAACAAAAGAATTAAGTTCCTTATAGAATTTTCCTTAGGGTGGTTTCGTTTTGAGTCGTTTCCGTTTCTTTATTCGTTCACCTGCTGATATGAAATTATCATTCATTGATTTGCTTGTTTCGGGGCGAACGCTGCGCTTGCATAAAATGTGTCGCTATGGGTGAGTTGGTCGCGGTGCGATCGATTGCTGCGCTTGCATAAAATGTGTCGCTATGGATAAGTTGGTCGCAGTGCGATCGATTGCTGCGATTGCATAAAATGTGTCGCTAAGGATTATGTCTGTTTGGATCAATTTGTTAGCGATGGTTCGGGGTGGATAAAGTGTTACGCTTAGTTGCTGACCGTTGTCTGCACAGTGCGATGTTTGGTGCATTGGTTGGTTTGGTTTCGTATTGCCTTGCGCAACTCGCTAGCCGAGTGCGCTAGTCGGTTTTTAATGTTCTTATTGCAATGGGTGTTTGATCAAATTTGCTGAATATGCTGTACTTGGTGGGGTATAGGGTGCTTGAGTTTAAATAATTGTGGCGTAAGGTTCTGGTGTGATTGATCGTTCCTACGTACGTGTTTATAAAATGAATGTTTTCATGAGGTGTTTTTGAGATGTATAGCAGGGATGCTACAAAATGAAATGGAGTGTTTTGAAAAGATGAAATTGTAATTATCCTTTTCAGATATGTTAATACATCCAGATCATTCTAAACCGTATATATTGACAACGGACGCATTCGATTTTGCTATAGGTGCTGTGCTTTTACCAATTCATTTTGCGTCGCGTACTTTGACAAAATCAGAAGAGAAGCATTCTGTACCCGTAAAAGAGAATTTTTTGGGCATTGAAAACATTTAGAAACTATTTATATGGTTCTAAATTCATCATATACACAGATCACCAACCATTAACCTTTGCCTTATCTCCAAAAAACACGAACGCAAAGCTTAAGAACATGAAAGCTTATCTTGAAGAAAATGATTATCAAATCATGTATAAACCTGGAAAATCTAATGTAGTAGCGGATGCATTAAGTAGGAATGTCAATGTCCTTACAAGTACACAACATTCTGCTTCTGATAGTGGCGATATGTTCATCATATCCACTGAAGCACCATTCAATGTATTCCGAGACCAAGTAATAATTCATCAAGGCAATAATAATGTAGAAATAGAACATCCTTTCCCTAACTTCGAACGCAAAATAATTCATATACAAGATATTAATGAAGACTCTCTTTTACAGATACTAAAGCAGCATTTCAACTTTTCAAAAGTGAACGGATTATTAACAGATGAGTTTATCACGGCTTAAATTCAAGATGCATACAAAAAATACTTTGGAAGACAAAAACTGTAAAAATCCGTATAACACAAAAAAAAACTAACCAATGTACCAGATGAAACCGAGCAATGGGATATCATTTTGAGAGAACACCATCGCGCTCATCGTGGATTGGAAGAAAATAAATCGCAAATTTTAAGAAAATTTTACTTTAAATTTAATTTAAATTTAAATTTTACTTATTTAATTTAAATAAAAAGTTAAAGGTATTTACAAAAAATTGCCAAGTATGCCACCAAAGTAGATATGATAGAAATCCTATTCGTTTTCCAATTCAAGCAACTCAAAATCCTTCTGAACCGTTTGAAATAGTACATTTGGATATAATGTTTATTGCAAATCTTACTTTCCTTACATATATTGATAAATTTTCTAAACTTGCACAAGCCCGTCTCGTAAAATCTCGAGCTGCGATTGACGTGGTACCAGCAGTAAAGAAACTTATCTCTAAATACAAATTTCCGAAATTGATAGTTAAGGGCAATGAGAAAACTTTTAAAATAGGTTCATTAGTCAACTTCTTCAATGAGAATTCAATTAAAACATACCTAGTAGCAACAGGGCGAAGTGAAATGAACGGAACCGTGGAACGTTTCCATTCTACATTATAAGAAATCTATAGAGTCACTAAAGCAGAAAATTACAACAAGACTCCTACTGAATTAATTCACATTTCCCTTACAAAATATAACAATACCATTCATTCTTGTACCATATATAGCCCATACGAGATTATAATTCCCAGCAGTAACAGTTCAGAGATTGTATCAAATGTGTATAAAAACCAAATAATAAAACAAGAAAGCAATCTAAAATATCATTAAAAGAATTTAAGAGCTAAGCCAATAAATATTATAAACAATGCTTTTAAAAAAACACGATTGAGATCAAAAACAGCTCCGCGGTACAAGGAAATTAGAATAGATAAAGTTGATAGAAGCACTATAACCACTACTGATGAAAGACGTGTTCATAAAAATGATATAAAGATTCGCCAAAACTAATATCTTTTAATTACTACAATTTCAGATTAATGATACTGCTAGTCCTCGGACTAGGCCCCGGCAGAACTATAACGATAAAGAAAATTGGAGATGTCCCGTTATTCACTTACAACACAGGAGAGTTGTTGTTATTTATTTATTTATTTTCGATTATGACGGCTTGACGCCGTATGGTCAGTACCGCATGTGCTGACGAAGTACAAAATTCAATGACACAAAAAATTACCAAGGCATTTCCTCCCTGTTATTTCGCCTTATCCCGGGCGTGCTCGGTTGTAGATGTGTGGAGGTTGTGGTGAGTTTGTCCAGTTCTTTTGTTGGTCCGGGTCTATTGCTGTGTAGAGTGTGTTGGTGGTTGAGATGTGTACACACGGGACTCCATCCTTCCGTGTAACGGATCTGGACTGAAACAAAACAGAAGGAAAACAACAATTGTGACAGCACAAACATTTGCCTGTGAACAGTGGACCTCAATCTGCCCAGCAGTGATAGCCCGAGCTCGATCAAGCCAGCACCAAATTCAGAAGCTATCGGCGAGTTCCATCCCGTAACAGCAGGGTCTCTGCTAATTACGAGGTTGAACCCGCCGACCACCTCCGAACCCAACGCCAGCAAGGCCGCACTCGCTCCATCAAGGCTAGACAGAGATGAAGGACACTGTTACAGAAAATTCTGCCTCTCTTCTTACGACAGTGACGTCTTTGACCCCGGATGCTGTTGCTTCGTCAGCGGATCACCCGTGGCACTACAACAAAAAAAAAAAAACTTAACACTTAAGACAAAGACAACACAACGAATAACAAAAAAGGAGTGGCGGATGTGGATTGGAAGGATTATAGGGATGCGGAATCAAAGGATGAGACCGTTGTCTCTGGCGAATCGAAAGATGAGCCTCATGTATGCGAGGTCTCTAGTCGCCAACATTTCCCTTATTTCTATACCCGGTCGTCTGCCGATGCTCTCGACTGCGCTTAACAAGGAGGGTCTTGCAGTTTCAAACTCCACGCAGGACCACAGAAGGTGATCCACATCGTGAAATCCGTCACCACAGCCACACACCTTCGTCTGAGCCAGAGTTATACGCTGAAGATGAGCGTTCAACGCGAAATGATTCGACATAAGTCGAGACATCATGCGTATGAACGCCCGGTCTACAGAGAGCCCACCGAACCAAGGCCGCAGGGACTGGAGATCTGCGGAGAGATCGAGAAAAGGAATCGCCCGAGATCGTCCGCCTCCCACATGCTCTGCCAGCGAGACAGGAAAAGTTGCTGTGGTAGGCGAAGAAACTCTCGGGCCGAGATCGGACGGTCGTAAAATGCGCCTTGTTGGACGCCTGTTTTGGCCAGTGAGTCTGCCTTCTCGTTGCCGGGAATTCCACAATGAGCAGGTACCCAAATTAGCGAAATCCTGAACGCCTTGTCGAACATGGAGCCATGCAATTCTATGATTTTAATGACAAGGAAATCCTGACTCTTAACAGCCTTCGGGGACCTTAGTGCTTCAATAGCGCTAAGGCTATCTGTAAAAATGAAGTACTGATCCGAAGGTCTCGCTGCTCTCATCAATAGTGCGTACAAGATTGCGGCTAGTTCTGCGGTGTAGACACTACACGGCTCCCGCAATTTGAAAAATGCTTCGGCGGACTCTCTTAAAACGCCGAAGCCGGTGCCCTCTTGTTCTTAGAACCTGTCTCTAGAAGCGCTTTAAAACTTTCTTCGATCAAGGGATTTGATACTGAAGAACGGACTAGAAGGCGAAGCGACAGCATTTCAAAACGAAGTTTTAGCGGCATCACTCCGGTCATCACTTCTAGGGACATGTTGTGTGTTGATTTCATGCTCCCTAGTGCGAGTCTAAGGGAAACGATACTGTAGCCTCTCTAGCTTGAGGATATGCGTGTTGGATGCCCAATGAAAGCATATGCTTCCATATTCCAACACGGATAGTACCGTTGTCTTATACAGTCGCAGGACGTCTGATGGATGTGCGCCCCACCAGAATCCTGTGACTGTCCTTAGAAAGTTGATTCTTTTACTGCATTTTTGCACCAGATGGGTGATGTGTGTACTCCAGTTTAGCCTTGAGTTGAACCAAACTCCAAGGTATCGAAAATTGTCGGTAGTTGATATCTTTTCACCGTATAAAAAGACATCAATTTTCGGGTCAAATAGTCTTTTCTCCCTGTTTTTCGTCGTGTCGCTGAAGGGAGAAAAGACTACCATCTCAGTTTTCTTTGCAGAGAACTTGATACCAAGATTTTCAGACCACTCGGCAAGGTTGTCCAAAGTGGTTTGTAAAGCCAGTTGGATTTCGGCGGCGTCCCTGCTTGCAAAAGATATGACGCCGTCGTCTGCTAATTGTCTAATGCTGCAGTTCGGAGCTAGGCAAGAATCTATTTCACTGACATAGAAGTTATATAGCAGGGGGCTCAAGCAGGACCCTTGTGCTAGTCCATGGAAACTGGTCCGCTTTAGTTGCACATGACCATTGTTGAAACTCATAGCTTTTTCCGACAAAAGGTTGAACAGAAAGTTGTTCAACTTTGGACCCAGCCCCACATTTTCTAATTTTTGACTCAGCTTGTATGGTGATACTGAGTCAAATGCCCCCTGTATATCCAGGAAAATAGATCCCATGTTCTGCTTGCGTGCACGAGCAAGCTCTATTTCTGTTACCAGAAGGGCTAAGCAGTCATTAGTACCCCTGGCTTTACGAAAACCAAACTGGGTATTCGAGAGAAGGTTGTTTGATTCCAACCATTCTTCTAACCGAAAAAGAATCATTCTTTCAAGGAGTTTCCTCAGACACGACAGTAACGATATTGGCCGATAAGAATCGTGTCTTGATGGCGGTTTGCCAGGCTTCAAGATAGTGACAACTTTCACTTCTCTCCACTCTTGCGGAACGCTGTTGACCTCCAACATATTGTTAAAGATGCTTAACAGACGTTTCCTCCCTATGTCGGGCAGATTTTGAAGCAATTTGCTACCAATCTGATCCAGACCTGGGGAGGAATTTTTGCTTGATAGGAGAGCAAGTGATAGCTCTACCATTGTGAACGGTGAGTCCATCCTAGGGTCACTACCAGGCGCATGTTGTGTAAAGCTTTGCGCAGGAACGAAATCGGGGCAAAGCTTGTGGGCAAATTCATACAGCCACTCGCCAGAAAAGCTTTCGCTCTCATTGATGTTGTTGCTGTTTCGCATCCTTCTAGCCATTCTCCAAAGCGAATTAAGTGAAGTGGCGGGGACTAGATTATTGACGTATCTACGCCAATAACCCTTTTTCTTCGCCTTCAACAGGTTTTTGCACGTTCTCTCCAGTCCTTTATATTTTTCATATAAGGACCCTGAGCCCGTGTCCCGGAAGGTTTTAAATGCCTCACGCCTCTTGGTAAAAGCCGCTTGGCAATCCTTGTCCCACCAAGGAGTGGGAGGTTTTTTAAATGTCCTTGCTTGGTGGGAGCGCCTTGTTTGGGCCTCAAGGGCGCACTTGTTTATCAGTGAAACAAGTTTTTCGTACTCCTTGACAGGAGACAAATCTTCCAAGTCAAGTGAAAGCGAAGCGGCTATTAATTCGCCGTATTTCGTCCAGTCGATGTTCCTCGTCAAGTCACATGCAACAGGGATTCCTTCTACTGAACATCCTCCCTTGATGTAGGAAATTTCTATCGGCAAGTGGTCACTGCCAATAGGGTCCTGGATCACCTTCCAACTAAAATCCAGGGCCATTGCTGATGGACATAGAGACAGGTCCAGTGCACTCGCCCTACTTTGAGGTGTCTGCATCCTAGTTGCCTCTCCTGAGTTGAGAATGGAAAAACCAAATCTGTCGCAGAAATCTCGGATGATAGGAGTGCGAATGTCATCCTTATCGCACCCCCAGTCGATTCCATGGGAGTTAAAGTCTCCCAGGATCAAAAGCGGTCCAGGCAAGACCACTGCTAAATTTCCAAGATCCTCTTTGAACTTTTCAATTTTTTCTTTTTCATTGTTGGCTATCGGGGGGATATAAATAGACGCAATTGTCACGTGAAGAACGCCCAGTTTTGCCTTAACTGCGACAGTTTCTATCATTTCCTGTCTAGGGGTGGGTATTCTGGTGAAAATGTGACTCTTTCGAACACCAATCAGTACCCCCCCAACCCTAGTAACGCGATCTTCACGGATTATATTGTATCCCGGGAAGGTTAATTTAATTTCATCCGATAGCCAAGTTTCACAGAGGGCAAACACATCGCAGTTGTGTTCGCCCACTAATGCTTTAAAGGAGTTTAGCTTGCCAAGCAAACTCCTACAGTTCCACTGTATGATAGTAGCCGTAGGAGCCATTAATCATCCAAACGGACCATCATACTTAAGCATGGCCATTGAGCCAGCCACTGTTTGAGCCAGGAAAGGAAGGGCCCAAGTAGCGATCATGTGCAGATGCTGCGGGAGGTTAAGGGTCATTAGGAGGGACTCAAGGATCTCGGAAAGGGACGGGGTGGGAGTTCTCGGGAAGCTCGTGGGCTCCGTCGGAAAAGCCAGGCTTTCCACCGGAGCTTCAGTCCGAGAAGATCGCTTCTTCTTGGGCTGCTGCCTGGCAATTTGGGGGGCTGGAGTTTTGGGATCAGCACCACGTTTTGGACCGGGGGAAGAAACTTTAGCGTAGCGCTGTGGTGCCAAAGGTTTACTTTTCGTCTTTAAAACCTTCCGCTGTACCTTTTTGTAGGGCACTCTCATGATCTTTACCGATCTCAGTGGCACCTGTTCGGGTGCAGTCGGACTAGGCTCGCCATTTGCAGTTGTACCCAAAACTGCAAAAGGGTTCGATGCGTTTGCTCCCTTGAGAGCATCGCTGTACGAGCCGCGTGCCCGCTCGGCTACAGTTTTTGTCTGCTCCATCTGGAGTTTTCGATACACAGGGCACAAGGCTACCTTATGCCACTCCTCCCGACAATGCGATCATTTTTGGGATGGGGCTTTGCACTCCTCGGTAGCGTGAGCCCCTCTGCATTTTCCGCAGCAAATCTTGCGAGTGCAGAACGGATCGGCATGTCCAATCCGGCTGCACTTCGAACAGGTGGCCACCCTTGGCACGTATGGCCAGTCGATGGGTATCCGGAGGCCTTCTAAAATGAGGGCCTGCGGAAGTACCGTTCCCTCAAACGTGATCCGGAGGGAGGTGGTCGGGATATATTTTTTTTCGTTTTTCGATGAGGCATCAAGCTTAAAAAGCTTTTTTGCCTCCAGGACTTTTACCTTCGGCGTGTCTGGTGCATGAAATGCACCTAGGCCGAATTTAATCACCTCCTCCTCCGGATAATCGAAGTCTTCGATCACGCCGGTAACTTCCACCAGACTACCGGGAATATAAACCCGGTAGTGCTCCGTAAAATCTGGGTCAGCCGCAATGACGTTGGCTTGAGCCCGGTCCTTTGCGGTTACCCTGATCTTGTTTGGGCGCATCCGAAACACATCGGCAACACCCGGGTATTTTTTAAACAAAACAGCCGCGATCGTCCTTAAATCGAGCTGCTTGGTACGTGGCATAAAATAAACTAATGGCTTACCCTCCCACGACACCGGGCAAGCACGAGCTCGATGTTCAGATGGCTGATTAGTTTTTGTCAGCGGGGCACAAAAACTATTTGCCGGTGGGGCACTCGACGCCTTCGAGGAAGACGGTCTCTCTTCCAATGCCACCTTTTTAGTAGCAGGAGCGGCATTAGGGCGACCTGGTTTACGCTTTACATTGGGCTCAATCTCCCTTTCCGAGTCAGAATTATCTGACCCCATGCCAGGACCGAAGACAACGGGAGAGGTGGGTCAGGACAAAACTTACCGTCACACACGATAGACAGCACGCGCGCAAAGGTACACACACAAACTCACACACACTGGACTGATCACGATCGATGCGACGATGCAGCGTGGATACGCTTGCTTATCGCAACGATCAACAGATACACACACTCACAACACTAAGAACACACGTTGATCGGGGCTAGGCGCCACTCGATCGATAAACACAAACTCCGAGCGAAAGCCGGAGAAAGGCGGAGACACCGATTAGTGCGATACGGGTAATCACGTTGATTACGCAATCGCACACGAGGACAACGACCACTATCTGCCGTACGCAAATGACCCGTTTGACGCTCCACAGCGAAACACGTCTTATCGCCACGGAAGCTGGAGGCAGAATGAGAGTTGTTGTTGTTGTTTTGTTTTTTTTTTTTACGAGGCTTTTTAGCATTCGCCTCTCCTTCAGCCATCATATAGGTTTAGATTTCGGAGTTATGTTTTTGTTATGTAAAGATTGGATTAGATTTCTGCATATAATTTAACATCTTTTAAAAATAATATAAGTTTTTTATTCTCATTGATGTTATTTGAGAGCACCACATCCAGATGTTCACTCAGTTTGTGTTTCTTTCTGTGACATCCAGGCCACAGTACTGGCATATCAATGGTGACTCCTTTTTCAAACGGTGTGTGTGGGTTAGTCGCGTATGTCCAATTCTTAATCGTGTTATAACTCTTTGATCGCATTGATTCGAAGGATCGGTCCAAGAGGCAACCGTCTGCTTGATCTTTTTGAGATGACTCAAAGGCGATATATTCCACTCGTTTTGCCAACACTGCTGTACCACTGCTTTGAGCCACACGGATGAGTCGGCCCTGGAGATGGTACCATCTATTTTGTCTAATTTGCGTCTACCTTCGTTTGCGAGACGGTCAGCTTCCTCGTTTCCCGTTATTCCCATGTGAGCTGGTATCCAACATAGTACGAGCTCTCTGTCATTTATGATGGAATCAATGGCTTGTATGTGGGGGAACCTTTCTCCAAAGGTTTCTTTTTTTTGTACGCATGGAACCTTTCTCCAAAGCTTTCAGTACACTAGCGCTATCTGTGAAGATAACGTTAGGTCTGTCGTCAACTGTGGTTTCTTCTGCTGCTAAGTAGATGGCAATAGCTTCTGCTGAGAAGATGGTGGTGTTATCTGGAAGCTTTATACTACAGCTAGCGTTTGAGGAAGAAATACCACAGCCAGCGGAGCTATCCTCTACTGACCCATCGGTGTAAATTTTGTGATGAATTCTATATTCGCTGGCTATCAAATTATGGAAATATTGCTGCATTTCTTGTTGATTGCAACCTGTTTTAGTCATATTAAGGAGAGTCCAGTCAATAGATGGTTTCTTGTAGTACCAAGGTCTACTTGTGAGGGTCACGAGTTTGGCGACTTTTGGAATGGTGTAACCTGTCTGTTGATCAGGAACAAGCTCTGGACAGGAACAACCTGAACAAGCTCTAGCTGCTGTTTCATTAGAAGTCCTTTTTCTTCGAGTCTTAAAGCTGCATTGACTATCTTTAGTGCTATGACATATTTCAGTGGTAGCTGACCACTTTCGCACAAAACAGTGTTATTTGGACTCGTAATAAAGGCTCCTGTTATTTTTTTTTTAGTGCGGAATTGTAGGTTGGAGTGAGCCTACAACTAAAGTTGCTGTTTAGCATGGATATAAACTCAATTCCATATAACAGTTTTGGGACAAACCAACTGTTTAAGATCGTGAGTAGGCTATTTCTTGATGAACGTGTTTTTCCGCACCCTAATAAATGTAGAAGGTTCAATCTTCTTTTTATTGCTTTTCTGATGTGGAGGTAGTGTTGTCGGAATTTCAACCGGGTATCGATGAAAATTCCTAGAATTTTTGTACATTTTGTGTTTGGAACCGTGTTGGATTTGATTTTTAAATGTTTCAAGGGGGATTTATGTGTTTTGTTGCATATGTGTAGTATTTTTGTTTTGGTGGTGGATAAGTTTTGACCATTTTCATCACACCATTTATAGACTTTAACTAAGGCTAATTGTAATTTGTTTCTGTTTCTTTTTTGTGATGTGTCTGATGATATTAGCGTTATGTCATCGGCATATATAAACTTGAGGATGTTAGGTGGGATAGATAGGAGTACGGATTCCATACTAATAAGGAAAAGTGTGGGTGACAAGATTGCCCCCTGGGGGACTCCGTTTTCCAGAACTTTCGATTGTGATACGCAGTTCCCAATCAAGACCTGGAAAGTGCGTTCTGTTAAAAAAATCTGAATGAATTTTGAGAGCTGTCCACCAAAATTCCATTTTTTTAATTGCTCTAGGATACTCGGACGCCAAACGCGATCGAACACTTTTGACAGGTCAACCACTGCGCAGTCGATATGGTGTTGCCTGCTTCTAGCTTCAGCGATAACATTCCCAAAAGCTGCGAAGTATGATTCTGTGCCGAGACCGCCTCTGTAAGCGTGCTGTTGTGTGCTTAGTAAGCTTCTCTCTTCTAGTGCCTGTACAAGTCTTCGGTTTACCAATCTTTCTAGAACTTTACTCAAACAGGACAGTAAGGAGATGGGTCTATAATTCTCAGCATTAAAGTTTGTTGTTTCTGTTTTAGGAATGGGAATGATGTAACTAGATTTCCATTTTGTAGGGATCTCTCCTGTGTTCCAGATGTTGTTGAATATGTTTAGAAGGCAATGCATTGCTACTTCAGGAAGCTGCTTGAGAAGAGGATAACCAATGTTATCTGGCCCGGCTGAATTTCCTTTGCATTTTTGTAATGCCCAGCGTACTTCATCTAAGGAGAATGGTTTATTGTAGGATTCAAAGCGTTTATTGGGGAAGGAAATAGGAGATGGTTTTTGAGGATTCTTCAGTTTTTTGAAGTAAGGAGAATATTTATCGGTTGCAGAGGCATTATAGAAATGTTGTGCAAAAGTTTCCGCTACTTCGGAAGGTGAAGCGATTGGGTCTTTGTTTTTCGCAAGCGTTGGAAATATAAATTCCCTTTTCCCTGCGAGACTCTTGATCTTTCTCCATATTTCTTTACAGGACTGTGACGGGTTGATGCTTGTGACAAAGTTATCCCAGCTTTGCTTTTTTGCTATTTCTACTTCGGCTTTAGCTTTTTGATTAGCTTCTCTGTATTTCGATGCTAAATATTCGATATTGGGGTTGTCCTTGATGTTACTAGCCTTTCTGAATTTCCTCAGAGCTTTCCTTCTTGCAGCAATTGCCATCCCAACAGACTCATTCCACCAGGGAACTGATTTTTTTGAAATTTTTCCATTTGTACGTGGGATACTTGACTCCGCTGCCTTGATTACTATGTTACAGAAGGTATCAACTGATAGCAATGTTGGTACTGTTATCGCGTTGTCGACAAGAAAACGATAGCTGCACCAATCGGCTTTTTCATATTTCCATCTAGGTCGCAGCTGAGGTCGGTCAGTGGTTGACTTGTAATTTATAAGAATAGGAAAGTGATCACTTCCGTGTAAATCTTCTTCTACTGAGATTGTAAACTGTGCAGAGGAACAAGTCGATACAACACAATGATCGATAATAGATCCTGTACCATCACTAGGTGATATGCGAGTGGGACGAGTGTTGTTTAGAACAGCTAAGTTATTTAAACTAAACAAATTTTGGAGAACTTTTCCTCTGTTGTCGGTTCTCGAGTTGTTCCATGTCTTGTTGGAAGCATTCAGGTCACCCACAAGGATAATGGGGTTGGAAATTTGATGTAGTGTTTGAGACAGAAAAATGGATAATTCATTAGTTGGATGCATTTTGTTTGGAAAATATGTACTAATAACATTAATTTCGAAAGGTAGATTTATGGTCACGCCAATAAGAGTAAGTTCTGAGGAGATATTTAAGTCAGTGAAAGGGATTTCTTTTCTAATGCCTAGACAGACGCTATGTTGTAATGTAGATTTGTGATTAAATTTCCAAGTGTAATTGTTTAATGTGTTGTGATGAATATTTTTCGGGCTGTGGTTTATTTCCTGTAGAGCAATTAAAGCCGGGTTGTATTTGTTAATTAATAGTTTGAGTTCATCAATATTCTTGTTCATGCCCCTGATATTCCACGAAAGAATGTATGGAGTAGGGTTCGTATTATTATTTGAATTCAACACAATTGTTAAACGTAAAGTCAAAATTTTATTTATGCAGAGGCCAAATCGAAGTATGGGTTAATTTTTAGTTTCTGTTCCGATTTTTCGATCGTTTTCTTCTTGGTTTACTGGTGCCAGTGTCCGTAGTATCGTCATTGAAGGTTTTCTTTGTATCATTTTCGAATAACTCTTCCGTGGAGGAGAATGAGTCTACTTTGCGTTTTTGTTTACTTATTTGTTCATCTTTGTCGCTGTCCATGAGATCTGTGTTCTTTTGTTTTTGGCTAATTGTTTGTGTGTTTGTTGTAAATGTTGTATTGTTTTCAATATCGGAGTTTTCGGTGTTTTTCGGTGTAGTGTGTGGAATATTCTGCGGCTTCAGTGTATTGATAATCATGTATTTCAGATTGTCACGCTCTTTTTGCAAATTTTCGGTTGTGTGAGTGAGTTCGTTAAGTTTGTCCTGTAGCAAAGCTACTGTTTTTTTCAGTTCTATTATAATTTCGTCCTTGTCCATGTCATTTTGCGCGATCTGTAATCTTTCGTTTACTGAGTTTGTGTTACGTTGTGTTGTATTTGTGTTGTTGAGCAAAGCTTTGGCTTGTGCGTGAGAGATGCCGTTATCGATTTTGAGCTTGATAATCTTTTGCTCTTCCAAGTATGATGGACATGATCGGTTGAGAGATGTGTGACTGCCTAGGCAATTTTTGCATTTGGGAGGAAAAGAGCAATCTCCGTGCTCTGGCTCTCCGCAATTTGAGCACTTGTTGGGTTGTGTGCACCTGTTCTTCGTGTGTCCAATAATTATACAATTTGTGCAGATCATTGGTCTAGGATAGTAAGTGCGGGTTTTTACTATCAGGCAACCTACACGCACTTCGTTTGGGACTACTACAGAGTCAATTTTTAGAAGGAGACAACTAGTTGGCTTAAGCTGTCCATTCTCTTTTCTCATGAACCGTTTGACCGAGATTACCTTTTGCTCTTTCATTTCATCTAGAATGTCATCGTCTGAAAGGCCATCAAGACTATCACTGACGATCACGCATTGCACACTGTTAAGGTATGGGTGTGATGGAATGTTCACCTCTGTACCGTTAATCAGTTTTGTGAGATTTTGAAGTATCTCGAATTGTGCACGGCTTCTAGTTTTCAGCAAGAGTTTAGAACCTTTATCGACCGGCTTGCAAGGTTCGATATCTCCTGCATGGTTTACTAGACTTTTTTGGATTATGAAAGGGTTTTTTGGTAGAACAAACCCTACTTTTGGACTCATGACCAAAAACAGCAGTTCTCCTCGCTTACCATCTAAATCCATCCAAATTGGAGCCTGCCTGTCCCTTATATTAGGTGGAGCGTTGGGATTACTCCCCCAGGCTGGGCCTGGCCCTCCCATGTTTGTAAGGGAGGCGAGCTCTTAAGCAGTAAAGTGTAGTGTACTTACAGTCTCAATATAAAGATAAGTTAAATTTTGAAATTCTTCTTGAATCCGTCTATGCGTGCCCGTGTTAGACCATGCGGTCTTCGCCAAAGGTAGATCTGTCTCTTTCCTTTTGCCACTGTCACACTGTAGTTGTCTTTTTCACTCGTGTATTTTTATCACTGTCACTATAATTCTGATGTTGGGTCACCGAGAAGATACTTCTGATCACCTCCGAGTTACGCACTTGACTGGACAACAAAGGAGAGTGTCGTCTCCAAAACGAGTTTAAATATCATCTACATCATTTTAAATTACATCTGTTGAAAGCTAACTTAGACGGATTACAGAAAAAATTGAATTATATTGGAGCTAATCGCTTTACTTCGCTAATCTTAAACAAATTCGATGAAATTAGTTCAGCGTTACAACATATTACACCAATAGGTAGAAATAAGAGATGGGGCACATTAGGAACCGTATGGAAATACAAAGATGGAACTCCAGATGCAAATGATTTAAAATTAATTAACAATTCAATGAACGATTTAATAGCCAACAATAATGAGCAGGGCGGTCCGGTAGCCGAGGCAATAACGGTGCCGATCTTCACACGGCAGGACCGAGGTTAAAATCTCACCAGTACGGCCTCCCCGTGCGTAGGGCTGACTACTTTACTGCGGGTAAAATGAAGTCACAGAAAGCCAGAAATGGCAGGCCGAGACTTTTTGAGGTTGTAGTGCCAAAGAAGAAGAGAATAATCAGCAGATCAGAATTAATACAGATTATATAACCAAATTAAACAGACAATATTAAAAGCTAAGGATAAGGAATCTTTATCGGTCATGAATTTACATACTACTACGAATTATTAGTTATCAACTTTTACTTCAATCTAAACATTATACACGAAAAGATAAATCAGATAATCGAAACAATAATGTTAGCTAAGATAGGAATTCTAAATAAAAAAATTTTAAACGAGACGAGTGCGTTCCAAATGTATTGCAAGGAAAACTAGCCAGGTGCGATTTATTGAATAACACAATTGAGGAGATCGTGAAAATAGACAGACAACACCTGATAGTAAACTACCGTCGAAACTTTTCATTTGAAACAAGCTGCGGAATACCAAACAGAAATTTATCTGGAGCATTCATAATATCATTCAACGAGTGCGATGTGAAGAAGACAACGATACATTCGCAAATGAGATACAGACAATGCCAGAATCTGTTTTGCAACTACCGCTTTATGGAATACCCAAAGAAAAGAACGACAACATCATGAACCTAAGCTTGGAGTATTTGCATGAGCTGCATCTAGAAACACGAAAAGAGTTGAAGCCATTGCAGCTAAACGCAACCAGCATTCAGTGGCCGCATTGGTCATTATTTGGAGGACTGTCTTTTACTCCTATAGTAATTGGTGTTATTCTATATATCATCGTCATCGCACTACGGAAAAGGACAAACATAGAAGTGCAAGTAAAGCAAGATAAAATAGACATGGAGGCCAAGGTCAAATAATCGGTTACAAGAACAGACTCGGCGATTCAGAAGCGTATCAATTGCTGGCCTGTTTCATCCGGAGCTTCAACACTAAGGGGGGGCGAGTTAACCGATCGTGGGAACAGCGTTATGCTGACAGTGCGTCGCGACCAGGAAGCGGACGCAATCGGATTCCGGCCCGTCTGGAGCAACGAGACACCTTGATAACGCGACAACGCAACCCAGGCGTGTGTACTTGCATTCTCTCTCTTCTCTGTTTGTAATAAATAAATTAGTCCTCAACAAAACTCGGTGTTGGTCAGTCGCAAAAGTATTAGAAAGAACCCTTAGGGAATTACCCCTCATAACTCGCGTTAGACTTATTGAATCGATTAGTATTATGTTGCACTGAACCACGTACGATCTAGGTAGCGAAACTTAATGCCTCTTTCGCCTTTTTCACTGTCGCGTGTTGATGCTGAGATTGCACTTTTCACTGTCGCGCGTCGAACTTATCGAACCATGGATGATGGTTCAGTTGGTCGGCAAAATTCGATGCTGAGATCGCACTTTTCACTTGTGCACGACTAATTTATCGAACTGTCGATTAATGTTCAATGTACCGAGCCACGTACAAATTAACCGGCGATCACACCTAACGTGCCAAACTTTTCGACCCGTCCGTGGGTCACTTCACCTAAAGGCGTTGTATTTAGCGATTTAGAACGAGTCAGAGTGAGAGTTTGATGTTCCTCTCTGGAGCCACCATGTCGCGTGCGCGAAGCTAGCCTCGCGACGCGTTTCTTTAGACAGGCGCAGGTACCGTCGACTAAAGACCAATAATACTCAAACTCGTTCGAATTGTGAAATGACAATCTTTATTGAAACTTATTCGCGTGTTATATCTAATTATTGCTGACTAACTATTAACATGTATTATCTCTGGGTAATTTTAAACGATTTGAGTAACATCTTTTCTGCTTCTTCTTGGTTTAACAATATGGTTCCCCAAACTAGAGTGCTTATAACCTTATGATGCATTTATTTTAAACAATGCATCTAGGCTGTACGAAAAACTAATTTGAAATTGGTCAATATAAATTCCTTTTTTTACCAAAGTTAAAAAGTGATTGGAGTTAAGGTGCCCTTTTACGGTTTCGAGAAGGAAATGTCTCCAAACCATCTTCAATTGTATTAAGCTTAGTAATTTAGTTTTAAGCAATACGGCCAGGCCGTTCTTTATGAATAAACAAAAAAACAGCGATTGGACTGAAAATATCCTTTCAAAACCACCTTATGTAACAAGTTCATTTAATGGTGCTTTTGAAGCTGTGAACGGCTAGGGGTTTCTTCGATCGACGACACGCTCACCGTTAAATTGTTCATCTTTTCCAGGATAATCTTCACCGATCAAACAAATACCCTTAAACCTGGATCAAGCCATCAATAATCTATCACAAAACCTATTAGAGGATTCATTCTATCGCCAAAAACATAGAGATATCTTTCTCTCTTTAATGTCGAATCCAATATTATCATTCATAAGTATGAGTCCAATATTTCAATCCTCTTCCTTGAAAGATATATGGATCTTTGGAGATGCCGTTTTCGGTGGCAGTCAGATAGAGGTCAGGTGTGATGGGTGAGTTTCGTAGCGTAGATTTCTAGGGTGGAAAGTATTGGTCAATTGCTTATGGGTAAACTTCAGCATCAACAAATCCATAGCAGGTTCTAATGTCAATTATGTAGCAAAACCGCACTGCCATGGGTATGAATCCGACGCTTCTTGAAGGATGACATAGACTCTCCATATCTTACTCAGATTCAATACTTCCACGAAGTACATAACGATAATATGTCATCTAACCCCGCAGAAACATGGATGATATGGCTAAATTGAGCTGAGGAGGATACTGTTTCCTGGTCTATAGGTGATCCAAGATACCCCAAGACTCAACATAGAGCGATGGAGACTGGTTTTTATGGTAAAAGACTTCGTGATTGCATGGATGATATGAGGAAGTACAACCGGAAAATACCGCTAGACGATGACCCTCACAGACTACTGATCCATGGTGGAACAAGCCATCAGCAGTACGATCGAGCAAACAATTGGCCTCGTGTCTCGTAGCCTGAGGAAGGTCTGAGAAGAATACAGCGCGTAGCCGATGTCAGATTCATCCAACGTGTCGATTGCGTCTGTTCGATAATGTGTAACGATCGAGTAAAGTGTGTTAAGGTCTTTTTACCTCGGTTTCCACTTTCACACCATAATGCGACATGAGTACGATCAAAGAGCAAGGGTGTTTCGTCCCGTGACCGTTGCCTTTGAGTCCCTACGTTGTGATATGTTTTTATTTTACTCAATTTAAGTAACGCGGTTAGCTTCGATTTTGGTGCGTGCTTTTATTAGTAGCTCTTGATACCGACTGACGCTTCAGTCCGAGTCCGCGCACTGCGGCGCCACCAACACCCATACATTCACACAAAATACCCTCTCACCTACACCACTGAAATACAGAAACAAACATACCGGCCCCCTTGAACAACTTAGTTTTCAACATCTGCACACTCCAGCAAACAAATCTTGGAAATTGGTCTTTTAACTACACCAGATGCCGTTTTGATAGTGACCACTCGTACAATCCCATCTTGCCCAGAGTGTGTCTCCACGATGCGAGCAAGCGGCCAACGAGCAGGAGGTAGTTGTTCGTCCTTCATGATTACGATGTCTCCGATCGATACCTGACATTCTGCAGGATTTCGCCGATGTTGTTGGTTCAATTCATGAAGGTACTCGGAACACCAGCGTCGCCAAAATTGCTGTGTATGCTGTTGAAGCCTTTGGAACTGGTCAAGACGATTAGTTGGCAAGTCTCGAACGTCAGATTCAGGGGGTGGACGTAGCATTCCTTTAATGAGGAAATGGTTCGGAGTTAAGGCTTCAAGGTCATTCGGGTCGTTTGAGAGAGGTGTAAGAGGGCGAGAGTTCATACATCCCTCAATTTTGACCAGAATCGTTGCTAGATCTTCGTATGAAAGCAGTGATGATCCCAGCTGTCTGATCAGAAGTTTTTTAGCCACTTTTACGGCGGCTTCCCAAAGCCCGCCGAAGTTTGGTGCCCGAGGTGGAATAAGATGCCACACTATTCCCTCCTCTGCGAGATTACTGCAAATATGTCTGTTTTGAGCGTCGTCATGAAACATTTGATACAGCTGGTGAAGAGCATTCTTTGCGCCGATGAAATTTGTGCCATTATCCGAATAGATGTGCTGTGGCTTATTTCGTCGAAAGATGAAACGGTCTAAAGCCTTTAAGAACCCCGACGTGCTCAAATCGCTCACGACTTCCAAATGCACTGCTTTAGTGCTCATGCAGACAAAAATGCACAAGTATGCCTTTTGAGCCGCAGCTTTTCGATGTACAGGTTTAAGCGAAATCGGTCCACAGTAATCGATACCAGTACATGCAAACGCCTCGTTTGCTGTCACCCTAGGAAGAGGCAGCTGACCCATCGGCTGTTGCATTGGAATTGGTGTAGCACGACGGCAACGAAAACATTCTCGGATGACGGATCGAACTGCTCTTCTTCCATTCAATGGCCAAAATTCCTCACGCGCTGCAGATAATGTTGCAGTAATACCGCTATGCATCATCCTTTCATGTAAGTGCCTTAACAACAATTTGCTAAAAGGATGAAATCCAGGCATAACAATTTGATGCTTCTTGTAGAACGGTAAATCTGTATGTTGAAGTCTGCCGCCAACTCGTATGATGCCTTCAGTATCGACGAACGGATGGAGAAGTCTGAGGGGAGATGCACCAGAAAGCCTCTTCTCTCTTGTGAGTTGCTTCAGTTCGCTTGGAAATGCCTCTCGCTGCATCAACTTCGCCAGCATCTTCTTTGCATTTTGTAGTTCACTCACTGATAGACAAGCGGTCTTACGCTGGTTTTTATTACGTGTGTTATAGCCAAATCGGAGGCAATACGCTGCTACATTCACAAGCGTTCGAAACTTAGAATACCGCTGGAACAAAGGATTGGGCTCGACAGCTTGAGCAGCAAGTATAAGGTCACCTTTTCTTTCCATCTCATCATCGGTGAAGTTCTGAGGACTATTCGATGGTATGGGCCAGCACGACTTATCACACATCAACCAGTCTGGTCCTTGTTGCCACATCTTACTCTTCAGGAGTGTCTCCGCAGACACGCCCCTGGATAGCATATCAGCGGGGTTGTCTGTCCCAGGTACATGATGCCAAATACAACATTTGGAAGCTGCTTGAATTTCTCCTACTCTATTCGCGATGAACGTTTTCCAAGTTCGCGGTGGAGAAGCTAGCCATTGCAGTGTAATGGTGGAATCAGACCACATATGGGTTTCGTTTATTGGCATGTCCAGGGCCTCAAATAGTTTTTTCTGCAATCTTGCAGCTAGTAAGGCTGCGCAGAGCTCCAACCTAGGGATGGTAAGGGGCTTAAGCGGAGCTACTCGAGATTTAGACGCTAGCAACGTTATCTGGGTGGTGCCATCTTTGCTTTGAGATCTCATATAGGCACATGCACCATATGCCGCTTCCGAGGCATCAGCGAAACAATGCAGCTCTATGTAGCAATGGTTGGGCGTCAACGCAAATCTAGGGATTCGAAGATGAGTTAGGTAGGGCAGGCCTTCACAAAACCCTTCCCACTTGCTGTTTAAATGCCGCGGCAATTCCTCATCCCAACTAAGATTATGAGCCCAAAGTTCCTGCAACAGGATTTTCGCTTGTACAATGACGGGGGATATCAATCCAAGCGGATCGTACAGCTGAGCGATGGAAGAAAGAACGGAACGCTTCGTGTAAGGTCGGCTAACAGAAAACGATATTGTGAATCTGAATGTATCACTCGGCGGTTCCCAAGATATGCCAAGTGTTTTGACGCTTTCACCAGCATAGAATTCGTGCGAAGATTTCATACCGAGCAAATCAGGAGACAAACCATCAAGCACACCTATCTTGTTCGAACACCACTTCCGAAAACGAAAACCACCCTTCTCCATCAGACAGGTCAGCTCTTCTCGCAGTTGTACAGCTTGCTCGATGTTTTCTGCGCCAGAGATCAGGTCATCTACGTAAAGGTTCTTCTTCACAGCTTCAGATGCCAATGGAAATGGAGCTCCTTCATCCTCAGCTAGTTGAAGAAGTGTCCGCGTTGCAAGGAAGGAAGACGGAGCTAGTCCGTAGGTCACGGTAGCCAGTTCGAAAGTTTGTATTGGTTCTGTATCCTTAAATCGCCAAAAAATACACTGCAAACGTCTATCTTCAGGATGCATACTCACTTGGCGATACATCTTCTCGATGTCAGCAATTAAAGCAACCTCATACTTGCGAAACCGCACTACGAGGGTCAACAGTTCATCCTGCACAACTGGTCCAACAAGCAACACGTCGTTCAAAGAATTGCCTGTAGTCGTCTTCGCCGATCCGTCGAACACCACACGCACTTTGGTTGTTGTGCTAGCTTCCTTGACGACGGGATGATGCGGAAGGTAATGCGCTGCTGATAAACAGTCAGGTTCTATATGCACTGGAAACATATGACCCAACAACACGTACTCTCTCATGAAGTCGTCATACTGCTGCTTCAGATATGCGTCCTTAGACAATCTCGTTTCCAGTAACCGGAAACGTTTCTGCGCTGCAGCCTTTGAATCACCAAGCATTTGAGCAAAATCGTGGTGTTTCGGCATTCGAACGATGTATCTTCCGGTAGAGTCTCTGCTTGTCGTTTCCTTGAAGTATTGCTCGCACTGTTGCTCGTTAGGAGACAAGTTCGATACAGCAAGCTCCTCAACCTTCCAGAACAGCTCAAGTTGCTCCTGAACCTTGTCTGTTGACTCCATTATGTGGAAACTAAACGCCTTTTCCACTCGTGATTCAGGAAAGGCCGGCGCTTCTCCAGTTACAATCCAGCCAAATACCGTATCAACCAGTAAATTCGCCTGCCCACGCAAATGCACTTGTCCACCACGCAATAGTTTGTAAAAATATGCTGCACCTATGATCATATCCACGCGACGTGCTGTTCCGAAATCTGGATCAGCCAAAACATAACCCGATGGAACACCTACAGCAGAGGTGGAGAACGACGCGCTGGGGATATTCTCCGTCACTTTCTTCAACACAAGAAAGTCCATGGTTTGGCTGTAGTTGTAAACCCGAGATCGAACTTCCGTGGTTACAGCATGTTTCACACTAGTAGTAGTGCTGTTCACTCCATTGATCGAAATACTTGCATGCCGTCGTGGTAGTTGTAGCATCTGACAAAGATGCTCAGTGATCGCGTTCGGTTGCGAGCCGGTGTCGAGCAATGCTCGTGCTAAATGCTCCTTTCCATACACATCAACGACCACTAATACCACTGTAGAGAGTAACGCATGCATTGATTTCTTCGACGATGCCAACGCCATGGTAGAGGTGGTTGCTTCTGCAACTAATACATCGTTGTTTTCACTATTCACATGAAGTAAGGTATGGTGGCGCTGAGAACACTGCTGACAATTGTATTTGGAGGAGCACTTATGAGCCAAATGTCCACTGCTCAAGCAATTTCTGCAAAGCTTTTCCTCACTGATCACTTTTAACCGATCGTGTACGTTGATATTCCTGAATACACTGCATGACGCTATGCCGTGTCCTTTCCTCTTGCACATAACGCACACTGGCACGATTTTCGTGTTTGTAGTGGCCGCGTTTACCACTACTTTTGTTTTCGCTTGCTTCTTGCTTCTTTCACACACTTTTTCGATCGCCAACGTTTCTAACACACGCACACGTTTCCCCAAAAACTCCATCATTTCAGTAAATGACGGATCATTATCGGCTTGGGATTCTTCCCACACACGCAGAGATTCTTCGTCCAGCTTATCCGCCATCAACTCAATGAGAATTGAGCTGAACGATTCGACCGGTTGCTCCAACTGCTGCAGTATTTGCACATGCCGTCGAAAATCGTCAATTAAACGGTTAAGTGGTACTGCTCCGGTGTCCTTCATCTTTGGAAGCGATATGAGTGCTCGTATATGCTTTTTACGCAGTATTATTTTGTTAGAGTAACGCTTTAAGATCGTTTGCCAAGCAAATTCATAGTTTGCATTCGTCACCGTAATTGCTTGGATGAGATTCGCTGCTTCTCCCTTTAGCGACGCACGAAGATAGTGAAACTTTTCAATCGGCGACATCTCTTTCGATGAATGTATTAGTGACACAAATGTGTCGTGAAACGTAAGCCACTCATCGAAGTTTCCGCTGAATTCAGGTAGTGTGATTCTCGGCAGCTTCACTCTCGACGAAGACGATTGAATGCTAGCGGCAACAGGTTTCGACTCTTTAGGCAGCATATCTTGTAGCTTTGCCTTGGCATAAAGATACAACTCCTCTGTCTCCGCCCTGATCCGTTGATTCGTTAGGCAATCTTCCTCAGAAAGGTCCATATCGTCTATGTCGTCCTGCACCCGCTCGAAACATTCCCAAATCTTTTCGAGGCGATCTAAACGCGTTGCAACCTGATTTTCACATTCTACAGAATAGCTTTTAATAAAGTCACACGCGCGTTGTATGGAGTCCAAGTACTGCTTCCGACGAAGCTCCTTGCTGCGCAATTTATCCTGCTTGGACATGTTGACACAAGAAACTCGCGCACACACACTAGCAAAGCAATCGCACGCTAACACGACACTTGCGGTTTTTCCAAAAACCGTAGGATTTACCAAAATCTCGTGGATTTAACAAAATCCTGGTCACTACGCACCAATGTTTCGTCCCGTGACCGTTGCCTTTGAGTCCCTACGTTGTGATATGTTTTTATTTTACTCAATTTAAGTAACGCGGTTAGCTTCGATTTTGGTGCGTGCTTTTATTAGTAGCTCTTGATACCGACTGACGCTTCAGTCCGAGTCCGCGCACTGCGGCGCCACCAACACCCATACATTCACACAAAATACCCTCTCACCTACACCACTGAAATACAGAAACAAACAAAGGGAGTTGCACGATATCCGCCTACCACGAACGACTGTTTAAAACAGATAACAATCCACAAGTGTTAGTTCGATAACGAACCGTTGATGAACCGACCACGCGAAGGAATGATCGATTCGGAGATCTCCGCGCAGATTCCTGGCCTTGTCAGAGTTGCTTGAATCAGGCGGCTAACCTTTTTTCCTGGATAACCAAGAGAAGTTTTTAGCGGCGGACTCGCACTTCACTAACTCGGCATGGACAACGGGAATGCCGTAGCTCGATCAGACGATTAACCTTTTTTCCTGGATAACCAGGAGAAGTATCTAACCGTGGTTCTTGCTTGGCTAGATTTCGCCTAATTCTTCCGACGGAGTGGGGAGACACCAAAGTGCGTAACCAATTTCCGAAGGGAAGGCAAAGGTGAAACTTTCCCGATTCTGTATGGATACCCAAACAATGAAACACAAGCTTCTTCGTTGAGGTTTGGATTACAAGTCGCTTTTATTCTCAAAAAATCCTGTCTTATATACTAAAATTCTGTGGGAAAAAGAACATGCAATAGCATTACATCGATCTCCTTTGTCCTAACTCGGTATGCCGATGTGTTTGACCCCTGCCAGGCGTCGACTAGTGTAGAAGGTCTGTAACGTTACAATGTCTGGCGATTGTTACCCTATCGTTTTATGACCATGGGTAATGCATCGCGCATCTGTGGTTCAAGTGCGTATGTTTATTTTCCTATTGCCTTTTGCCTGCGCGTCGTTTACTCTATTCGTCAAGTTGGTCTTTCCTTCACTGCCCTACGACCGTGCCTTGATATTCGCGTTGGTCGTTTTTTCGTGAAACTAATCGCGCAATGACAATGTATGCGTTGTGTTCTAGTGTTAACCCTTTTCGGCCCATGTTCTTCACTTTCGTTTTTATTACATGGCTTGAGTTTATTTATAATTTTCATATGTCTGGATATTGTCCCTTTTTCGAGATGTTTTATGACATACCCTGACATGTTACCATAATTTCGTCTTTCTCACGGTATGAGGCCTCTCTGTGACTTAAGGTTGTTTTCCTAAGACAATATTTGCCGATGAGAATATATACTAAACAATGATATTTAGTTATTTAAAGTTTCTCATCTAACTCTTGCATGTCAGTCAGTTTAGCTCAATTTTATTTTGTCGCGTTCGCAACATTTCGGCCCTCGTAAAACTACTAGTTTTACCAAATAAACGCGACGTATTACTGCCAAGATAAAATTTAACTTCTCCTGTTGAGTTGATTTTCCTAATATTTTAATCAATTGAATTGTCTCGCGCTCTCATTAAACGACACCTGATTGTAATTGCACGCATTCTGCCGTTGACGGTTCATCGATGCTTGCAGTCGGTTGAAGAAACCATTTTCAGATGTCTAGCCGGTGAGGATGCGTTGGTGCTCGTAGGTTGTCGAGGCGATAACGAAGGAGATGATAGTTGTGAGGCATAATTCACTGTTGGTTGCACATTGGACTACTCGTAGGGCTGCGCGTTGGCCGATGAAGCTCAGGTACGACTTTGATTGACACGATTTTCAAGAATCTCTACAGGATAAGAGATGTTGTAGTTGCTCGTTGATTTCACACGTCGTCGTCTTAAAACACGATGGCTTCAGTTGGGCGATTTCTCAAGTGGCTACGATGTGAAGAATAGTCGTCATTTTGATGCTGGAGATTTAGATATCGATAGTTGAAGATGCATTGTAATCAGCTTTTCGACCAAGATTATAGTTTAGACCGCAGTAAGGCGTTATGCGGAAACTATTGTAGACTTGGGTGTTGTTCAGCTCTGATTTAGTTGCACAGAAGAAGTGATTCTCTCATCACTTTGTACAGCAGGTTTTTCATCTTCTGGAGATCTCAGCATCTTGACCTTGCTTTCCATCAGACTCGGCCCATATGACCAATCAGTAGTCTCTCGATGGCGTTAGCAGGACATACAGCATTTGTTCGACCTTGAACGTTTGATAGTTGACCATTAGCTAGCTTTCTTCGTAGATTATAGTTGTGACTTCGCACACCGTTTGAAGTTCCACTTTTTTGTTGAGATAGCCAATTTCGTATCTAAGCACTAGCCAACCGCATATTACCGCTTCGTAGTTCCCTTCGACGTTGACCGTTGTCATCTAATTGTTGATAGCAGACCAACTGTTTCTGCCGGATGAAGAATGACGCTCTGAAGACTTCTCTGATTCTGGTTGAACTCAGACGTTACTGATGAAATGCGTTGCTCTTGTGCGGGTGCCTTGCAATTACCTGACTTTTAATATAAAGAGAGTCATAGTCGATTTTTCAAACGTTTGAGCTAATCTCTTCACTTCTACTCTTTTAGAAAACTAATGAAAACTAACCAAACTAATTTTCTCGCAATGTCCATTTGACGATCGTTTTCTACTTTGAACTTTTGAAAGTTAGATACCTGAATCATTTGTGTCGATTTGATTTGATAAATTTTCTTGTCTTCTTATATCATTTGTGGCATGCAAGAGGCTTTTTTCTTTTGAGAATAGTTTGTTGGTTGCAATCAAATATGTAATCAATCCCCTTGTTGTATTGCCCAAAACTTCAGCTGAAAAGAGAAATAACATGATTAATATAAAGGTCGATAAATTGTGGAACAATACCATGAGGCCTTTGATTAAGCCAATTTGCCTTTTCCTATAGGCTTCATCGTTTGTGTGATTGCAGTAGCTTTCCTTGAGCTGGCTGTCAAAACCTCGTAGTTCCATGTATCATAAATTATTTTCTTACTTTTCATCTTTATTGTTGTTAATTCTTTATCGATTACCTCTTTAATCATATTTTCTTCATGAATTCCTATGAAACTATTTTCAATTGGTCCTTTATTGGGTAGCCTTTGTTTCTTGTTTAACGGTGATTCAAACATTTGTTTGTTGTAAACATTCAAATCCGCCAGTTCATTGTATTTCCCGTGTAAAGTTTTTACAGGAGTAGATCCTTTTTGATCTTTTTTCATCTGTACTTCCATAAAAAAGTTGGAGTTTGCGTTGCAGGTAGAAATCCTATTTCTTTTCTTTTTTGTAGTTGGTGCCTGAAAAACTGGATTTTCATTTATTAATTTGTAGCCCGTTTGAACCTCTCCGGATTTGTCTCTCTTTGACTGATGGCTATTGATATCTCTGAGAGCCGTTTTTTCAGATTTTATTTTCCGTCTTTTTGCTGATTGTTTTAAGCTTGACTTTGCGATATCCGTAGGTAAAGAAATTTGAACAACTGGTTTCAATACAGACTTTTCTACTGAAAATTTGTTGGATATTGGTTTACGAAAACTTTCTTTCTTTTGCACTATCATGGAATATTCCTCTTCTTGGCTTTCAGTTGTTTTTCCGTAAATTAGCCAACCTTATCTTGTCCTCATTGCTATCGGTTCTGTGGGTTTACCATATTTATGTTTAAACCCCATCAATAAATGATTGTTATTCAAGCCGATCATTATAGTGGGTTGAATGTTTTGAAATCCTGAAACAGGAAGATTAGCAAGGTGAGGATATTTTTTGCTTAGATCATCATAATCTAAAGATTGAACAGCTAGTTTCAAATCTTTAACTGTTCTCACATTCTTCAGTTGAAAACCCTTTTTAGTTGGACCCTTGATTCTTAATTCCACGTTTTGGCTTTTAACGTGTTAAGTCTGTTTGCCTTGTGTCCATAGTAATTGGAGCGGTTTTACTTCCCCATTTAGGTTAAGTTGACGCGCAACTTTTTCTTCTAATAGGGTTGAGGATGAACCAGGGTCTAAAAGCGCATAAGTTTTTATTTTGTGCGTCAAAACCTTTGTAGGGGATTTTTTGTTCGTGAAGATGAACGCCTCCACGTTGGGTATGTACGGATATTGTTTTTAGCATGTGAGTAGAATATTATCACTGGTTGGGAGTGATTTTTGTGATATCAGACGGACGTTAAAGGGTTGTAGTGTTGCGCGCTCGACTTACAATTTCATACTGTTTATTCACTGGTCCGGTTACAAGTTTATCCTATTCGATTACATAGTTCATCCATTGGTCAAGTCACTTTCCCCTTAATTCACTTCTAAGTTCGTTCGTGTGCGTCAATTTATACTATCTGCTTATAGTGTTGTTCCTTTACCATATTTCGTGTAATAATTAATATTTCATGCATTTTCTACATTCCGGCCACCAAAAGAGAATTCTTTTCAATTTCTGCAAATTCGTTGTTTTTCTTCATGTAACATGCTAACCAGTATCCTATTCGCTAATATATACGTAATTGACGTTTCGCTTGGGTCGGTATCAGTGTTTGTTTACATTATTAGTGCACCATGTGGTTACACAAATCCCTCGTTTGTATCGATTGGTCGTGGTAACAAAGCTAAACGATTGGCTGCTCTAACAATTTGTTTCCCCCCTGCCGTACGTAGCGTAACTACACGCACGACACCATCCTTGCCCGGGTGCAGCGCCGTAATGCGCCCCATTGGCCAAACAGTCGGGTGAAGATTATCTTCCTGGATTATAACCAGCTGATTGATCTCCAGCTTAACCGGTGCGTTGTTAATGTGTTTGGCTCGGGCTTGGAGTTGTTGGATGTATTCCGGATACCATCGGGACCAGATCGTTTGCACGTGCCTCTGCACGAGTTGGTACTCCTTGAGTCGGTTGGTCGGAAGGTGTCGTATGTCAACATCCGGGATTGCTTGCATGTTGCTGCCGATTAGAAAATGACTTGGGGTTAATGGTTCTAAATCGCAAGGATCATCGGATAAAGGGGTCAAAGGACGGGAATTTAAACATTGCTCCACCTGAGCAATAAGTGTAAGCATACTTTCTTGGGCGATACTTGTTATACTTATCGTGCGTAAAATGTGTTTTTTAGCCGACTTGACTGCCGCTTCCCATAATCCGCCGAAGTGAGGGGCCCTTGGGGGAATGAACTTCCATTCCATTTCGTTGGACGAACACCAATTGATGATAGACCGGCGATCGTCATCGTTCTTCTTCAGCATTTCGTACACGCGATGCAGCTCGTGGGCAGCTCCCTTAAACGTTGTCGCGTTGTCGGAGTGTAACTCGCACACCTTGCCTCGGCGTGCCACAAAACGACGTAGTGCTGCCAGAAATGCCGTAGTAGTTAAATCACTCACTAGCTCGATGTGTACGGCTCTAGTCGCGAAGCAAACAAAGATTGCGATGTACGCCTTCGTCGGACTCCGATTGCGGACGGGTGATTTCAGCATAAACGGCCCGCAGTAGTCCACTCCACTGATCGAGAAAGGTCTGGTCGGTGATACTCTCGACGTTGGTAGGTCAGCAACACTTTGTTTCACGAGAGTCGGCTTGTTTTTGAAACAAACGTGACACCGGTGGTAAACAGCCTTAACGAGATTCCTCCCACCAATCAACCAGAATCTTTGACGAAGTGTTGCTAATAACAGTTGCGGTCCAGCATGCAACAGTTGAAGATGATACGCCACTGCCAATAACACCGATAGTGGGTGCTTCGCCGAGAGAATCGCTGGATGTCGTCCTTCTTCTGGAAGATCAGCATTTCCGAGCCGGCCACCGACGCGTAACACACCAGTATGGTCGATGTACGGTGACAACCACTTCAGCTTCGATTTGTCGGAAAGATGCTTCTCTTGAGCTAAAACCTTTAGCTCCTCCGCGAACGAATCCCTTTGGGCTAACTGGCATAACTTCAGTTCGGCCCGACGTAGTTCCGTGGCTGTAAGCGGTGGAACACTCTTCTCCTCGATGTGTGGCGCATCCTTGCAGCTTACTCTCGATGATTTGTTGGCTCCCTTGATGCACTCCATGAAGCGTAAACAATAAGCTACAACTCGTCTCAGCCTGTAGTATGATGAGTATCGCTCGAACAGTTTGTCACGGAACTCACACCTCGTAGAAACTGTGACAATCCGTGACGCCGTCGCCCGTTCTTCGGTGACACCGTCATTCTCCTTCACTGCTGGTGGATGATTTGGCCATGCATCATGACTGTAAGCCAACCAACGAGGCCCATGCCACCAACGTTCACAATTAAGCAGCTCCTCCGGCTTCAGACCCCGTGATATGTCGTCTGCTGGATTATCACAACCAGGAACGTGACGCCACTCAGCTATCCGCGTTTCTTCCTGTATCTGCGCCACTCGGTTGGCGACAAATGGTTTCCATCGACGTGGTGGAGAATCCAGCCAATACATTACCGTCATTGAATCGGTCCAACAAAAGGCCATCGTAGATGCCGGTAACGTTCGACTCACCTTCTGGAACAGTTGGGTTGCTAATCGTGCGGCGCACAATTCCAACCTGGCGATCGAGTGCGTATTCGCCAATGAAACCACTTTTGACTTCGCTGCTAACAATTGCACCGTCACAATGTTGTCCGTCGATTCTGCGCGTACATAACAGCAAGCACCATATGCACTTTGTGACGCATCAGCGAAGACGTGCAATTGCAAGCTGACCGTTGTAGGTTGGGAGATAAAACGTGGCACTCTTAATTCGCGTAGCGAATATAACGTTGAATGAAAGCTTCTCCACTCTTGTTGAAGCTCACCGGGCAGTGCACGTTCCCAATCCCAAGCCTTTCCATTCTCCTTCAAACTCCACAAACGTTGTAGAAAGACTTTCGCGATGATGATTGTCGGACCCAACAAACCAAGTGGGTCGAATATGCTTGCCGTGTACGACAAGATCAAGCTTCTCGTTAATACTTCAGCTGGTTGTGGAAGGCCAACCTTGAAGGAAAACGAATCGTTGGCGGGTTCCCAAACCAGCCCCAGCGTCGAAACAGCTTGACCATCCTTCCACTCGTGCATTGATTGAATCGCAAGATCTTCACATGGGACATCTAGAAGCGATTCTGGAACGTTAGATGCCCACTTTTTCAATGCGAAACCAGCTGAATCGAGCATTGCGGTGATTTGCTTTCGCACTTCTACTGCTTCGTTAAGGTCAGTCGCTCCTGTTAGTAGATCGTCGACGTAAAAATCACGTAACACGGGATCAACTGCCTTCGGGAATTGATCTTTGTGGTCATGCGCAACCTGCTGGAGCGTTCTAGTGGCGAGGAATGGAGCTGACGCCGTGCCGTAAGTAACGGTATTCAGCTCGTAGGTCGATATCGGATCCAGGGGGCTCTTTCGGTACCTGATACGTAGCAGATTCCGATCGATGATGTTGTGGAGAATTTGCCGGTACATTTTTTCCACATCGGCCACTAATGCGATTGCGTAGGACCTGAATCGCAATATAATCGTTAGTAGATCTTCCTGGACAATTGGGCCAACTAGTAACGTATCGTTTAAGGAGTATCCCGAGCTCGTTTTACAGGACGCGTCAAACACGACCCGTACTTTTGTGGATGTACTCGATTCCTTCACCACCGCATGGTGAGGAATATAACAATGCGGAACACTATCATCCACTGGTTCGGTAAGTTTTCGCATGTGACCAAGTTCCTCGTACTCTTGCATGAAACGCTTATATTCCATCTCCATTTCAGGGTTGATCTTCAATCGCCGCTCCACAGCCATCAGTCGTCGATCCGCAATCTCCTTTGATGAACCCAATACTATATCTGCTCTGGGATTACGAGGCAGACAAACGATGTAACGACCATGGTGATCACGCGTTGTAGTGGCAGCATAATGCTTCTCACAAGCATCTTCCTCAAGCGAGAGAGCGGGTCCCTCTAGATTGGTCTCGTTCTCCCAAAACCGTTGCAGCAATGTATCGAGAGACTCATGGCTCCTAATTGAGTGGCACGAAACAGGACTAGCGACTGAAATGTGGGAAGTATTCCCAGCAACTGTCCACCCAAACGGAGTCTCAACCAACCAAGGACCGCCTTTGACCAGTAACTGCTTCTTTCCGGTATGCCATTCCCAATATGCGTCATTCCCAATGATCACATCAACTCTTGAAGGAAGGTTAAAGGCAGGATCAGCCAACGGAACGTCAGGGAATTTCCAACCAGCAACATCGATTGGGGCAGTCGGTATCTCAGCACAAGGGGAGTTCACTATCAGGAACTCAAGTGGCGACGAAAATGGCGCTGACTTTGACTGCACCGTTGCGATGATCGAACCCTTGGCTTGCTGAACACCCTCACCGATACCTGTCAATGCAACGTTGATCTTTGTACGACGTGTCAGCAGCTTCCGCGCTAGGGATTCGGACACGATATTGCACATGGATCCTGAATCCAACAACGCTCGTGCTTCATGCCGAATGCCATGGTCATCGACTAACCAGAGAACCACCGTTTCGAGAACCACAATTTCATTGCTCGAACCTACGTTCATGGTTACCTGTGGCGGTGAATCGTCGTGCAACATGCTGTGATGACGTGCGTTGCACTTGTTGCAACGGAAGACGGAATTGCACGACCGTACCTGATGATTCGGGTTCAAACAGTTGAAGCATAGTTTATGCTTCGCAATCACTTCACGCCGGAACTTTACGTCTCCTTTGCAGAACTTCGGGCAGCTTCGTAGATGGTGTGGCTCTGCACACTCTAATGGACAGGATGCGTAGGATGTGCTGCTAGCTGGCTTCCGCGTTGACACTGAATTGCTCACGTATCTAACCTTTCCTCCCATTCTTCTTTCTCCACAGGCCACCGGCGTTTGTTTCGATTCAGATATCTTCGCTAACGTTTGGGACGAACGAAGGATTCGGATTCTATCCTGCAGGAAATCGATTAGATCTGAATACTTATCCTTGGGGCTGGCCGATGAATGCTTTTCCCAAGCTAGGATGGTTGATGAATCCAATTTGAAGAACAGCAATGTGGTGAGGGGAGTGTCCCAGTTGTCAACCGGTTCCTTCAGCTTTCTTAAACCGTTCACGTGCCGCGTGAACTCGTCCACAAGCTGCGCCAATTCATCCACAGATCCTTCATGCATCGCGGGAAGGTGATGCAATGTTCGATAATAATCACGGACTAACATGCGCGGGTTATCATACCGTTTCAGCAGCGCGGCCCAGGTGGTCGCATAGTTGTCCGCGGTCAATGTGGTATGCTCGAACAGCAGCGCCGCCTCACTCTTCAATGATGACAACAGATACTGAAGTTTCAGTATCGAAGGTATATCTACTGACGAATCGATCATTGCCACGAAGCGATCACGAAACGTGAGCCACTTCGTCGTATCACCGTCGAACGTGGGGAGATCGATTTTCGGTAACCGCACATTAATTGATCCGAAATTACCCGTTGAGTTCAGGCTAGAATTGGCTTGCAAAATCGACGCGTTGAGAGGATTGGCTTCACACGGTTGCTTTTGCAACAAAAATCCTTTCACCTTTCGGTACACACTGTCCATTTCACATCGCTCTTGCAGCAAAGCTTCTAACGCTTCGGGAGATTCTTCCAATTCCTCCAGTTTTGCTACCGCGTTCAAATAATCTTGAACATGCCGTTCTAGCTGATCCAAGCACACTGGTATTTCACCCACATCACTTTCACTATAATCGTTTTTAAATTGTTCAATGTTCTTCACAAGCATTTGCGCTTGGCGCTTTTTTAATTGCGCGGCTTTGATTTTCTTCTCCATTTTCTACGTTGCTTCACTAACACACACGTAAAATGAACAAAGTTCAATGTTCTGCACTTCACTAACACTTAATACAGACGATGTAACGTTCACTTTGAATTTGATTCGAAATTGTTCACAACCTGCTGCGTTGCATGCAAGTTTCGTTAGAATACGATAGGAGTGATGGCCGTTAAAATGGAACCACGCTTCGCAATGGCGTAGATTTCCGATGAAGCTAAGCTACGCGGGACGCTAAGCTTTGCCTGTTGCCTTAAGTTGATGCGTAACAACAACTTTCACTCCAGTAAGTCGATTTGAATAAATCGCAACACAACTCACGAGAAAACAAACGAACATACAAGGGTTCACGTGCACGTAATGACCTTTCACAGCAATTCGCGCCAATATGCGGAGCAAGACAGCGAACTGTTCGTTTCCTCACAAACACAGAGATGATTCACGTCACTGTGTACGGTAATTAACGTAGTGAATTTTTTCCGAAATCACTAAACCGACTTCACCAGATCCGGTTCGAAGGACCAAAATGAGTAGAATATTATCACTGGTTGGGAGTGATTTTTGTGATATCAGACGGACGTTAAAGAGTTGTAGTGTTGCGCGCTCGACTTACAATTTCATACTGTTTATTCACTGGTCCGGTTACAAGTTCATCCTATTCGATTACATAGTTCATCCATTGGTCAAGTCACTTTCCCCTTAATTCACTTCTAAGTTCGTTCGTGTGCGTCAATTTATACTATCTGCTTATAGTGTTGTTCCTTTACCATATTTCGTGTAATAATTAATATTTCATGCATTTTCTACAGCATGTTTGCCGTTTTAGCGAAAGGTATCAACCAATCGCATAGGTTATCTAGAGTTTGAACCCTTAACGGTGATTCCACTTCAACCATGTACCGGGCTCTTCTTTCCTGAATTTGGTGTGGTAGCCTAGCAGTCAACTCCAACACCAACGTATGATCTTTCAGGTAGTCCGGTTACCTCATCAAGTTTACTGTTTGAATGAGGTTTTCTAAAGCGTTTACCATTTCCACGACAATGCTTTTGGAATCTCTTCGGATTTTATACAGATTATTACGTAGTTCAAGATACACTAAATCTGTTCTCCCGAAGGAGTTCTTTAGGCGTGTCATTATTTCTGGTACGTTTGAGGAATCCAGCATTAATTGTTGAACGCTTTTGAGGGCTGGTCCATATAAGGACTGTTTAAGGCGGTTTAAATTCTCTAAATTAGAGAATCTTCCCTCCTCATTTGTATCATCAAATGTTTGTTTAAAATTCAGCCATTCTACTGGATCCCCTCCAAATCTCGACAACTGCATAAGCGATTGTCTTTTTAATAGTGTTTCTATGTGCGGCGATCCTTGTTTGTCGCTCGCAATAGTTGTTACTGCTTTTAAAAATTCTTTTAACTGTTCCTTTGATTGTTCCTGTTGACCAATCAATAGTCGTGTGAACATAGCCTCTGTATCCTTACTATCAGATTCTTTGGGCAATCTATTAAGTTCGTACGCTATTTTTTGACATTTTACGCAAAGCCAACATTCCTCTGGCTTTGGTTTACATGATAGTTTGGCACATGTTAAATGAAACCATCTATCACATTCATAGTATGAGATCATGCTTTCTTCGGAAGAGTCTTCCGCCACGCACAATCGGCAACTGCCGGAAGTGTTCGTGGTAAATTTATAACGCATCTCGGCGGATCTTTAAAATTCCTACTCTGAGCTATAGATAAGAAAGTTCGACTTACCGTTTTCGGTGTTACCTTTCCTTGACGTGCCCGGTAGTTCAATGTGGTCTCGATCTCGCTGATAACTCAACTGAGTAAGTCAACTGACTTACTCCGTTAAGATACGCCTTACGAGAACTCTTTTCCACGTGCATATTGCTGATAAGCTTCCTTTATGCACTGGTATTTTATGTCCTCAATTGTTTAAACTCGAGCACTTTAATGCGATCGCAACGTCATTCACTCGGTTAACTTATTGTTCTGCGGTTGTCCACGTACTGATTGTTAAACACGATTTATGCTATAATACGATTTCTTTCATCAGCATTGACGTCTTCACTAAAGAGTTTTTCTTTCTCAAACATTTAAAGTTTCTTTCGAGTTTGTTTCGGATGTGAAATTTTTTCGTTCACTTCGGAGCCGTATTGTAACACTATTGTTCTCGGATAGTAAAATAACGTACTCCTTTTAGTTCTACCTTTTTGGAAGAACTTTATTACCCTTTGGTATGGTTTAGTTCGGAGCCGTGTTTATTGCTTAGATATAGCTTATATCACGCACTGGCACTCACTGATGCTCTCTGATTTTGTTCTGCACTTGTGCGCATTGATATGATTGCAACGGCACTCGATCGGTTAACTTATAGCACTGTAGTTCTTACGTGTATTAATTGTAAACCGTTTCACTCGCTGCAATTCACTTTATTTTTCACGAGCGCAGAATTTGAATCTGAACCTTTTTGAAGCACTGATTGGTGCGGGTTCAGTTAGAGGCTGTTCTTTTGGTGACAGCACACCACGAACGTAAGTTCGCTCGAATGAGTTGTTAACGCGCGCGGATATTAACAACTCCTCTCTGGAGCCACCATTTGTTAGTTCGATAACGAACCGTTGATGAACCGACCACGCGAAGGAATGATCGATTCGGAGATCTCCGCGCAGATTCCTGGCCTTGTCAGAGTTGCTTGAATCAGGCGGCTAACCTTTTTTCCTGGATAACCAAGAGAAGTTTTTAGCGGCGGACTCGCACTTCACTAACTCGGCATGGACAACGGGAATGCCGTAGCTCGATCAGACGATTAACCTTTTTTCCTGGATAACCAGGAGAAGTATCTAACCGTGGTTCTTGCTTGGCTAGATTTCGCCTAATTCTTCCGACGGAGTGGGGAGACACCAAAGTGCGTAACCAATTTCCGGAGGGAAGGCAAAGGTGAAACTTTCCCGATTCTGTATGGATACCCAAACAATGAAACACAAGCTTCTTCGTTGAGGTTTGGATTACAAGTCGCTTTTATTCTCAAAAAATCCTGTCTTATATACTAAAATTCTGTGGGAAAAAGAACATGCAATAGCATTACATCGATCTCCTTTGTCCTAACTCGGTATGCCGATGTGTTTGACCCCTGCCAGGCGTCGACTAGTGTAGAAGGTCTGTAACGTTACAATGTCTGGCGATTGTTACCCTATCGTTTTATGACCATGGGTAATGCATCGCGCATCTGTGGTTCAAGTGCGTATGTTTATTTTCCTATTGCCTTTTGCCTGCGCGTCGTTTACTCTATTCGTCAAGTTGGTCTTTCCTTCACTGCCCTACGACCGTGCCTTGATATTCGCGTTGGTCGTTTTTTCGTGAAACTAATCGCGCAATGACAATGTATGCGTTGTGTTCTAGTGTTAACCCTTTTCGGCCCATGTTCTTCACTTTCGTTTTTATTACATGGCTTGAGTTTATTTATAATTTTCATATGTCTGGATATTGTCCCTTTTTCGAGATATTTTATGACATACCCTGACATGTTACCATAATTTCGTCTTTCTCGCGGTATGAGGCCTCTCTGTGACTTAAGGTTGTTTTCCTAAGACAATATTTGCCGATGAGAATATATACTAAACAATGATATTTAGTTATTTAAAGTTTCTCATCTATCTCTTGCATGCCTGTCAGTTTAGCTCAATTTTATTTTGTCGCGTTCGCAACAACAAGAGTACGGGTCGTAGTATTCTTGATATTCGGAGAAGCTGTTGCGTGAATATGACGTTAGAAGCTAACAAGAAATAGTTCTGAACTAAGCAACAGCCAATGCTACTGGGACAGATACTCCAAGTACGAATGTGATTGGTGTTAATGCCTTGTTGGTGTCGATTCTCAACAGAGAGCGCTAGTAGTCTAGCCCATTTCATAAAAGAAAATAAATTTCCAGTGTGCCCCTAAATGTAGGTCATGCATGTGCGTATTAACGAGCAACGAACCAATAATTAAAATTACGAAAATAGTTATGCATCGCTAGAACTAAAACGAATGCTTGTTGAGATATATAGGCAAGGAAGTGCACTTTCATCGGGGGAGGGAGAGGTGTTGTGGATGGTGGATTAAACTTTACTTAGGTGAAGTAAAGTTGATGGATGATGTGTATCTTCCCTCCAGTGCAATATTAGTTCACTTCAGTTCAGTCCAGTTCAGTTCAATTCAGAGTATATATAAATATCCTTAAGACTATTTCGGTATCATGTGTAAATAGGTTTCTCGCTTTAATTATAGTCTTCTCAGTCTAGCATTTAATTTGAACTTAAAATTACGTCTGCAAATACCATGATGATGATAACACTCAAAATACGTGTTCATATTTATTTCAAAGTTTAGTCCCACCCTTTCCCATCCTTGATTTCCCTCCCTTTTTATTTTTACTTAGTTCCATACAGTCGAATACTCCGGATTAAGATTCGTTACGCAAACAAGACGAGAGTTACGTTCATACCTAAGACTCGACTCATAATGTATGAATTTAAACACTCAATTTCGACATTTTGACTTGCCTGTCCCTTTGTCAATACATTAAATTATCGATCATTTTGGTGACATCGAACAGTCGAAAAATTACCGGTTTTTCTGTTGACTTAACAGTCGAAGGATTAGAAAATACCTATTATTTTCTAGTTTTAGTAAAATACAACAGCAAATGTTAAGAACTTTCAAAGCTTTATCACCTTAACCAGCAGGCATTGTAAAACTTTGTCCAGAGCATCTGTCTAAACGATGAAGATGAGATCTGTCTAAACGATGAAGGACAAATAAATATTGTTTTACACAGCTCGCTGTTCATTTGACAGTCATTCATAACAAGCGGCTGCCGGTACTAATGAAAATTTATTCTTTGAAGTTGAGCATGTCAAGGTAAATGTCACAGCTTTGTGGCAAAGTACTGCTCGGGAAGGGATAGTATATTAATCGAATAGTTCTTAGGTAAATGATTGAAGCAAAATGAATTCAGCGATTCACCAATAGTAGTTTTATTTTCATTGTCATCCGTAGTTTTCATCATTTTCTTCATTGGCACTACAACTTCGAGAGGTTTTGGCCGGCAATTACTAGCTTTCTTTATTTCACTTTCACTGCTTTGTAGTCAATCCAGCGGATAGGGAGATTCGATCCTCTGAAGTGCATAAACACCAAGTGCAATTTAGGGACAAATATTTCACTGTCCTTTCTTTTGCTTATCAATCAGATGTATAACAAACTTAAATGTTCTGCATGATAGCGTAATGTCACGCCATGAATGCAGGTAAAGTAATAAGCGTGTAAACGTGTCCACAATCTCGTCCAAGGATGCCTACACGAGTGTTCCTGATGTTATGGATGGTTGGCTGTCTGTAGTTTATGCGAAATTGCTTTCGAATAAATCTTCTCGAGACTGGTGCTGTTCCGCCGACGCCGACGACTCGAAATTGCCGATGTCGCAAAGCCGATTGGGCTGCAGATTGGCGTAGGTCGTAGCACCCAAATGGTAAACAGCGCGAAAACCGCGGTCCAGACATGTGATGCGAATGTTGATTAACCGCTGCGCGCAAAATGCGGTGGATTTATGACGCGGTGTGTGACGCTTCTGACGCCATGACCCTGTTGGCGACATCCCCACCCTCGTAATTCCTTTCAGAGGGGTTACAATGCTATTACGCGTTTGATGGTACGGGTAATGGTTTCTATTGACTTCGGGGATGCCGCTTTACAATAACGGATGATATTATTATCGCAATGGTTTTCATGCTCATGGCTATTCCTATAGTTATCACTAGTTTTAGATCTTTGCTCTTCTTTTCGTTTATTGGCGAAACCGAAGACAGCTGTTTGAGTGATTTAATGTAAGTTTTGTAGAGTTTGTTTTGCCTCGCTCTAAGTTTGTAGAGTTGTTTTGCCTAACTGGTTGGATGGTTATTCCATTAGATTCTATGCTACATGTTTCGGATAGTGTGTTCACCCCTATATTGTGAGCAGGGTTTGTTATTATCCGATTGCAGTTTAAGGAAAATCTGTTTGGCTGCGTCGTATAGTACAAATTTTGTTTGGCGAGTGAAGATTGCCAAGTATTGCAGGTTTTATGTGCAGAGTTGGTCCAATGGCCCAGGCGACAGCGGCACTGGTCTTCACACGGCAGGGTCCCGGGGTTCAAATCCCATCCAGATCGGCTCCCCGTCAGTAGGTAGGGCTTACTACTTCACTACGGGTAAAATTAAGTCACAGAAAGCCAGAAATGGCAGGTCGAGACCTCTCGAGGTTGTAGTGCCAAGGAAGAGGAAGAAAATGTGATTAATGATGTTCCCTTTTATTTATTTATTTATTTAAAGTGTGACGGCTAGATGCCGTATAGTGGACACCGCGTGTGTTGACGAATTGCAATTTCACAAATATAACAAAATACAACATTTAACAAGGAATTTCCTCCCTGTCATATGCCTTATCCCGGGAATACTCGGCTGTGGATGTGTGGCTATTGCGGCGTGGTAGTCCAGGTCTATTGTGGTGGTTGTTGTTGTATTAAATTGCTATTAGAGGATGTTCGATATTTTGGTGCGGTTCTATTGCTGTCTGTGGGTGTGATGGTGGTGGTGGTGTGTATGAAACATACAACATCCTTTTGTGCTATCTGACAAAGAAGAAACAAAAAGATAACAGCAATCTGGACAGTACAAACATTTGCCAGCGTTCCTCAAACTGCCCAGCAGTGGTAGCCCAAGCTCAACCAGAAACTATCGACGAGATTCATCCCGTAACAGCAGGGTCTCTGCTAATCACGAGGCTGCACTCGCCGACCACCTCCGAACCCAACGCCTAGACAGAGGCTAGACAGAGAAGAGAAACACTGTTACTCAAAATAGTCTGACTCTCTTCTTACCACAGTGTCGGCATTAACCCCGGATGCTCTTGCTTCGTCAACGGATCACCCGTGGCACTACAAAAAAAAAAACTTAAGACAAAGACAACACAACGAATAACAAAAGGGTATGGCGGATATGGAATGGAAGGATAATGGGGATGCGGACTCAATGGATGAGACCTATGTCTCTGGCGAATCGCTAGATGAGCCTCATGTAGGCGAGGTCCCTAGTCGCCAACACTTCTCTTATTTCTGTAGCCGGTCGTCTGCCGATGCTCTCGACTGCGCCCAACAAGGAGGGTCTTGCGGTTTCAAACTCCACGCAGGACCACAGAAGGTGATCCACATCGTGAAATACGTCACCGCAGCCACACACCTTCGTCTGAGCCAGAGTTATACGCTGCAAATGAGCATTCAACGCGAAATGATTCGACATAAGTCGAGACATCATGCGTATGAATGCCCGGTATACAGAGAGCCCACCGAACCAAGGCCGCAGGGACACTTGCGGAGAGATCGAGAAAAGGAATCGCCCGAGATCATCCGCTTCCCACATGCTCTGCCAGCGAGACAGGAAAAGTTGCTGTGGTAGGCGAAGAAACTCTCGGGCCGAGATCGGACGGTCGTAAAATGCGCCTTGTTGGACGCCTGTTTTGGCCAGTGAGTCTGCCTTCTCGTTGCCGGGAATTCCACAATGAGAAGGTACCCACATTAGCGAAATCCTGAACGCCTTGTCAAACATTGAGGAATTCTACGATTTTCATGGTAAGGTAATCCTAACTCTTAATAGCCTTCGGGGATCTTAGTGCTTCAAAAGCGCTAAGGCTATCTGTAAAGATGAAGTACTGATACGAAGGTCTCGCTGCTATCATCAATAGTGCATACAAGATCGCGGCTAGTTCTGCGGTGTAAACACTACACGGCTCCCGCAATTTGAAAAATGCTTTGACGGATTCACTAAAAACGCCAAAGCAGGTGCCCTCCTTAGAGGACGATCCATCAGTGTAATACTGGCTTATATGGTCTAAATGGGGAGTTTATACTGGAACGTCGAAGCGAGCGGTTCAGGAGCTTGTGTTTTCTCCCAAATCGCTCGTTATCAGCTAAAGCCGGTTTTTTTATCTTGAGTCTAATCTCTAAGTAAAAGTGATCATCGATCCCAAAGCGTTAGTGCGTTTTGCCTATGGGGAAGCGTAAAAAGAGAGAGGTGCTTCGGCCATCTCTCTCTAACCCGTCGGAGCTTACTCCAAAAAGCCGAAAGAGACTCTTGTGTGCGTGAGTGATGGTACTCCTGACGACGCCGATGAGGAGATAGGAGAATTTGCAGAGGTGAGCTACAAGGGAGGAGCTCGTCGTAAATCGGTAAACGCTGCCCCATCCGATAACAATATATCTGCAGCAGCATCCAAGGAGGTTCGACCGCCGCCTGTGGTTGTAAAACAACCTTCCTTATTTCAGCTCAAACATGAGCTTAAAGATTTTTCTGGAGTGGAATTCCAATGTATTGGAATAGGAGTTAACGTTTACGTGAAATCGCTCGAGGATCACCAACGCCTGATCAGCCTTCTTGAAGGAAGAAAGGATGCGCTGTTTTATACTCACGACATTCCGCAGCCACAGCCATTCAAGGCTGTCCTTCGCGGGCTGCCGCTGACGGATGCCAACGAAGTTATGGCAGAACTGCGAGACTGCTATTCCATGAAGCCAATTGAGGTTTTTCGTATAAAACGACGAAACGAAGACACGAACACGTACTCATCGCACTTGTATCTAGTGCATTTTGAGAAAGGTACATGTTCTCAAGAAGCCCTCAAAGAGGTGCTTACGATTCAATCCATCAGGGTACGTTGGGAGGCGTATCGAGGTGGACGTCGACGATTGACACAATGTCTTCGATGTCAAGCTTTTGGACACGGCTCGCGCAACTGTCGAATGAAGCCCAAATGTCCAAATTGTTCGCTAGAACACGTGCTGGCAGAGTGTAAAGCGGCAAGTGACACACTACGGTGCGCCAATTGTAATGGAGGTCACAAAGCAAATGACCCTCAGTGTCCTCAACTGGCTAAATATCGTCAAATTCGGGAGCGTGCATCAGCAACGCTCAGCAACGAGTAAATTTTCGTAAGGCTATGCAACCTAAGGTGGTGCCTGCCTCTTCAGTATTCCCGCCACTGAATCCACGTGCTGAAAGACCCATTCCGACTGTGTCTGCTGCAGATACACATCGCAAGGAACCGCCTACTGTTGTCATCCCTCCTGGTATGCAGTACGCCATGGTGGCAAAAATGGCATCACCATTTCGTTGCAACACTGTGGAAGCCCCTCTCCCATCTGACACCGGAGCTCCGCTACATGATGCAGCTACTTTAATGGGCATTTTCACAGAGATGGTTGAGCGGCTCAGCACATGCCGTTCCCGTCGAGACGAAATCACCGTCATCGGGGAGTTTGCTATTCGCTATGGCTAACAAACTCCGAATCGCCACCTGGAATGCTTGTTCTGTGAGACCGAAGAAAATCCCGCTTGCTGATTTTCTTCGAAGACAAGCCATCGACATCATGCTTATCACAGAGACCCACTTAAAACCGGATGTAAGTTTTGCGCTTCCGAGCTACAACTTGGTACGGATGGATCGTCGCGGGTCCAATACGCGAGGAGGAGGGGTAGCTATCGCCGTTAGAAGTGGTATACTCTTCACCCCGTTACCGAGGTACAAAACCACAATGTTAGAAGCTGTCGGAACTGAAGTACATTCAGTCACTGGGGCAATACGGTTCGCAGCTGTATACTGCTCGCTCCAAGGTCGGCATGACCTTGGTCACGATGCTGCCTTCAAGCGCGACCTCTCCATCATCACCAGAACGAATGCCTAACTTGTCGTGGCTGGTGACCTTAATGCTCGACACCGCATGTGGAACAATATGCGCTCCAACACCAACGGTAGACTTCTCTTCGACCACGCCCAGCAAGGTCACTACACTGTTGAGTACCCAGACTCTCCGACCTACGTAACATCGAGAGGTTCATCCAGCACCTTAGATATTTTCTTAAACAACGTTGGGATAGGGAAGCCAGTGACGCTGGATGAGTTAAATTCCGATCATTTTCCGGTATTAACTGAGGTGACCTTTACAGCTAGCCGTAGTCCAAAACTACAACGAAAGGACTTCCTCAGTGTTGACTGGGCGCGTTTTGGCCGGTTAATGGACGGCGAATTGCATGAAACAGAATGCAATACGGTTGAGGAGATTGACCTTGCGATTGATATGGAAGAAAGGGCAATTAAGAAATCAGAACAGGTATGTGTTAGGACTAAGCCCGTTCCGAGTGAGTTTGTGAACATAGACCCCTATACATTGGAACTGATACAGATGCGAAACCGATACAGGAGAGTCTTTCAAAATACTAGTAATAGGCTTTATAAAGGTCAAGCAGCATCTTTGGCGAGGGTGATCTCTTCAAAAATTGCTGATATAAGGAATGCGAATTTTGAACGGGTTGTTTCCCGAATGGATGTTCGAATTCCACTCTTTTGGAAAGTAGCCAAGATCCTTAAGCAGAGATCCAAACCTGTCCCTCGTTTAACAGTCAGTGGAAACATTTTGGTCACTCCCTACGAAAATTGCAATGCCATTGCTGCGCAATTTGCTAGTGCACACTTGCTAGGTACTAATTTTGTTAGTCCTTTTGAAAGGAACGCTACTGAAAGCTTAAGATCAGCTCATCAAGCTAGCTTCTCTAGACCAGAACATGACCGTGTGACCGTGAGAAACGTCCGATATGCACTGAAGCGGATGAAAAACATGAAGGCTCCCGGTATAGATGGATTATTCAACATCCTACTCAAAAACCTACAAGTGAAAGCACTTACCTTGTTGGCTACCATTTTTGATAGGTGTTTTGTGCTGGGATACTTCCCTAGCGCTTGGAAGAGTGCTAAGGTGGTTCCCATTCTCAAGCCCGGTAAGGATCCTACTCGTGCAGAGAGCTACCGACCAATAAGTTTACTCTGTGCTTTGGGTAAACTATTTGAAAGAATAATCCTCGATCGTCTTCAAAACCGGGTGTCTGAGCTGGAACTCATCCCTGCAGAGCAGTTTGGTTTTAGATCAGGTCTTTCTACTACACAGCAATTGCTTAGGCTCAAAAATATCATTCAGGCAAATAAAACAGCATCTAGATCCACTGCTGTTGCCTTTTTGGATGTTGAAAAGGCTTTCGACAACGTTTGGCATAGTGGACTAATTCATAAGCTATTAGTGTACGGTCTTCCAATGTTCTTGGTGAAGATCGTCAGCAGCTACTTGGAGGATAGCACATTTCGGGTGGCCTTAAGCTCTGCGATGTCTGATGCCTTACCAATTCCCGCCGGAGTACCACAGGGTAGTTTACTTGGACCTTTATTGTACATTTTGTACACAGCGGATGTACCTGATCTACCCTGTGATGGTAAGTTGTTCCTATTTGCAGACGACACTGCCATTGCCGTAAAGGGCAGAAACGTGGTAGAGTTTAGGAACAGGGCTCAGAGCTGCCTAGATATTTTCCTCAAATATGCTACAAATTGGAAAATCAAAATAAATTCAACAAAAACCCAAGCGGTGCTGTTTCCCCATCGGTATAAGGTCAAACTTTTGACTCCTCTTAATTGTAGCCGTATTCGAGGAGAAGGTAACTTTGTAGAGTGGTCCACGGTCATTAAATACTTAGGACTTATAATTGATCGCAAGATGCTCTTTCGAGAACATGTTCAGGGTATTTTGAACAAGGGTCACATGCTAATTATAAGCCTGTATCCCTTGATTAATCGTAGATCCAAGCTATCACTACAGAATAGGCTCGCATTGAACAAACAAATATTTTCACCAATGGTTACTTACGCAATTTCGGTGTGGAGGTCCTGTTCACAAACTAACTTAAACAAAGTGCAAATTATGTTAAATAAGGTATTGCGCATGATTTTAAATGCCTCAAGATACACAAGACGAGAGGATCTGTATGAAAGTGCAGGGATTAAACCAATTCATGAACTAGCTATAGAAATGAATGCGATGCTCTCCGAGAGATGCATGTACTCAGAATATGAAATAATTCGTAACATAGGAGCCTCACTCCGATTGTAAATCAAACTAGGTGAGATAGGTTAAAGTAAAAATAAGCTAGGGTAAGTTTGTTATTATAATTATATATTTAAGGTTTTTAAGTTATTGTTCATTAGTTTAAATTAGGTTATCGTAGGCTACTAGGTACAACAACAACAAAAATCATTTATTTCAATCAATTCAACGCATGCCATCGCAATAACACACAACAAAATCTTTACACAAAACATACAGAATTTAGGTTAGAAAAGCGCATTTGAACGCTGTATATAATCAAACTACTGTACTCCCACTGTGTCGTTTCTATAACTTTATTTCCATACTCCAAAACAGATCGTATTGTGGTTTTGTATAAACGTAACACATCTATTGGATGTGCACCCCACCAGAATCCAGTAACAGTTCTTAAGGTGTATTTTTGCACTAAATATCTGATGTACTTATTCCAGTTAAGCTTAAACTGATCTGAGCTTAATCTAAGCTGAACTGAGCTTAATCTGATGTACTTATTCCAGTTAAGAATTAAACCAAACTCCTAGGTATCTCAAATCGTCGGCAATGTCTATTCTTTTACCATAGAGAAAGATGTTAATGTTTGGTTTATATAATCGTTCCCTTCTGTTTTTCGCAGTATTACTGAAGAAAGAAAATGCCACCATTTTATTTTTTTTTCTGCAGGAAAATCGATACCTAGGTTAAGAGACCATGCTGCTAGCCTGTCCAGAGTGGTTTGTAAAGCGTTTTGGATTACATCGGCGTTCCTGCTAGCGACTGATAAAACGCCGTCATCAGCCAGTTGTCGTAGGGAGCAGTTAGGCGCCAGACATGAGTCAATGTCGCTAATGTAAAAGTTATATAACAGGGGGCTCAAGCAGGACCCTTGTGCTTGTCCGTGAAAGCTGGTCCGCTTTAGTTGAATGCAGCCATTATCAAAAATCATTGCCTTTTCTCAACTTAAGTTATATAATATATTGTTTAGTTTAGGACTAATTCCAACATTTTCTAGCTTGTGACACAAAGCTTGGGGAGTGACTGTCTCAAAAGCCCCTGTATATCTAAGAAAACGGAATTCATGTTCTGTTTTCTTGCATGTGCCAATTCTATTTCCGTATTTAGCAGCGCTTAGCAGTCATTGGTACCCTTACCGTTACGAAAACCAAACGGGGTACTGGAGAGAAGGTTGATGGATTCGAGCCACTTCTCTAAACGCAGAAGAATAATTCTTTCAAAAAGTTTGCGAAAACATGAGAGCATAGCTATCGGTCGATATGACCGATGATCTGATGCCGGTTTGCCCGGTTTCAAGACGGAGACTACTTTCACCTCCCTCCATTCCAACGGAACGATATTGTGAACGACTCGGGGATGAAGTCAGGGCAAAGTTTGTGAGCAAATTGCTCAAGCCAGTCGCTGGAAAAATGTTCGTCCTCAATTCCGACATTACAGTTTCGCATCCGCTTAGCCGTTTTCCACAGCGAACTGAGCGAGGAGGAAGGATTTAAATTGTTTATAAATGTTCGCCAATATCCACGTTTTTTAGCTTTAAGTAAGTTTGCTTTCTCTAGCCCTCTTTATTTTTCATATAGCTGTGTAGAGCCCATGTTTCTATTGTAGCGACCTTGGCTGGGCCGCAACGATTTCGAGCGGCGGCGAGTTGTACGGCGGCTATTTGTCCGGCGGCTAACGACAGCGGAGACGAGAAGAAAGACACGACAAACTACGAAGAGAACGATACGAAGATTTTCGGGGGGATCGAAGGATCGAAAGACGAATCGCGTCTTCTCTTAGCTGGTGACGGCCTTAATGTGCGGATCGTGTGGATCAATATAATAAACAGATGTAGTTAACATATAAATTAACATTGGTTGTTTCATAAGGCAGGGATGCTACTGTGTTAATCTGAAGAGTTTATACATGATTTATTCTCAATGGTCGCTACTATAAATCGATAGTTCATCCATAATTACAAAGTTTGTAAGTATGTATTTATTACAATTTTAAGGTCCTTTTATACAACCACGGCTGTAATACGTGGATAAGTACAAATGACGTATTCATGTAAGTTACAAGTCTAACACTTGTTGGGTCTTTTTAAAAAAAGATTGGTTCTTTAGTACTAACTACTTCAACCGATAACGAACCGAACCGAACCGAACCGAACTGTTCCCAAGTGCGGCCATACTAGAACTGATGAATCCAGGTGACGTGTTGCTGCTGGCCGGTTGCCGGGTACGCCGATATTGCCGATGGTGCGTTGCGCGTTCTCACGGTGTACGATTCTGGTGACACTGCAAGCCACGTGCTGGTGGAGTCGATGGACGGTGCACGCGCTGTCTTCGGTGCACATGCTAACTCTGCATTCCGCGATAACTTGTATAAGTAGGAACCTGCGTGCATTTTGGGGTATTCGCGTTTGTCGTTGTGGTCCTCATGTTTTAAATGAACATTGTAAAGTCTAAGTTTTAGTCCCTACATATCCTTTGCAAGACAACATCTACGTGTGCCAAATCTTGAAGCGCAAAAGTCATATACCAGAAAAATGGCTACAAAATACGTCTATCATTATTCTTTTTAATATAGCTAATTACTTATAGAAACTACAAAAATATTACACCTAGTTTCCACTCAAAGTTTTTGTTTCGCACCTTCCTTTGCCATTCCACATCTTACTAACTAGAATTGTTTAACATATTCTTGGTTTAAATTGTTGATTTTATTTCCCCCTGTCAGTTGAACTAAAATTAATACATCCTCATACTGTCCTAGAGGAATTGTAGGGTTGGGAAGTCTTTCCCCCGTCCAGCTACATTGCACAACAAATTTCCCCGTAAAGTGGATATCAATAATTGCACTTAATCTAGCATCAACCTCCTTCACATGTTTGATATTATAATTAAATCTATTTAACATTTGTCCCATACATGTTTTGGTTCCTAACATGTTATTAAGTGAAACTAAATCCTCCAAATTTGCAATTGGATCAATATAATTATTTATTGATGTTGGTCCGTCTTTTGGCGCAACTATATTGTGTATGTTGGGGCGTCCTGGTGGCAGAGGCGACAACGGCGCCGGTCTTCATACGGCAGGTCCGGGGTTCAAATCCCATTCAGACCGTCTCCCCGTACGCAGGGCTGACTACTTTGCTACGGGTAAAATCAAGTCACAGAAAACCAGAAATGAAAGGCCGAGACCTTTCGAGGTTGTAGTGCCAATGAAGAAGAAGATATTGTATATTTATTTAACGTAAGCCGAGTTCTGTTTTACTATTTCTGTAAAAACACCCATGTTTTTTCCATCGGCTTGATAGATTCTGCCATTGCAGCTGTTAGTTCGATAACGAACCGTTGATGAACCGACCACGCGAAGGAATGATCGATTCGGAGATCTCCGCGCAGATTCCTGGCCTTGTCAGAGTTGCTAGAATCAGGCGGCTAACCTTTTTTCCTGGATAACCAAGAGAAGTTTTTAGCGGCGGACTCGCATTTCACTAACTCGGCGTGGACAACGGGAATGCCGTAGCTCGATCAGACGATAAACCTTTTTTCCTGGATAACCAGGAGAAGTATCTAACCGTGGTTCTTGCTGGGCTTAATTTCGCCTAATTCTTCCGACGGAGTGGGGAGACACCAAAGTGTGGGACCAACATCCGGAGGGAAGGCAAAGGTGAAACTTCCCCGATTCTGTATGGATACCCAAACAATGAAACACAAGCTTCTTCGTTGAGGTCTGGATTACAAGTCGCTTTTATTCTCAAAAAATCCTGTCTTATATACTAAAATTCTGTGGGAAAAAGAACATGAAATAGCATTACATCGATCTTCTTTATCCTAACTCGGTATGCCAATGCGTTTGACCCCTGCCAGGCGTCGACTAGTGTAGGAGGTCTGTTAGTTTTGTTGTAGATGTAATGTTACAATGTCTGGTAATTGTGGTTAACGTTACCCTATCGTTTTATGACTATGGGTAATGCATCGTGCATCTGTGGTTCTAGTGCGTATGCCTATTTTCCTATTGCCTATTGCCTGTGCGTCGTTTACTCTATTCGTCAAGTTAGTCTTTCCTTCACTGCCCTACGACCGTGCCTTGATCTTCGAGTTGGTCGTATTTTCGTGAAACTAATCGCGCAATGACAATGTATGCATTGTGTTCTAGTGTTAACCCTTTTCGGCCCATGTTCTTCACTTTCGTTTTTATTACATGGCTTGGGTCTATTTATAATTTTCATATGTCTGGATATTGTCCCTTTTTCGAGATGTTTTATGACATACCCTGACATGTTACCATAATTTCGTCTTTCTCACGGTATGAGGCCTCTCTGTGACTTAAGGTTGTTTTCCTAAGACAATATTTGCCGATGAAAAATTATCCTAAACAAAGATATTTAGTGATTTAAAGTTGTTCATCTATCTCTTGCATACCTGTCAGTTTAGCTCAATTTTATTTTGTCGCGTTCGCAACAGCAGCCATCGTAACTTTGATATCAATTGTTGTTTGGTATCCTGGTGGATCATACGAAGTTGTGGTCATGCAGGTAGGGACGGGTAGAGCAACATTTAGGATGGTCCGGTACGGAGTCCTAATTTTTTATTTATCCTTCTTCCCTGCCTTCTTTGGTTCTCTTCCTTCTTTTCGTCTCGGTTGTGGGTTGAGCGCGGTCGTCCTTCCTTCTTTTTCGGTTGGTCCTCCACGAGATGTGATCCTCGTCGCGGATGGAACGATACTGATCCTGGTATCGTAAAAACTAGCACTGTTTTTATACTCTGGTGTCCGTATCCAGAACCTTCAGGTGCTTTGTGTCCGCCTTCGCGTATCGGATTCCCGAATCTTCCGCGCTCGTATGGCCCGCCTCGCGTGGTGGGTTCCCGATCCTTCCAGAACTCGTACTTCGTGCGTTTTCCCATAGATGGCGTTCTGCAAGTGTTTGTGTCGTGGCTGTTTTTCTGTTCCGCGTTTCTAGCCTAGGACGCTCAGTCGCTACAAACATGATGATCGGAAAAAGTTGGTGGTGATAGTGAAACATTAATTGGAATTGAAGCGTTTTTGCAGAAAGAACCGGGAAAAACAAAATGATCATTAAATAACGGTGTTGGTGATGATAAAACAATTGGGGGAGTTTTATTAAAAGATGGCCAGATTGCAAAGGGTGGTAAAAGGTGGTGGTACCGATTGTTCTGCGGCTGTAACAACAGGTGACGAATATCCATGGTCCAGATATATGCTGTCCATGATGCTGAAAAACACAAAGGTAGTTTAGTTTCTTTTATACGCTACGACAGAAAACATACACAATCATTACAGGATACCCGCGCGTACAATTGCTTGGACGATCACACCAGCGACGATGTATTCAAGGTTTTCGGTAAGCAGAATCACTGTATAGAACAATAAAAAGGATGCAACTGACCTTCACTTCACAATCTCCCCACGAGTATTCCAGAATAACGAAGCAAGCTTTGACAAATATCACAGATGCAATGAAGAAAAGGACGCAATCACAAGAATCACACACACCCACATGCGAGACAGAACAAGACGAATAGTCATAGAAAAAACTGTGGGGGTAAGAATATTCTTACGGTAAAAGACACGAAAAGGCCTCCCCTAGAGTTTTTTGTGTGCAGCACTGTGGCCTTTCATTTTGAGTGCACAGTGGGATTTATGTATGGTCAAAGCTCGTTTGATGAAAACATTGTGCTAAAAGACCCGAGAAGACCCCCTCTGACATCTTTTGTGTGCAGCACTGTGGCCTGTCATTTTTATTGTACAGTGCACAGTTTTGTATGGTCATATTTTCGTTTGATATAAACATTGTGCATTGTTCCTTAATACTGGACAGCGAGTAAAGCATGATAATATACTTTGAAAGAAATGATTTGAAATGTTATAAATCTTATTTTTCCTCCTTCACCGAATATCTATGCTCGTTAACAAGTATCGATCGAACCAAATTTCCGTTACAGTCCGTGAACACCGTGTATGTTGTAAGCCTGATTGGTCACTCCTAGCGTGACCAAAAATTATTACGTAGCTCCTGTAAGCCAATATAAATGGTCAGGATAGAGGGAGGGGGATTTATTCGAATAATAAGTAATATTTCATTCGACTTTATTCAACCATTTTTTACCACACTGGAAGCACACTGTGAAGCTTTTGGAACGTGTACTGCGGATTGCATACATTCAGGTGTAAATCCTACAGTGCCTAACAAATTTTGTCAGGGGGGGGGGAGCTTCTCAAGTCTATTAAGCAACAATGCACAATGTATTTGTCACACGATTTTTGACCACACAAAAACACACTGTGAAACAAAAATTACGGCTCACAGTGCACAAAAAAGATTAGAGCGGGGCCTTAAACCTGGCAGATAGCGGACAAGCATTGCAATTTCGTGCATCGTTCGTGATTCTATCAATTCAGAGGTCCAAATGCTTCAGCCAGCCCTGCCAGTAAGTCGTTGAGACATGCTATGCAAATAACCTAACGCATAGACGTATCAATATCGGACAGCGACGATATTTGCTAATTGGGGAAATGTCAAATGTCACATTAGCAAAACGATGAACAATAAACTATCTCTTCAAGAACAGAAAAAACGTGTTTCCCCCGTGATTCATTCTGTGTGCATGAATTATTCAACATGTCTAACAGTGAAAAGAAGCGGAAGTCTGATTCTGCTGCTCTAAGGGCTTACAAGAACGTGATGAAAGCGCTGCGGAGAAATCATCACTCGGGTGGAGAAACGCCAACGCCTTATGCTTCGCAGAGAACACGACCGTACGTCCGATTTGTAGATAGTGATAAGGAAGAGGAAAAGGACGATTGGCTGATCGATGATAGGAAAGCGATAAAGCGAAAAAAAGCCGTGTTTCTTCACTACATGGAAGTGGATTCGGAAGAAGTAAATCCTGTTCTTCTTTAACGAATGCACCAGAGGAACAGAGAAAGCTAATCCTAGAGCCATATCAACCGCCGACGACATCAACGATTACATCAATCTGCACGACACCTGTAGTACCTGCACCAGTGCTGCATGAAATAAAGGTGATCCTCGATACGGGTGAAACATATACGGTACATTACGACCAGAAGCTGATTTCAACGACACAGACGGTTGAATGGTTACGGAATGCGGTTGCTTTCCAGTATATTATGTGAGTGGCTGCGTAGTTGTGTATAGTAGAACGATCAAAACATTATAACTTCTTTTGTTATTTCTATGCAGGAAACACGGCAAAGATCCCTCAATCAAACTATACCTGTCGGATGGATGTGACACATGGGCGGATTCCGATACACTCCAGAAGCTGCTAAAACATAACTCTCCCAATGGCATCATAGTGCGAGGCAAAGTCTGCGGTAGGAATCACATTAATTTGGAACAGTTTTATGACGAGTACTGTCAGGCACACAACCTTGGTAGGTTTGTTGCGCGAGTCTTCTCCCACAAGATTACAAATATTGTTTACTTTTTTCAATTGTTTGTTTGTAGAAACTGATGTCGGTTTAAGAACACAGCTCTTACTGATGGATCGAGCTGCCAGCATCGTTCTCATGCCCGACTTTGCCTATAACATTCCAACGAGGCCCATTCCACCGCAACACATACTCTACATGGTTATTTTTGTAAGCTTCTTTCAGCAGGACTGGCTGAAGCATTTGGACCTTTCAATGAATAGAATCACGGACGATGATATTGCAACGCTTGTCCTTTATCTGCCAGCTTGTCGACAACTTCGTATCCTTCGCTTGAATGGGAATTGTCTCACAAAAAAAGCGGTTAAGATGCTTTGCTTTGGATGTACCGACTCGGTTGATGCGATCGGCGCAGCAGCAAACCCAAATGCTCTTGGAGGAGGGCTATTGACCGAGCTGGATCTAAGCCACAACTTACTGTCCGACGATGCTTTAGTTCCGCTTGCTCGGTTGTGCAGAAATTTATCAAAATTACAAGTTTTGTGTATTAGTTCAACAGATATAACACACTTACCCAAGAACATGGACATCAAAAGATTACAGACCTTAGATGTTTCAGAAAATCCGCTAACAGAACAATTCGTGCAGTATCTTTTGAAGCTGCTTGGCGAAGGTTTCCTGCGTGAAGCACACCTTAAATCGCTTCCTGTCTATTGTAACACCCTTAAGCCGATACTTTGGAAAACACTTTCCCACAATCGAATCGATGTTTTGCGAATGCTCAATCTGGCCAACTGTCGGCTGTCGGATGATGAGCTAGAATCTTCAGTTTTACCTGTCATCGCGCGAAATTGTCCTTCGTTGACGCATTTGGATGTGTCGTTAAATACCGGGCTTACAAAAAGCTCTTTTCTGGCCGTGTTGAGGAGCTGTGCTGGGGCAGTGTTTAAATTACAGGAAATACGCTTCGAGCATGATGTCCAGTTGTGGGTAGATATGGAAAAGTACGCATCAACCGATGAGTTGCTGAAGTTAATCGAATACAGTCCTAGTGCGTGGTATCCCCGGCAAATAGACGCCATTCTGCCAGCTTACGGATATAGTGCAGAACGGTACGAAAAACTGCTGGCAGTGATAACCCATTTTTGGTCCGCGCTATGGCCATTGAGACAATCGAATACGAGACGGCTCGCTGATAGTTTACAGGTATCGCTTGGTGTTAATTCAACCAGCTGATTTGCTGGTCAGTGATCATTCGTTCGTGTAAATGAAACATTAGCTTTAGAGCTTTCACTTTGTTGTACTTCACTTTGGCGTGGGAATAAAGATAAATCTCAAACTTATAACGTAACATCATCTACGTTACACTTCTTTCCATATTGGTATCACACAACGCGTGTCCGTCACGCTCGGCCGCCTGACATCAAGTGTGCGCCCCTTCCTGCGCTCGGTAGCGATCGTGCCGTGAGGTTCGTCAAACCTGACGAGTTACTGAACGATACAGGATGGCTCATAATAAACGCGAGGAATAAACGAACAAACATAGACAATACCTCTTTAAAACAGCATATCTGTACAAAATGATGAAATTTTTTGAACATGTTCTTTCCAATTGAAATTCGTCCAAATACTTCCGAGTGTTTGATTGCCACTCTCTACTCTTATGTAGTTTCTTCTATTTCTTCTTAGCTTAGTAGCCCTTCTAGGTCATGGTCATGACTGGAATCTAATGGCGTACTAGACTTATTCATACCACGGAAGAGGATAACCTGTCCTCACTACAAGGAAACGGTTCGGATGCGAATAGAACCTCGGTCGTACCGTTTGAAGACCGGCGCCACTATAGTCTCTACCGCTGGTCGCCCTTAGTGTCTATATCGCATTAATAAGCTTTTTCAATCTTTGTTAGCGATGACACCAAGCCACAATCATACCTGCCCTAGTAATCGTCGAAACCATTCCCAAAAGAATAATTCGAGACGTTTGTTGTTTGAGTCCTAGATTTATACTGAATTTATTAACAAAATGATTTTGATTATAGCAATACGGCCAGGCCGTTCTTTATGAATAAAAAAAAAAGATCTTGCTAATATTCTAACTATGTATGTGTTTGTGTAGTAATATGGAGGAAATACGGTCGCCATGTAACGTGAAGGAAAATGGTCGCCATGTAGTACGCGGGATCGGTCGACGGGGCTTTGCGCATATGCGATTTGAGTCGCGCCGTACGTAAGACGAGAGCGACGAACAGCAACTTGCTGAGCGAACCAATTCTTCCCTTTATCGACTGTCCAGGCAATCGTGAAGATTCTAGATGAGAATCTTCCTTACTGGATTGTTGGAGACATCGAGGCCTTACCTTTGGTAGGGGGACACTCGAAGCTCATCGGCGTTGAATCGGCCAGACGACTCTCGATATTCACAGGGAACATCCCTTACTGGCACGTTGGAGCCTTTGAGGCCTTACCTTGGGTAGGGGGACTCTCAAAGCTTTTGAGGGGAATTGGACGTCAGATTTTGAGTTGCGTCAAGTCTCAGCCCAGAACCAACTCTCTCGTTGGCTGGGGAAGACAGCTTTATTTATACCAAAAATTTCTTAGTTTATGGTTAGTTCATTCGCCTTAAATAAGGTTAAAACTCTTTACGTTATTGAGTAACTTCTTGGTTGACGGCAAGAGCATAGCGCTTTGTTGTAAACAAAAGAATTAAGTTACTTATAGAATTTTCCTTAGGGTGGTTTCGTTTTGAGTCGTTTCCGTTTCTTTATTCATTAACCTGCTGATATGAAATTATCATTCATTGATTTGCTTGTTTCGGGGCGAAAGCTGCGCTTGCATAAAATGTGTCGCTATGGGTGAGTTGGTCGCGGTGCGATCGATTGCTGCGCTTGCATAAAATGAGTCGCTATGATTATGTCTGTTTGGATCAATTTGTCTGCGATGATTCGGGGTGGATAAAGTTTTACGCTTAGTTCCTGACCGTTGTCTGCACCGTGCGATGTTTTGTGCATTGGTTGGTTTGGTTTCGTATTGCCTTGCGCAACTCGCTAGCCGAGTGCGCTAGTCGGTTTTTAATGTTCTTATTGAAAGGGGTGTTTGGTCAAATTTGCTGAATATGCTGTTCTTGGTGGGGTATAGGGTGCTTGAGTTTAAATAATTGTGGCGTAAGGTTCTGGTGTGATTGATCGTTCCTACATACGTGTTTATAAAATGTATGTTTTCATGAGGTGTTTTTGAGATGTATAGCAGGGATGCTACAAAATGAAATGGAGTGTTTTGAAAAGATAAAATTGTAATTATCCTTTTCAGATATGTTAATACATCCAGATCATTCTAAACCGTATATATTGACAACGGACGCATTCGATTTTGCTATAGGTGCTGTGCTTTCTCAGGGAGAAATAGGAAAAGACCGACCAATTGCGTCGCGTACTTTGACAAAATCAGAAGAGAAGCATTCTGTATCCGAAAAAGAGATGCTAGCAATTTTTTGGGCATTGAAAACATTTAGAAACTATTTATATGGTTCTAAATTCATCATATACACAGATCACCAACCATTAACCTTTGCCTTATCTCCAAACACGAACGCAAAGCTTAAGAACATGCTTACCTTGAAGAAAATGATTATCAAATCATGTATAAACCTGGAAAATCTAATGTAGTAGCGGATGCATTAAGTAGGAATGTCAATGTCCTTACAAGTACACAACATTATGCTTCTGATAGTGGCGATATGTTCATCATATCCACTGAAGCACCATTCAATGTATTCCGACACCAAGTAATAATTCATCAAGGCAATAATAATGTAGAAATAGAACATCCTTTCCCTAACTTCGAACGCAAAATAATTCATATACAAGATATTAATGAAGACTCTCTTTTACAGATACTAAAGCAGCATTTCAACTTTTCAAAAGTGAACGGATTATTAACAGATGAGTTTATCACGGCTTAAATTCAAGATGCATACAAAAAATACTTTGGAAGACAAAAATTGTTAAAAATCCGTATAACACAAAAAAAAACTAACCAATGTACCAGATGAAACCGAGCAATGGGATATCATTTTGAGAGAACACCATCGCGCTCATCGTGGATTGGAAGAAAATAAATCGCAAATTTTAAGAAAATTTTACTTTAAATTTAATTTAAATTTAAATTATACTTATTTAATTTAAATAAAAAGTTAAAGGTATTTACAAAAAATTGCCAAGTATGCCACCAAAGTAGATATGATAGAAATCCTATTCGTTTTCCAATTCCAGCAACTCAAATTCCTTCTGAACCGTTTGAAATAGTACATTTGGATATAATGTTTATTGCAAATCTTACTTTCCTTACATATATTGATAAATTTTCTAAATTTGCACAAGCCCGTCTCGTAAAATCTCGAGCTGCGCTTGAGGTGGTACCAGCAGTAAAGAAACTTATCTCTACATATAAATTTCCAAAATTGATAGTTAAGGGCAATGAGAAAACTTTTAAAATAGGTTCATTAGTCAACTTCTTCAATGAGAATTCAATTAAAACATACCTAGTAGCAACAGGGCGAAGTGAAATGAACGGAACCGTGGAACGTTTCCATTCTACATTATAAGAAATCTATAGAGTCACTAAAGCAGAAAATTACAACAAGACTCCTACTGAATTAATTCACATTTCCCTTACAAAATATAACAATACCATTCATTCTTGTACCATATATAGCCCATACGAGATTATAATTCCCAGCAGTAACAGTTCAGAGATTGTATCAAATGTGTATAAAAACCAAATAATAAAACAAGAAAGCAATCTAAAATATCATTAAAAGAATTTAAGAGCTAAGCCAATAAATATTATAAACAATGCTTTTAAAAAAACACGATTGAGATCAAAAACAGCTCCGCGGTACAAGGAAATTAGAATAGATAAAGTTGATAGAAGCACTATAACCACTACTGATGAAAGACGTGTTCATAAAAATGATATAAAGATTCGCCAAAACTAATATCTTTTAATTACTACAATTTCAGATTAATGATACTGCTAGTCCTCGGACTAGGCCCCGGCAGAACTATAACGATAAAGAAAATTGGAGATGTCCCGTTATTCACTTACAACACAGGAGAGTTGTTGTTATTTATTTATTTATTTTCGATTATGACGGCTTGACGCCGTATGGTCAGTACCGCATGTGCTGACGAAGTACAAAATTCAATGACACAAAAAATTACCAAGGCATTTCCTCCCTGTTATTTCGCCTTATCCCGGGCGTGCTCGGTTGTAGATGTGTGGAGGTTGTGGTGAGTTTGTCCAGTTCTTTTGTTGGTCCGGGTCTATTGCTGTGTAGAGTGTGTTGGTGGTTGAGATGTGTACACACGGGACTCCATCCTTCCGTGTAACGGATCTGGACTGAAACAAAACAGAAGGAAAACAACAATTGTGACAGCACAAACATTTGCCTGTGAACAGTGGACCTCAATCTGCCCAGCAGTGATAGCCCGAGCTCGATCAAGCCAGCACCAAATTCAGAAGCTATCGGCGAGTTCCATCCCGTAACAGCAGGGTCTCTGCTAATTACGAGGTTGAACCCGCCGACCACCTCCGAACCCAACGCCAGCAAGGCCGCACTCGCTCCATCAAGGCTAGACAGAGATGAAGGACACTGTTACAGAAAATTCTGCCTCTCTTCTTACGACAGTGACGTCTTTGACCCCGGATGCTGTTGCTTCGTCAGCGGATCACCCGTGGCACTACAACAAAAAAAAAAAACTTAACACTTAAGACAAAGACAACACAACGAATAACAAAAAAGGAGTGGCGGATGTGGATTGGAAGGATAATAGGGATGCGGAATCAAAGGATGAGACCGTTGTCTCTGGCGAATCGAAAGATGAGCCTCATGTATGCGAGGTCTCTAGTCGCCAACATTTCCCTTATTTCTATACCCGGTCGTCTGCCGATGCTCTCGACTGCGCTTAACAAGGAGGGTCTTGCAGTTTCAAACTCCACGCAGGACCACAGAAGGTGATCCACATCGTGAAATCCGTCACCACAGCCACACACCTTCGTCTGAGCCAGAGTTATACGCTGCAGATGAGCGTTCAACGCGAAATGATTCGACATAAGTCGAGACATCATGCGTATGAACGCCCGGTCTACAGAGAGCCAACCGAACCAAGGCCGCAGGGACACTTGCGGAGAGATCGAGAAAAGGAATCGCCCGAGATCGTCCGCCTCCCACATGCTCTGCCAGCGAGACAGGAAATGTTGCTGTGGTAGGCGAAGAAACTCTCGGGCCGAGATCGGACGGTCGTAAAATGCGCCTTGTTGGACGCCTGTTTTGGCCAGTGAGTCTGCCTTCTCGTTGCCGGGAATTCCACAATGAGCAGGTACCCAAATTAGCGAAATCCTGAACGCCTTGTCGAACATGGAGCCAAGCAATTCTATGATTTTAATGACAAGGAAATCCTGACTCTTAACAGCCTTCGGGGACCTTAGTGCTTCAATAGCGCTAAGGCTATCTGTAAAAATGAAGTACTGATCCGAAGGTCTCGCTGCTATAATCAATAGTGCGTACAAGATTGCGGCTAGTTCTGCGGTGTAGACACTACACGGCTCCCGCAATTTGCAAAATGCTTCGGCGGACTCACTAAAAACGCCGAAGCCGGTGCCTTCCTTAGAGGATGATCCGTCAGTGTAATACTGGCTACTTTGGTCTAAATGGCCATACTTATCCCTGAAAATGCCCGGAACTACCATCGGGCGAAGATCATTCGGTATGGTCTTAATTTCCTCGTGCAACGAGGAATCTGTTGTTAAAAGGGAACTGTAGGTCTCAGGAAGGGCAGCACGGTTTAATGCCTGTGGAGCGCTAGGATGCACTTGTAGGGCAACAAAATCTTCGTAGATTTTCAAGATCTTGCTCTTAGAACCTGTCTCTAGAAGCGCTTTAAAATTTTCTTCGATCAAGGGATTTGATACTGAAGAACGGACTAGAAGGCGAAGCGACAGCATTTCAAAACGAAGTTTTAGCGGCATCACTCCGGTCATCACTTCTAGGGACATGTTGTGTGTTGATTTCATGCTCCCTAGTGCGAGTCTAAGACAACGATACTGTAGCCTCTCTAGCTTGAGGATATGCGTGTTGGATACCCAATGAAAGCATATGCTTCCATATTCCAACACGGATAGTACCGTTGTCTTATACAGTCGCAGGACGTCTGATGGATGTGCGCCCCACGAGAATCCTGTGACTGTCCTTAGAAAGTTGATTCTTTTACTGCATTTTTGCACCAGATGGGTGATGTGTGTACTCCAGTTTAGCCTTGAGTTGAACCAAACACCAAGGTATCGAAAATTGTCGGTAGTTGATATCTTTTCACCGTATAAAAAGACATCAATTTTCGGGTCAAATAGTCTTTTCTCCCTGTTTTTCGTCGTGTCGCTGAAGGGAGAAAAGACTACCATCTCAGTTTTCTTTGCAGAGAACTTGATACCAAGATTTTCAGACCACTCGGTAAGGTTGTCCAAAGTGGTTTGTAAAGCCAGTTGGATTTCGGCGGCGTCCCTGCTTGCAAAAGATATGACGCCGTCGTCTGCTAATTGTCTAATGCTGCAGTTCGGAGCTAGGCAAGAATCTATTTCACTGACATAGAAGTTATATAGCAGGGGGCTCAAGCAGGACCCTTGTGCTAGTCCATGGAAACTGGTCCGCTTTAGTTGCACATGACCATTGTTGAAACTCATAGCTTTTTCCGACAAAAGGTTGAACAGAAAGTTGTTCAACTTTGGACCCAGCCCCACATTTTCTAATTTTTGACTCAGCTTGTATGGTGATACTGAGTCAAATGCCCCCTGTATATCCAGGAAAATAGATCCCATGTTCTGCTTGCGTGCACGAGCAAGCTCTATTTCTGTTACCAGAAGGGCTAAGCAGTCATTAGTACCCCTGGCTTTACGAAAACCAAACTGGGTATTCGAGAGAAGGTTGTTTGATTCCAACCATTCTTCTAACCGAAAAAGAATCATTCTTTCAAGGAGTTTCCTCAGATACGACAGTAACGATATTGGCCGATAAGAATCGTGTCTTGATGGCGGTTTGCCAGGCTTCAAGATAGTGACAACTTTCACTTCTCTCCACTCTTGTGGAACGCTGTTGACCTCCAACATATTGTTAAAGATGCTACACAGACGTTTCCTCCCTATGTCGGGCAGATTTTGAAGCAATTTGCTACCAATCTGATCCAGACCTGGGGAGGAATTTTTGCTTGATAGGAGAGCAAGTGATAGCTCTACCATTGTGAACGGTGAGTCCATCCTAGGGTCACTACCAGGCGCATGTTGTGTAAAGCTTTGCGCAGGAACGAAATCGGGGCAAAGCTTTTAAATGCCTCACGCCTCTTGGTAAAAGCCGCTTGGCAATCCTTGTCCCACCAAGGAGTGGGAGGTTTTTTAAATGTCCTTGCTTGGTGGGAGCGCCTTGTTTGGGCCTCAAGGGCGCACTTGTTTATGAGTGAAACAAGTTTTTCGTACTCCTTGACAGGAGACAAATCTTCCAAGTCAAGTGAAAGCGAAGCGGCTATTAATTCGCCGTATCTCGTCCAGTCGATGTTCCTCGTCAAGTCACATGTAACGGGGATTCCTTCTACTGAACATCCTCCCTTGATGTAGGAAATTTCTATCGGCAAGTGGTCACTGCCAATAGGGTCCTGGATCACCTTCCAACTAAAATCCAGGGCCATTGCTGATGGACATAGAGACAGGTCCAGTGCACTCGCCCTACTTTGAGGTGTCTGCATCCTAGTTGCCTCTCCTGAGTTGAGAATGGAAAAACCAAATCTGTCGCAGAAATCTCGGATGATAGGAGTGCGAATGTCATCCTTATCGCACCCCCAGTCGATTCCATGGGAGTTAAAGTCTCCCAGGATCAAAAGCGGTCCAGGCAAGACCACTGCTAAATTTCCAAGATCCTCTTTGAACTTTTCAATTTTTTCTTTTTCATTGTTGGCTATCGGGGGGATATAAATGGAGGCAATTGTCACGTGAAGAACGCCCAGTTTTGCCTTAACTGCGACAGTTTCTATCATTTCTTGTCTAGGAGTAGGTATTCTGGTGAAAGTGTGACTCTTTCGAACACCAATCAGTACCCCCCCACCCCTAGTAACGCGATCTTCACGGATTATATTATATCCCGGGAAGGTTAATTTAATTTCATCCGATAGCCAAGTTTCACAGAGGGCAAACACATCGCAGTTGTGTTCGCCCACTAATGCTTTAAAGGAGTTTAGCTTGCCAAGCAAACTCCTACAGTTCCACTGTATGATAGTAGCCGTAGGAGCCATTAATCATCCAAACGGACCATCATACTTAAGCATGGCCATTGAGCCAGCCACTGTTTGAGCCAGGAAAGGAAGGGCCCAAGTAGCGATCATGTGCAGATGCTGCGGGAGGTTAAGGGTCATTAGGAGGGACTCAAGGATCTCGGAAAGGGACGGGGTGGGAGTTCTCGGGAAGCTCGTGGGCTCCGTCGGAAAAGCCAGGCTTTCCACCGGAGCTTCAGTCCGAGAAGATCGCTTCTTCTTGGGCTGCTGCCTGGCAATTTGGGGGGCTGGAGTTTTGGGATCAGCGTCACGTTTTGGACCGGGGGAAGAAACTTTAGCGTAGCGCTGTGGTGCCAAAGGTTTACTTTTCGTCTTTAAAACCTTCCGCTGTACCTTTTTGTAGGGCACTCTCATGATCTTTACCGATCTCAGTGGCACCTGTTCGGGTGCAGTCGGACTAGGCTCGCCATTTGCAGTTGTACCCAAAACTGCAAAAGGGTTCGATGCGTTTGCTCCCTTGAGAGCATCGCTGTATGAGCCGCGTGCCCTCTCGGCTACTGTTTTGGTCTGCTCCTTTTGCAGTTTCCGGTACACAGGGCACAATGCAACCTCATGCCACTCCTCCCGACAATGCGAACATTTTTGGGATGGGGCTTTGCACTCCTCGGTAGCGTGAGCCCCTCTGCATTTTCCGCAGCAAATCTTGCGAGTGCAGAACGGATCGGCATGTCCAATCCGGCTGCACTTCGAACAGGTGGCCACCCTTGGCACGTATGACCGGTCGATGGGTATCCGGAGGCCTTCTAAAATGAGGGCCTGCGGAAGTACCGTTCCCTCAAACGTGATCCGGAGGGAGGTGGTCGGGATATATTTTTTTTCGTTTTTCGATGAGGCATCAAGCTTAAAAAGCTTTTTTGCCTCCAGGACTTTTACCTTCGGCGTGTCTGGTGCATGAAATGCACCTAGGCCGAATTTAATCACCTCCTCCTCCGGATAATCGAAGTCTTCGATCACGCCGGTAACTTCCACCAGACTACCGGGAATATAAACCCGGTAGTGCTCCGTAAAATCTGGGTCAGCCGCAATGACGTTGGCTTGAGCCCGGTCCTTTGCGGTTACCCTGATCTTGTTTGGGCGCATCCGAAACACATCGGCAACACCCGGGTATTTTTTAAACAAAACAGCCGCGATCGTCCTTAAATCGAGCTGCTTGGTACGTGGCATAAAATAAACTAATGGCTTACCCTCCCACGACACCGGGCAAGCACGAGCTCGATGTTCAGATGGCTGATTAGTTTTTGTCAGCGGGGCACAAAAACTATTTGCCGGTGGGGCACTCGACGCCTTCGAGGAAGACGGTCTCTCTTCCAATGCCACCTTTTTAGTGGCAGGAGCGGCCTTAGGGCGACCTGGTTTACGCTTTACATTGGGCTCAATCTCCCTTTCCGAGTCAGAATTATCTGACCCCATGCCAGGACCGAAGACAACGGGAGAGGTGGGTCAGGACAAAACTTACCGTCACACACGATAGACAGCACGCGCGCAAAGGTACACACACAAACTCACACACACTGGACTGATCACGATCGATGCGACGATGCAGCGTGGATACGCTTGCTTATCGCAACGATCAACAGATACACACACTCACAACACTAAGAACACACGTTGATCGGGGCTAGGCGCCACTCGATCGATAAACACAAACTCCGAGCGAAAGCCGGAGAAAGGCGGAGACACCGATTAGTGCGATACGGGTAATCACGTTGATTACGCAATCGCACACGAGGACAATGACCACTATCTGCCGTACGCAAATGACCCGTTTGACGCTCCACAGCGAAACACGTCTTATCGCCACGGAAGCTGGAGGCAGAATGAGAGTTGTTGTTGTTGTTTTGTTTTTTTTTTACGAGGCTTTTTAGCATTCGCCTCTTCTTCAGCCATCATATAGGTTTAGATTTCGGAGTTATGTTTTTGTTATGTAAAGATTGGATTAGATTTCTGCATATAATTTAACATCTTTTAAAAATAATATAAGTTTTTTATTCTCATTGATGTTATTTGAGAGCACCACATCCAGATGTTCACTCAGTTTGTGTTTCTTTCTGTGACATCCAGGCCACAGTACTGGCATATCAATGGTGACTCCTTTTTCAAACGGTGTGTGTGGGTTAGTCGCGTATGTCCAATTCTTAATCGTGTTATAACTCTTTGATCGCATTGATTCGAAGGATCGGTCCAAGAGGCAACCGTCTGCTTGATCTTTTTGAGATGACTCAAAGGCGATATATTCCACTCGTTTTGCCAACACTGCTGTACCACTGCTTTGAGCCACACGGATGAGTCGGCCCTGGAGATGGTACCATCTATTTTGTCTAATTTGCGTCTACCTTCGTTTGCGAGACGGTCAGCTTCCTCGTTTCCCGTTATTCCCATGTGAGCTGGTATCCAACATAGTACGAGCTCTCTGTCATTTATGATGGAATCAATGGCTTGTATGTGGGGGTTACGCATGGAACCTTTCTCCAAAGCTTTCAGTACACTAGCGCTATCTGTGAAGATAACGTTAGGTCTGTCGTCAACTGTGGTTTCTTCTGCTGCTAAGTAGATGGCAATAGCTTCTGCTGAGAAGATGGTGGTGTTATCTGGAAGCTTTATACTACAGCTAGCGTTTGAGGAAGAAATACCACAGCCAGCGGAGCTATCCTCTACTGACCCATCGGTGTAAATTTTGTGATGAATTCTATATTCGCTGGCTATCAAATTATGGAAATATTGCTGCATTTCTTGTTGATTGCAACCTGTTTTAGTCATATTAAGGAGAGTCCAGTCAATAGATGGTTTCTTGTAGTACCAAGGTCTACTTGTGAGGGTCACGAGTTTGGCGACTTTTGGAATGGTGTAACCTGTCAGTTGATCAGGAACAAGCTCTGGACAGGAACAACCTGAACAAGCTCTAGCTGCTGTTTCATTAGAAGTCCTTTTTCTTCGAGTCTTAAAGCTGCATTGACTATCTTTAGTGCTATGACATATTTCAGTGGTAGCTGACCACTTTCGCACAAAACAGTGTTATTTGGACTCGTAATAAAGGCTCCAGTTATTTTTTTTAGTGCGGAATTGTAGGTTGGAGTGAGCCTACAACCAAAGTTGCTGTTTAGCATGGATATAAACTCAATTCCATATAACAGTTTTGGGACAAACCAACTGTTTAAGATCGTGAGTAGGCTATTTCTTGATGAACGTGTTTTTCCGCACCCTAATAAATGTAGAAGGTTCAATCTTCTTTTTATTGCTTTTCTGATGTGGAGGTAGTGTTGTCGGAATTTCAACCGGGTATCGATGAAAATTCCTAGAATTTTTGTACATTTTGTGTTTGGAACAGTGTTGGATTTGATTTTTAAATGTTTCAAGGGGGATTTATGTGTTTTGTTGCATATGTGTAGTATTTTTGTTTTGGTGGTGGATAAGTTTTGACCATTTTCATCACACCATTTATAGACTTTAACTAAGGCTAATTGTAATTTGTTTCTGTTTCTTTTTTGTGATGTGTCTGATGATATTAGCGTTATGTCATCGGCATATATAAACTTGAGGATGTTAGGTGGGATAGATAGGAGTACGGATTCCATACTAATAAGGAAAAGTGTGGGTGACAAGATTGCCCCCTGGGGGACTCCGTTTTCCAGAACTTTCGATTGTGATACGCAGTTCCCAATCAAGACCTGGAAAGTGCGTTCTGTTAAAAAATTCTGAATCAATTTTGAGAGCTGTCCACCAAAATTCCATTTTTTTAATTGCTCTAGGATACTCGGACGCCAAACGCGATCGAACACTTTTGACAGGTCAACCACTGCGCAGTCGATATGGTGTTGCCTGCTTCTAGCTTCAGCGATAACATTCCCAAAAGCTGCGAAGTATGATTCTGTGCCGAGACCGCCTCTGTAAGCGTGCTGTTGTGTGCTTAGTAAGCTTCTCTCTTCTAGTGCCTGTACAAGTCTTCGGTTTACCAATCTTTCTAGAACTTTACTCAAACAGGACAGTAAGGAGATGGGTCTATAATTCTCAGCATTAAAGTTTGTTGTTTCTGTTTTAGGAATGGGAATGATGTAACTAGATTTCCATTTTGTAGGGATCTCTCCTGTGTTCCAGATGTTGTTGAATATGTTTAGAAGGCAATGCATTGCTACTTCAGGAAGCTGCTTGAGAAGAGGATAACCAATGTTATCTGGCCCGGCTGAATTTCCTTTGCATTTTTGTAATGCCCAGCGTACTTCATCTAAGGAGAATGGTTTATTGTAGGATACAAAGCGTTTATTGGGGAAGGAAATAGGAGATGGTTTTTGAGGATTCTTCAGTTTTTTGAAGTAAGGAGAATATTTCGGTTGCAGAGGCATTATAGAAATGTTGTGCAAAAGTTTCCGCTACTTCGGAAGGTGAAGCGATTGGGTCTTTGTTTTTCGCAAGCGTTGGAAATATAAATTCCCTTTTCCCTGCGAGACTCTTGATCTTTCTCCATATTTCTTTACAGGACTGTGACGGGTTGATGCTTGTGACAAAGTTATCCCAGCTTTGCTTTTTTGCTATTTCTACTTCGGCTTTAGCTTTTTGATTAGCTTCTCTGTATTTCGATGCTAAATATTCGATATTGGGGTTGTCCTTGATGTTACTAGCCTTTCTGAATTTCCTCAGAGCTTTCCTTCTTGCAGCAATTGCCATCCCAACAGACTCATTCCACCAGGGAACTGATTTTTTTGAAATTTTTCCATTTGTACGTGGGATACTTGACTCCGCTGCCTTGATTACTATGTTACAGAAGGTATCAACTGATAGCAATGTTGGTACTGTTATCGCGTTGTCGACAAGAAAACGATAGCTGCACCAATCGGCTTTTTCATATTTCCATCTAGGTCGCAGCTGAGGTCGGTCAGTGGTTGACTTGTAATTTATAAGAATAGGAAAGTGATCACTTCCGTGTAAATCTTCTTCTACTGAGATTGTAAACTGTGCAGAGGAACAAGTCGATACAACACAATGATCGATAATAGATCCTGTACCATCACTAGGTGATATGCGAGTGGGACGAGTGTTGTTTAGAACAGCTAAGTTATTTAAACTAAACAAATTTTGGAGAACTTTTCCTCTGTTGTCGGTTCTCGAGTTGTTCCATGTCTTGTTGGAAGCATTCAGGTCACCCACAAGGATAATGGGGTTGGAAATTTGATGTAGTGTTTGGGACAGAAAAATGGATAATTCATTAGTTGGATGCATTTTGTTTGGAAAATATGTACTATTAACATTAATTTCGAAAGGTAGATTTATGGTCACGCCAATAAGAGTAAGTTCTGAGGAGATATTTAAGTCAGTGAAAGGGATTTCTTTTCTAATGCCTAGACAGACGCTATGTTGTAATGTAGATTTGTGATTAAATTTCCAAGTGTAATTGTTTAATGTGTTGTGATGAATATTTTTCGGGCTGTGGTTTATTTCCTGTAGAGCAATTAAAGCCGGGTTGTATTTGTTAATTAATAGTTTGAGTTCATCAATATTCTTGTTCATGCCCCTGATATTCCAGGAAAGAATGTATGGAGTAGGGTTCGTATTATTATTTGAATTCAACACAATTGTTAAACGTAAAGTCAAAATTTTATTTATGCAGAGGCCAAATCGAAGTATGGGTTAATTTTTAGTTTCTGTTCCGATTTTTCGATCGTTTTCTTCTTGGTTTACTGGTGCCAGTTTCCGTAGTATCGTCATTGAAGGTTTTCTTTGTATCATTTTCGAATAACTCTTCCGTGGAGGAGAATGAGTCTACTTTGCGTTTTTGTTTACTCATTTGTTCATCTTTGTCGCTGTCCATGAGATCTGTGTTCTTTTGTTTTTGGCTAATTGTTTGTGTGTTTGTTGTAAATGTTGTATTGTTTTCAATATCGGAGTTTTCGGTGTTTTTCGGTGTAGTGTGTGGAATATTCTGCGGCTTCAGTGTATTGATAATCATATATTTCAGATTGTCACGCTCTTTTTGCAAATTTTCGGTTGTGTGAGTGAGTTCGTTAAGTTTGTCCTGTAGCAAAGCTACTGTTTTTTTCAGTTCTATGATAATTTCGTCCTTGTCCATGTCATTTTGCGCGATCTGTAATCTTTCGTTTACTGAGTTTGTGTTACGTTGTGTTGTTGAGCAAAGCTTTGGCTTGTGCGTGAGAGATGCCGTTATCGATTTTGAGCTTGATAATCTTTTGCTCTTCCAAGTATGATGGACATGATCGGTTGAGAGATGTGTGACTGCCTAGGCAATTTGTGCATTTGGGAGGAAAAGAGCAATCTCCGTGCTCTGGCTCTCCGCAATTTGAGCTCTTGATGGGTTGTGTGCACCTGTTCTTCGTGTGTCCAATAATTATACAATTTGTGCAGATCATTTGTCTAGGATAGTAAATGCGAGTTTTTACTATCAGGCAACCTACACGCACTTCGTTTGGGACTACTACAGAGTCAATTTTTAGAAGGAGACAACTAGTTGGCTTAAGCTGTCCATTCTCTTTTCTCATGAACCGTTTGACCGAGATTACCTTTTGCTCTTTCATTTCATCTAGAATGTCATCGTCTGAAAGGCCATCAAGACTATCACTGACGATCACGCATTGCACACTGTTAAGGTATGGGTGTGATGGAATGTTCACCTCTGTACCGTTAATCAGTTTTGTGAGATTGTGGAGTTTCTCGAATTGTGCACGGCTTCTAGTTTTCAGCAAGAGTTTAGAACCTTTATCGACCGGCGTGCAAGGTTCGATATCTCCTGCATGGTTTACTAGACTTTTTTGGATTATGAAAGGGTTTTTTGGTAGAACAAACCCTACTTTTGGACTCATGACCAAAAACAGCAGTTCTCCTCGCTTACCATCTAAATCCATCCAAATTGGAGCCTGCCTGTCCCTTATATTAGGTGGAGCGTTGGGATTACTCCCCCAGGCTGGGCCTGGCCCTCCCATGTTTGTAAGGGAGGCGAGCTCTTAAGCAGTAAAGTGTAGTGTACTTACAGTCTCAATATAAAGATAAGTTAAATTTTGAAATTCTTCTTGAATCCGTCTATGCGTGCCCGTGTTAGACCATGCGGTCTTCGCCAAAGGTAGATCTGTCTCTTTCCTTTTGCCACTGTCACACTGTAGTTGTCTTTTTCACTCGTGTATTTTTATCACTGTCACTATAATTCTGATGTTGGGTCACCGAGAAGATACTTCTGATCACTTCCGAGTTACGCACTTGACTGGACAACAAAGGAGAGTGTCGTCTCCAAAACGAGTTTAAATATCATCTACATCATTTTAAATTACATCTGTTGAAAGCTAACTTAGACGGATTACAGAAAAAATTGAATTATATTGGAGCTAATCGCTTTACTTCGCTAATCTTAAACAAATTCGATGAAATTAGTTCAGCGTTACAACATATTACACCAATAGGTAGAAATAAGAGATGAGGCACATTAGGAACCGTATGGAAATACAAAGATGGAACTCCAGATGCAAATGATTTAAAATTAATTAACAATTCAATGAACGATTTAATAGCCAATAATAATGAGCAGGGGCGGTCCGGTAGCCGAGGCAATAACGGTGCCGATCTTCACACGGCAGGACCGAGGTTAAAATCTCACCAGTACGGCCTCCCCGTGCGTAGGGCTGACTACTTTACTGCGGGTAAAATGAAGTCACAGAAAGCCAGAAATGGCAGGCCGAGACTTTTTGAGGTTGTAGTGCCAAAGAAGAAGAGAATAATCAGCAGATCAGAATTAATACAGATTATATAACCAAATTAAACAGACAATATTAAAAGCTAAGGATAAGGAATCTTTATCGGTCATGAATTTACATACTACTTCGAATTATTAGTTATCAACTTTTACTTCAATCTAAACATTATACACGAAAAGATAAATCAGATAATCGAAACAATAATGTTAGCTAAGATAGGAATTCTAAATAAAAAAATTTTAAACGAGACGAGTGCGTTCCAAATGTATTGCAAGGAAAACTAGCCAGGTGCGATTTATTGAATAACACAATTGAGGAGATCGTGAAAATAGACAGACAACACCTGATAGTAAACTACCGTCGAAACTTTTCATTTGAAACAAGCTGCGGAATACCAAACAGAAATTTATCTGGAGCATTCATAATATCATTCAACGAGTGCGATGTGAAGATAGACAACGATACATTCTCAAATGAGATACAGACAATGCCAGAATCTGTTTTGCAGCTACCGCTTTATGGAATACCCAAAGAAAAGAACGACAACATCATGAACCTAAGCTTGGAGTATTTGCATGAGCTGCATCTAGAAACACGAAAAGAGTTGAAGCCATTGCAGCTAAACGCAACCAGCATTCAGTGGCCGCATTGGTCATTATTTGGAGGACTGTCTTTTACTCCTATAGTAATTGGTGTTATTCTATATATCATCGTCATCGCACTACGGAAAAGGACAAACATAGAAGTGCAAGTAAAGCAAGATAAAATAGACATGGAGGCCAAGGTCAAATAATCGGTTACAAGAACAGACTCGGCGATTCAGAAGCGTATCAATTGCTGGCCTGTTTCATCCGGAGCTTCAACACTAAGGGGGGGCGAGTTAACCGATCGTGGGAACAGCGTTATGCTGACAGTGCGTCGCGACCAGGAAGCGGACGCAATCGGATTCCGGCCCGTCTGGAGCAACGAGACACCTTGATAACGCGACAACGCAACCCAGGCGTGTGTACGTGCATTCTCTCTCTTCTCTGTTTGTAATAAATAAATTAGTCCTAAACAAAACTCGGTGTTGGTCAGTCGCAAAAGTATTAGAAAGAACCATTGGGGAATTACCCCTCATAACTCGCGTTAGACTTATTGAATCGATTAGTATTATGTTGCACTGAACCACGTACGATCTAGGTAGCGAAACTTAATGCCTCTTTCGCCTTTTTCACTGTCGCGTGTTGATGCTGAGATTGCACTTTTCACTGTCGCGCGTCGAACTTATCGAACCATGGATGATGGTTCAGTTGGCCGGCAAAATTCGATGCTGAGATCGCACTTTTCACTTGTGCGCTAGCCTCGTGGCGCGTTTCTTTAGACAGGCGCAGGTCACGTCGACTAAAGACCAATAATACTCAAACTCGTTCTAATGGTGAAATAACAATCTTTATTGAAACTTATTCGCGTGTTATATCTAATTATTGCTGATCGATCGCGGTCAGCAGTTCTTCGGTTGTCCGTTGGCGACCGATCGCGGCCAGCAATTCTTGTGTTTTCCGTTGGCGACCGATCGCGGTCAGCATTTCTTATTCTTATTGTACCGTCCTTTGGCGACGCTAGAAAAATCAAACCAAAGAAGCCAGAAGAAATAGGTCAAGACCAACTATTAACATGTATTATCTGAGTAATTTTAAACGATTTGAGTAACATCAGTTCTGCTTCTTCTTGGTTTAACAACATGGTACCCAAACTAGAGTGAAAAGCTTATTTTTATAACCTTATGATGCATTTATTTTAAACAATGCATCTAGGCTGTACGAAAAACAAATTTGAAATTGGTCAATATAAATTCCTCTTTTTTACCAAGGTTAAAAAGTGATTGGAGATAAGGTGCCCTTTTACGGTTTCGAGAAGGAAATGTCTCCAAACCATCTTCAATTGTATTAAGCTTAGTAATTTAGTTTTAAACAAAAACAAAAAAACAAAAAACAAACAATAAACAAAAAAACAGCGATTGGACTGAAAATATCCTGAAAATATCAAAACCACCTTATGTAACAAGTTCATTTAATGGTGCTTTTGAAGCTGTGAACGGCTAGGGGTTTCTTCGATCGAGGACACGCTCACCGTTAAATTGTTCATCTATTCCAGGATAATTTTCTCCGATCAAACAAATACCCTTAAACCTGGATCAAGCCATCAATAATCTATCACAAAACCTATTAGAGGATTCATTCTATCGCCAAAAACATAGAGATATCTTTCTCTCTTTAATGTCGAATCCAATATTATCATTCATAAGTATGAGTCCAATATTTCAATCTGTGAGTAAAACTCACTGAATTTACTGGGCGTGAAATTTACGGAGTTACCTTGAAAGAAAAGAGATGTACACTTTGCGCCGTTCCGTTTGCTACTGTGTATTCGGTTGTCAAGTTCATTTCATTACAAAGTTCATTTCAAAATTCATTTACCGCTCTAGATCACTTCGTCCTAATTCCTCTAGTCCAGTTTGTATTTAAACGAAATATTTCATGAAAACTTATTTTAATTAATCCTACCTAATTTCATGAAATCAATTTCTCACATTTCCGGCCACCAAAGAAGGAACTTCTTTAAATTCACGTAATTCTAATCCATCCGCATACTAATACGTCGCATACGTTAGCTTCCTATGATTTGTTTACATGTATCATCGGAAGAAGTGTTGGGTTTAGGGAGAATGGCAATTCTAGCTGTAGCTCGGACAATTTCCTTTCCTGCAGCTGTGCGAAGTGTTACAACCCTAACTACACCGTCCTTTCCTGGATGTAACGTAGTGATTCTGCCCATTGGCCACAAGGTAGGTGGTACGTTGTCTTCCTTGATGATTACCAATTGCCCTATTTCTAGTTGCACCGGTTGATTCGCCACGTTTTTTGCGCGAGCCTGAAGTTGTTGAAGGTACTCCGGATACCATCGCGACCATATGCATTGAAGATGCTTCTGAACGAGTTCGAACTCCTTCAACCTGTTCGATGGGACCTGGCTTCTATCAATTTGTGGTATCGATAGCATATTCGAACCTACTAAAAAATGCCCTGGAGTTAGCGGTTCTGTGTCTGACGGATCGCTGGACAAAGGAACTAATGGTCGCGTATTCAAGCACTGTTCAACCTGAGCCAACAGTGTGATCATGCCTTCCTGAGTGAGACTCGTGCTTCCTAACGTGCGTATTATGTGCTGCTTTGCTGATCGTACCGCTGCCTCCCACAGCCCTCCAAAGTGAGGGGCGCGTGGTGGAATGAATTTCCACCGAATTTCATCGTTGGCACACCAATTGAAAATTGCGTTGCGTTCGCGATCACTGCACTTAAGCATTTCATAGATGCGATGTAGCTCGTGTGCAGCCCCCTTGAATGTGGTGGCGTTATCCGAGTGAAGTTCCACGATCCTACCTCTGCGAGCCACGAAACGCCGTAGTGCTGCCAAGAAAGCAGCTGTAGTTAGATCGCTCACGAGTTCGATATGGACCGCCCGGGTTGCGAAGCACACAAAAATCGCGATGTACGCTTTCGTAGCACCTCGGTTGCGAACAGACGACTTTAAGAATACCGGGCCGCAGTAATCAATGCCGGTCACTGAAAATGGCCTCGTTGGTGAAACCCTTGAAAGTGGAAGATCTGCGACTGATTGTTTCACTAATGAGGGTTTGGTTCTGAAGCATCTGTGACATCGATGAAACACAGACTTCGTCAAGTTGCGTCCACCGATGATCCAAAAACGTTGACGGAGTATCGATAACAAAAGTTCCGGACCGGCATGCAGGTGATTCTGGTGGTATGCCTGTGCCAACAATACTGCCAATTGATGCTTGGAAGAAAGCAATATTGGATGTTTTGACGATTCTTCGAGTTGCGCATTGCGTAGCCGGCCACCAACACGCATTAATCCCGCCTGGTCGATGAATGGGGATAACCATTTTAGTCGCGAGCTACGTGGTATCTGTCTTCCATTGGCAATCTCGGTCCGCTCGTCCGGGAACGAATCCTGCTGCGCTAATAGACACAACTGAAGCTCGGCTCGGTGTAACTCGTTGCTTGTCAGAGGTGGTACTGTGACGATGAGTGAATGAATGGAGCGATGCGTATTGTTTGCTGACCCCGTTGATGATTTGCTCGACTTCATGCACGCAATGAAACGCTAACAATATGCCGTAGTTCGACGTAGTCGCAGGTAAGTAGAGAACCGTGAAAAAAAGCTGTTGCTAAACTCATTGGTCATTGACAAGGAAGCAACCTGCATTTGAACCGCCCGTTCTTCTCCCGTTGATTCGATTCCTCCTGTTTCAGGTTCTCCTTTTGGCCATGCGTCTTCTTTGCTGCTCAGCCAATACGGTCCGTGCCACCACCGATGGCATGATAGTAATTTATCAGGAAGCAGACCGCGCGACAAATCGTCTGCTGGGTTGTCCACACCCGGAACATGACGCCAGCAATTTATTTTTGTTTCTGCCTGAATTTGTGCTACTCTATTTGCAACGAATGGCTTCCAACGCCTTGGTGGTGAGTTTAGCCAGTGTAAGACGGTCATTGAATCAGTCCAGCAAAAGGCTTCGCAAATACTGGGAATAGACTGACTGACCTTCCGAAACAGTTGCGTTGCCAATCTTGCAGCACAAAGCTCCAACCTTGCGATTGAATTGGTGTTCGCCAATGACACCACTTTCGATTTTGCCGCCATAAGTTGCACCGAAATTCCTGAAGGGCCCTCTGTTCTGATGTAGCAACAAGCACCGTAAGCTAGTTGCGAAGCATCTGCGAAAATGTGCAACTGCTTACTTGTTGCTCCTCTAAGTGATGTGAACCGAGGGATGCGCACTTCACGGAGTAAGTGTAGCTTGGAATGAAACACCATCCATTCCTTTTGTAGATGTGATGGGAGCTCAGTATCCCAATCCCAAGCCTTCCCGTTTGATTTTAAGGCCCACAATTGTTGCATAAAGAGTTTGGCAATAATGATGGTTGGGCCAAGTAAACCGAGTGGGTCGAAAACCCTTGCGATGTATGATAAAGTTAGCCTCTTTGTTAACACCGTCGCCGTAGGTGGCAGATCGATCCGAAACCGAAGTATATCAACTGCGGGTTCCCAAACCAAGCCCAGCGTTGATACGAATTGTTGATCTTGCCATTCGTGAGTAGGAAGCATTGCCAAATCATCCGATGGGACACCTTCTAGAGCTTCCGGTACGTTGGATGCCCACTTTTTCAACGAGAAGTCAGCTGAATTAAGCATTCCCGATATCTGCTTCCGTATCTCAGTCGCATCCGCTACGTCTTCTGTTCCTGTTAGTAGATCGTCCACATAGAAGTCGTGGAGTACTGCATTCACCGCTCTTGGATAGTGCGTTTGATGATCATGAGCGATTTGTTGCAAGGTCCTAGTTGCCAGAAAGGGCGCCGATGCGGTACCGTAGGTAACTGTTTGTAGCTGGTAGGTTTTAATCGGTACTTCCGGATTCTCTCGGTACCGAATGCGAAGGTATCGTTGGTCGCATTCATCGTGCAGCACTTGGCGATACATCTTCTCTACATCCGCTGATAGGGCGACTGCGTGCGAACGAAACCGAACGATGATGTTGAAAAGGTCGTCTTGAATCACAGGCCCAACCAACAGCTTGTCATTCAATGAGTAACCCGAGGATGTCTTACACGAAGCATCGAATACAACTCTGACCTTCGTGGTTGTGCTCGTCTCCTTCACTACCGCGTGATGAGGAAGATAATAGTGTTCACAAGTGTCATCAATCGGTTCGGTGAGTAGTTTCATGTGCCCTAGTCGCTCGAACTCCTTCATGAATTTGATGTATTCTATCTTCATTCTAGGGTTGGATTTCAAACGACGTTCTACTGCTAGGAGCCGACGATCAGCTATCGCCTTGGATGCTCCTAAAACGATACCAGGATTAGTGGATTGAGGTAAACGAACAACATACCTGCCAGATGCATCTCTGGTTGTAGTGGCCACGAAATGCTTCTCGCAAGCATCCTCCTCCGTTGATAATGCTGGATCATCGCCGATTGTCTCGAGTTCCCAGAACCGTTCCAAGATCGATTCCAGTGGGGATGATTCGCTGGTAGAAAGGTGAAAAGCCGATGATCCTTGTGCGGAAGTCTTCGACGAATGCCCAGCGACGACCCAACCGAAAGGGGTTTCCACTAGCCACGGTTTCCCTTTGCCGAGGGACCGCTTCCTGCCGGAATGCAGCTCCCAATACGTGTCTCCTCCGATGATAATGTCGATCTGGCCAGGCTTGTAGAACGATGGATCCGCGAGTGGCACATCAGGGATTCTCCACGCCGACGCATCAACGGGTGCCGGTGGAATATGCCAGAATGGAGCGTCAACAATGAGCAACTCCAGCTGAGCGACATGCGTACGGTTCGTTGATTCCACGGATGCGATAAGTGAACCGTTCACTCGCTGCACTGCGTTCCCGATGCCTGATACCGAAACGTTCACCTTCTTCCGAGGTGTTCCAATGAGCTTCCGAGCCAGTGCCTCGGAAATGAAATTCGACATAGAGCCCGAATCGAGGAGAGCTCTTGCCTCATGCCGATTTCCGTAACCATCCACGATGGACAGCAGCGTCGTTTCCAAAAACACCATGTGGTTGTCTGTTTGCGCTGTCATTGCGACCGTTGCGTTAGGAAGAGGAGAGTGTAATGATGTGTGGTGACGCTGACCACACGTACGGCAGGTATAATCCGACTTACATGCCTTTACTTGGTGGGAATCACTTAAACAGTTCCAACACAAATGTTTCGAAGCCACAATATCACGACGTTGTTGCACGTCCTTTCCAAAAAATACCGGACAGTTGCGAAGAAGGTGGCCCTCAACGCACTGTAAAGGACACTTGTGGCTCGTTGCACTGGGTGGCGATGATCGCGTAGGAGTTGCGGTTGCGATCGATCGTCGTGATGTAGATGGACGAGCGGAGCCGGCCACCTTTCGCGAACAATCACTTGCGTCATTAGCAAAGTTGTTGGTCGATTTCAAAATTTGTATCCTATCATGTACAAAATCGAGCACGTCCTTATATCTGTCCCTAGTGAAGTGCACCGAATGTTTCTCCCACGCTAAAACTGTTGCTCGATCCAACTTCATGAGCAACATGTTCGACAGCGGCGTGTCCCACGAATCTACTGGTTCATTCAGTTTCACAAAACCGTTCACGTATCGCGAAAATTCGTCCACTAAGTTCGTCAGTTTTTCAACACTCTCCGATTGAACGCAGGGTAAATAGTGCAATTTACGGTAATACTCACGTACGAGCAGGCGCGAATTATCGTAGCGTTTGAGCAACGCTGCCCAGGTCACTGAATAGTTGTCAGCCGTGAGAGAGGTGTGTTCAAAAGGTAGGGCCGCGTCCCCTTTCAAAGAAGAGAGCAAATATTCCAATTTTGCTATCGATGGCAGCTCTGGTGAAGCGTCGATCATGGCGATAAATCGATCGCGAAACGACAGCCATTTCGTTTGGTCCCCATCGAAGGTCGGCAGCTCGATCTTAGGGAGACGCAAGTGCGGTGCGTTCGGCCGTCCAAACGCTAGCGTAGAAGAAACCAAACCCGTGGTTTCGTTGAGGGAACCGTCTTCCTTTCGATTATTCTCGCGTAAGAAAGATTTTATTTTTCTACACCGCGTCATTGGTATCGTCGAGCTCTTCCAACTTTGATACCGCGGCGAAGAACCCTTCCCTATGTCTCTCCAGGTCTTCTAACGCTTCTGGGATTTGCTTGTAGTCATCCCCGGAATATTGTCCAATAAACCGTTCGAGAGCGTTTATGTTTTCCACTGCGATCCTCCTTTTTAGTTGTATGGCCTTTATTTTCTTATCCATATTTCACTTTACACACGAAAGAAACAACACTTTGGCGCAAAAAAATGATGGCGAAATGTTCGAACGCTGGCCGTTGCCCCCTGATGCAGAGCGAATGCGATGGCGGTAAACGACGCGACGATGAATTGCCGAATTTGCTCTTGATGCAGAGCCCTTTTCCCACTGTGCTCTTGATGCAGAGCGATTAGATGAAAACTTCGTAAATTCACTATCCGGTTCGAAGGACCATAAAATGTGAGTAAAACTCACTGAATTTACTGGGCGTGAAATTTACGGAGTTACCTTGAAAGAAAAGAGATGTACACTTTGCGCCGTTCCGTTTGCTACTGTGTATTCGGTTGTCAAGTTCATTTCATTACAAAGTTCATTTCAAAATTCATTTACCGCTCTAGATCACTTCGTCCTAATTCCTCTAGTCCAGTTTGTATTTAAACGAAATATTTCATGAAAACTTATTTTAATTAATCCTACCTAATTTCATGAAATCAATTTCTCACACAATCCTCTTCCTTGAAAGATATATGGATCTTTGGAGATGCCGTTTTCGGTGGCAGTCAGATAGAGGTCAGGTGTGATGGGTGAGTTTCGTCGCGTAGATTTCTAGGGTGGAAAGTATTGGTCAATTGCTTATGGGTAAACTTCAGCATCAACAAATCCATAGCAGGTTCTGTTGTCAATTATGTAGCAAAACCGCACTGCCATGGGTATTAATCTGACGCTTCTTGAAGGATGACACAGACTCTCCATATCTTACTCAGACTCAATATTGCCACGAAGTACAGAACGATAATATGTCATCTAACCCCGCAGAAGCATGAATGATATGGCTAAATTGAGCTAATGAGGATACTGTTTCCTGGTCTATAGGTGATCCAAGTTACCCCAAGACTCAACATAGAGCGATGGAGACTGGTTTTTATGGTAAAAGACTTCGTGATTGCATGAATGATATGAGGAAGTACTACCGGAAAATACCGCTAGGCGATGACCCTCACAGACTACTGATCCATGGTGGAACAAGCCATCAGCAGTACGATCGAGCAAACAATTGGCCTCGTGTCTCGTAGCCTGAGGAAGGTCTGAGAAGAATACAGCGCGCAGCCGATGTCAGATTCATCCAACGTGTCGATTGCGTCTGTTCGATAATGTGTAAAGACCGAGTAAAGTGTGTAAAGGTCTTTTTACCTCGGTTTCCACTTTTACACCATAATGCGATGTGAGTGTAGTGTATCTTAAACACCTTTATCGATCATTTGTGATAGTATCAGTAATAAGATAGATAGTAATGTAGTAGACTAAGTTACAATCAAAGAGCGAGGCAGTTGCACGATATCCGCCTACCACGAACGACTGTTTAAAACAGATATCAATCCACAAGAGTACGTGTCGTAGTATTCTTGATATTCGGAGAAGTTGTTGCGTGAATATGACGTAAGAAGGTAACAAGAAATAGTTCTAAACTAAGCAACAGCCAATGCTACTGGGACAGATACTCCAAGTACGAATGTGATTGGCGTTAATGCCTTGTTGGTGTCGATTCTCAACAGAGAGCGCTAGTAGTCTAGCCCATTTCATAAAAGAAAATAAATTTCCAGTGTGCCCCTAAATGTAGGTCATGCATGTGCGTATTAACGAGCAACGAACCAATAATTAAAATTACGAAAATAGTTATGCATCGCTAGAACTAAAACGAATGCTTGTTGAGATATATAGGCAAGGAAGTGCACTTTCATCGGGGGAGGGAGAGATGTTGTGGATGGTGGATTAAACTTTACTTAGGTGAAGTAAAGTTGATGGATGAGGTGTATCTTCTCTCCAGTGCAATATATTAGTTCACTTCAGTTCAGTCCAGTTCAGTTCAATTCAGTTTATATATCCTTTAGACTATTTCGGTATCATGTGTAAATAGGTTTCTCGCTTTAATTATAGTCTTCTAAGTCTAGCATTTAATTTGTACCTAAAATTACGTCTGCAAATACCATGATGATGATAACACTCAAAATACGTGTTCATATTTATTTCAAAGTTTAGTCCCACCCTTTCCCATCCTTGATTTCCCTCCCTTTTTATTTTCACTTAGTTCCATACAGTCGAATACTCCGGATTAAGATTCGTTACGCAAACAAGACGAGAGTTACGTTCATACCTAAGACTCGACTCATAATGTATGAATTTAAACACTCAATTTCGACATTTTGACTTGCCTGTCCCTTTGTCAATACATTAAATTATCGATCATTTTGGTGACATCGAACAGTCGAAAAATTACCGGTTTTTCTGTTGACTTAACAGTCGAAGGATTAGAAAAAACCTATTTTTCTAGTTTAAGTAGAACACAACAGCAAATGTTAAGAACTTCCAAAGCTTTATCACTTTAACCAGCAGGCATTGTAAAACTTTGTCCAGAGCATCTGTCTAAACGATGAAGGTTTTGCTGGACAAGATAAATATTGTTTTACACAACTCGCTGTTCATTTGACAGTCATTCATAACAAGCGGGTACCGGTACAAATGAAAATTTATTCTTTTGAGTTGAGCATGTCGTCGACCAACAGAATTGCTTGGGCAGTTGTCGGTGTGGAAAACATTATCCAATCGGTCTATGGTCAAGATGGGAGATCAACTGTTATAAATATTTATTTTTACGACAGTCAAGGTAAATGTCACAGCTTTGTGGCAAAGTACCGCTCGGGAAGGGATAGTATATTTATCGAATAGTTCTTAGATAAATGATTGAAGCAAAATGAATTCAGCGATTCACCAATAGTTATTTTATTTTCATTGCCATCCGTAGTTTTCATCATTTTCTTCATTGGCACTACAACTTCGAGAGGTCTTTGCCGGCAATTACTAGCTTTTTTTACTTTACTTTTTTTTGTAGTCAATCCAGCGGATAGGGAGATTCGATCCTCTGAAGTGCATAAACACCATGTGCAATCAAGCGATAAATAATTCACTGTCCTTTTGCTTATCAATCAGATTTATAACAAACTTAAATGTTCTGCATGACAGCGTAATGTCGCGCTATGTAAATGAATGCAGGTAAAGTAATTAGCTACACGCTAATTACTAACCTAACGTGCCCACAATCGCGTCCAAGGATGCATGTAGGGAACTTTGGTGGCATACTCCGCTGGATTGTTGGGAAAAGGGGAAGGGAGGAAGGGAAGTCATGAGCTGGTACACGGACAAGCCGATGCTACCAGGCCCATGGGAAAAGGTTGAGGAAGAGGAACAAAAATTGCAGCGCCGAATCGAAAGTTTGCTGGGGAACGCTGAAAGATATCCAGTACACGCTACCCGCCAAGGACATGCACTGGATCAAACAGCTGGATCACATTACCAAACAAAGAGTGGTAATGCTTCATCAACAAGATGGACTTCCAGGAACTATTAGCGGGTGCTTGGACTCCATGTGCAGAGATGAATTCTCCAGTCGGCCGCCAACACGAATGATTTCGTCTTTCCCCAGCTGCGGGTGCAGCCTTTTCAATTCGGATGAGCTTGATACTGACTCCTTTCGTTGCAGTGATTTAAACTCGTCCAGAAAACAATCACGCTGTGCAAGCCGGCAAAGGACGTCTTCGGCTTGCTTCAGGTCGGCTGTGGTCAATCCTTTGCGGTCGTATGACCGCCGATGAGTGCAGCGATTGAAAAACTGCATACAATATCCAACTATTCGTCTCAGGTTGGAAAATGACGAGTAGAGAGAGAATATCCAATGTGGTGCAGGTACTGTAGCTGTGCATGCGATGGTGGAAGATCGTTGCTCAGCTGCTACAGCATCGGTTTCCGTTGTTGATGAGGTCTGAGGCCAATTCTCTTCCGACAAGAGTATTCATGGAGGTCCCTGCCACCATAACGAATTATTTAGCAACTCACGTGTTAAACAGCCTCGTGATGCCAAATCTGCTGGGTTGTCCACTCCTGGGATATGTCGCCATTTGCAACCCTCGGTCAGTTGCTGGATCTGCGACACACGATTGGCGACGAACGGTTTCCAACAACTTGGTGGTGATCGAAGCCAATGGATAATTGTTGTCTAGTCGGACCGAAAAATGACCGGAATGTTGATGTCTATCACCTTCTTCACCTTATCGTATAGTTGTGCTGCTAGGTGTGCACCACACAACTCCAACCTGGCTATTGAGTGATTGCTGTTAAGGGGTGCTACCTTGGTTTTCGATGTAAGGAACTGCATGATCGAGATTCTATCTGACGATTAGCTGCAAAAGTAGCAACATGCTCCGTAGTCCCGCTCAGAGGCATCGCAGAAAAAATGGAACTGTGTTTCGCAGTGTGAACCTGTCACCGGGACCGCGCCGCAAACTACTCGGGGAATCTTTATCTCCGTCAGGTGAACTAGCGGGGACTGAAACTGACTCCATTCCATCTGTAGCTGAACTGGTAGCTCATCGTTCCACCCAAACGGTTGTGCCTTGTTGTTTTGAAGACTCCATACTCGTTGCAGGAACTGCTTGGCAAGTACTTTAATCACCAATGGGTCGTAGATGCTTGCGATGCAGGAAATCACATTCCTTTTTGTGATGCTCTCGGGCAGCTTATACTCTGCCACCTTGAATGACAGCGAGTCGGATGAGGGATCCCACACAAGGCCGAGTGTCACAAGAAATCCTTCGCTGTCTTGGTTCGAATACGGGGTTGAATCCAAGAGTTGCAAATCAACACTTGCAAGTGATTCTAGTTGGTTAGATGCCCACTTACGGAGCGAAAATCCACCTTTGGTGTATAATGGATTCATCTGGCATTGCAATTCTTGCGCTTCCCTTACGGACCTTTCACCAGAGACAAAGTCGTCGACGTAGAAATCATTGCCCCTTGCTGCTGCTAGAGGGAACTCTAAACCATGATCCTCTCTACCTTGCTGAAGCGTTCTCTTTGCCAGAAAGGATGCAGTGGCCGTTCCATACGTAACCGTATTCAGCTCATATTCCGTAATTGGCTCGGAAGGAGATGATCGCCAAAGAATGCGTTGCTATGGACGGTCTCGAGAGTGTATCCATACCTGGCGATACATTTTAGCGACGTCTGCTGTTAATGTCACTTGATGCACCCGGAACCGTACTAGAGTCGTTGTCCCATCTTGTTGTATTGTGGGACCAACCATTAGAGTGTCATTTAGTGACACTACCGTCGACATCTTGCACGAACCATCGAACACTACTTGACACTTCGTTCTCGTACTATCCGCCTTGAAAACGGGATGATGGGGAAGGTAGTAGCATTCTGAAGGCCGTTTGTCGATAGTCATTCTGGTCATGTGACCTAACTCCAGATACTCGTTCATAAAATCAGTGTAAGATTTCCGCGTTGCAGGTTCTCGTTTTAAGCGTCTTTCGATGGCCAACAATCGTCGTAATGCGATTGGTTGGGAATCTCAGGTTTACGGGGAAATGTCACTATGTATCTGCTGTCAGCATCACGCTTTGTCGTATCCGCATATATTTTTTCACATGCTCTCTCCTCCACCTCCAACTTGGCGTAGCTCTCAAATCCTCGATGGCGAAGAAGCGTTTCATCAGGGTGTCGAGAGATGTTACTGCTGTTGCACATACGGTAGGTTGCGTTACTGTTGGAGTGAGTGCATTTCCGCTGATAACCCATCCAAACTTAGTCTTCTGAAGTGTTGGACGATTATTACCGAGCGACAATCTCCGTTCTAGGAGGAAATTATAACAGAATTCCGCTCCTAAAATTATGTCAATGGGGCCAGGGCGATGGAACGTTGGGTCCGCAAGTGTGCATTCCAAGGGTATTTTTCAAGCAGGTATATCTAATTGATGTGTTGGTAAATCCGAGGCAAGTTTGGAGAGTAGCAACATTTCCATGGTGAATTCGTCGCTCGAACACTTCGGTCGTATGGTTGCTCTGACGGAATGCCGCACATTTATTCCGGTACTGCCACCAACACCAGACAATGGCACGTTGACTAATTTCCGTGGCAGCCTCAAACGTTGCACTAATTCCCCAGTGATGAAACTGGACTGGGCCCCACTATCCAGGAGCTCTCGAGCTTGGTACTCGATCCCGTTGTCGTCCACAATGTTGAGTATGACCGTCGATAACAGCACCGTCCCCTTCATTCTTAACCCATCGTCGACTTCATTAGAGCTTTGTGCGGTGAGCTAAGCTGAATGAAAGTGGAACTGGACGGCACAGATTCGTGTTAGGTTGTTGAAAGCATGGCGGCTTCTATTGCGTCTTGTTCCATACGTAGCAAGGAGTGATGTCTTCGCTGGCACTGACGGCACACCCATTTGGATGGGCATCTGTTCACCGAGTGTTCAGTTCTGAGGCAGTTAAAACATAGACCGAGCTCCTTCACCTTAGTCCTTCTCGCGCTGAATTCATCCGCCTTCTCGTAACCATCTATACCAGCATGAGACGGAATCCATATAAGTGAAATGCGAAACGCCTTGTTAAACAGGGAGATTAGGATTTCAATAATTTGATGCACAAAGTAGTCTGAACTCTTCACAGACCTGACCGTTTTGAGTGCTTCAACAGCACTAAGGCTGTCAGTGAAGATAAAGTACTCATCTGGTGGTCTGGCACTAATGAGCAGTAGCGCAAGGAATATTGCTGCAAGCTCCGCAATATAAATAGTACACGGTTGCCTCAATTTATAGAAAACTTCTGCGGTTGTGCTGCATACCCCGAAACCACAAAAATCCTGGGAATTACTATCCAGCGAAGGCTATCCGGTACAGTCCTAATTTCCTCCATCATCGAGGAATCGACACCTAAAATTGAACTGCAGGTCTCTGGGAGCACGACACGATTTGAATATGTTATTGCGCTAGGGTGTGCCTGTAGAGAAACAAAATCATGATATAAATTCATGATTTTGCTTTTGGGTTGTAGCTCTAGCAGGGATTTGAAATTTTCGATTATCAAAGGGTGGAATACGACGAAATGAATAAGCAGGCAGAGCGAAAGATACAAAAATCTTATTTTTAGGGGCATCACTCCAGACATCACTTCCAAGGACATGTTATGAGTTGATTTCATGCTGCCCAAGGCGATCCTCAAGCTTCGATACTGAATTCTTTCCAATGTTATAAGATGCGTTTTGGATGCCCAGTGAAAACATATATTTCCATACTCCAAAACAGATTGTATTGTGGTTTTGTATAAACGTAACACATCTATCGGATGTGCACCCCATCAGAATCCAGTAACAGATCTTAAGGTGCATTTTTGCACTAAATATTCGGTGCTTGTTCCAGTTGATTCGTAGCTCAAACAATTTCGGATCGCTCTTCAATGTTTACTGCTCTGGTGGGGTTTCACCTTAAGACTCATTACAATATATTCAGGTACTTCATACAAATACTGCTTACCAATACTTATATGCCCTAACTGCTATAAAATATTCTAATTCATCGCAATACATGCCTTCTTATTGCCTACTCATAGGCGCATTCCCAAACATTCCGACCACCTAAAATTTGATAAATTTTACCTTAAACTGACTTTATTCCACTCCTTAAAGTTCAACTCAAATTCATGATACTCTAATTCCAACTTTCTTTTCTAATGCTCTATCTGCTTCATTCATCTTTGTACTTGTAACACGCACAACTTTGCAGCTGGTCGTTTAACCCTATCATTATTCACCGTGCGAATCATTGCTACTCGCACAATCCCATCCTTTCCTGGATAAACTTCTACTATTCTCCCCAATGCCCATTTACTTGGTGGGACATTCTCCTCCTTTATAATAACCATCATTCCCTTTTCGATTTGTTTAGGTGATACATTCCATTTTGTTCTTCCTTGCAAGTTTTGTAAGTATTCTGATTGCCATCGATCCCAAAAGTGTTGCAATATCTGCTGTACTATTCGCCATGATTTAATCTATTCTCTGGTATTTCCTTCAAATTTAATTCTGGCAATTGCTGCATATTTGATCCTGTAAGAAAATGCCCTGGAGTTAACGCTTCCATATCTAATTGATCATCAGAGAGTGGTGTGATTGGACGTGAGTTCAAACATGCTTCAACTTGTGTTGATAAAGTTGTAAAATCCTCAAAGCTCAAGGCCCTATCTCCTATCACTCTTTTTAGATGGTATTTCATTGAACGAACCGCAGCCTCCCATAAACCGCCAAAATGAGGTGCGCCAGGTGGTATAAACTTCCATACAAATACTTGATCACTGCACCACGTATTTATCGTATTAGAAAACTCTTCTGAACTCATCATATCGTACAATTCACGCAATTCGTTTGACGCTCCTTTAAAATTAGTACCGTTATCAGAGTTAAGCTCTGCTACCATTCCTCTTCGAGCTGTAGCCAAGACGGACCCGACCACCAAAGCGTATTTGTAACGAACACCAAGTCAGCAGAATTTCAGCACCAGGAACGTGACGCCACATACATCCTTCCGTCAAGAATTGAATTTTTGCCGTACGATTTGCCACAAACGTCTTCCAAAGATGATGTGGCGATTTTATCCAATGCCAGACAGTCATCGAATCTGTTCACAGAAAACAGGGTGCATCTTTCAAACGCGCCTTCATCGTGAAGCTCCATAAACGACTGCCCAATACTGCTGCACACAACTCCAACTTAGCAATTGTCAATTGCTTCGCCAATGGTCGGACCTTGGATTTCGACACCATCAAACACACAGTAGATTCGCCTGCTACTGTTGTACGTCGAAGATTCATGCATGCTCCATATCCTCGCTCTGAAGCATAGCAGAAGATGTGATATTGTACATCACCACCCAACGTCATCAATATTGGGATGCTGATATTTTGTAATAGATGCAAGTTTTTCACCAAATCTAGCCATTCACCTTGCATCTTTCCTGGCAACTCCTTGTCCCAGGGCCAAACTCTTCCATCAACATCCTACAGCGACCTTCCACTCTTCGTCTTGCTGGAAGCGTCGAACACTACACTACACTTGGTTGTAGTGCTCCCTGGCTTCCAAACAGCATGATGCGGCAAGTAGTAACATGGCATTTCTATATCTTCACGTGCCACCTTTGACATGTGACCAAGCTTCTCATATTCTCCCATAAATTGATGGTACTCCTTATCCAACATTGAATCTTGCTTCATCCGCCGTTCAACTGCTTCAAATCTTCTTACTGCATTGCCATAAGACTCGCCGAGTTCCTTCTCAAAATCAGGCACCTTAGGGAGTTTAACTATATTTCTTCCTTCTTCATTTCTGCGAGTTGTTTTGTTGTACCAATCTTCACAAATGCTTTCTTCCGGGGTGGGTAGCTTCTCTTCAGGTATATCTTCCAGCTTGATCAACCTCTCCATAGCCGAATGGAATTCTTCATCTATGGCACAACCAGCGATTTCACCTCCAGTGGATAATACATTCCTTTCAGACACCTTTCCACAAACAATCCAGCCGAGTTTAGTTTTTAAAGTTGGGAAGATGGTTCGCTAATGCAATTCGGCCTTGTTCTAATAGCTCTCCAAACACCTCTGCACCAATTAGCAAGTCAATCCTCTCCGGCTTGAAAAACAATGGATCGGCTAATACGACTTCGTTCGGAATATTCCATCTGCTGACATCGCTAAATCGACTGGGAAAGTCTGCCGTTACTCTCGGAAGTACAAGAAAATTGAGCGTTGTCTGATAGTCTGAAACACGAGACTTAATCTGGGCCGAAACCATACCATTCGCAAATACTGACACTGATCCGATGCCTGAGAGTGGTTTGAGCATTGTCTTCTTGCGCAGTCTCAGTTGTTGTGCCAATCTTTCAGAAATAAAGTTGGATTGTGACCCTTGATCAATCAACGCTCTGGCTGGATGTTTTACTCCTTGCTCGTTTTGTACCAGAGCCACACCATGCTCTCCAATTTAGATTCGTCACGTGTAGCTGCATTGATGTTGATGTCTTCGTTCGTGGGCTGCATAGGCAATTGATGTTGTTGCGACGGGATCTGCTGCCCTTTACATAACATCGTGTGATGTCTACCGTTGCACTGGCTGCATCTCGTGGTCGCTCTGCAGAATCTGATGCGATGAATTTGCCTCAAACTGCTGAAACACAGGCCTTCTTTCTTCACCACTTCTTCTCTCTCAGCAACACTTAGTTTTCCAAAGGCCACACAATTCGCCAAATAGTTCTGAACATCGCAAACAGGACACACTTTTCTCGTCAATGGATGAGATTGGGCAGCGCAGGTCATGGAGAACGGCTGATGTTGAAGCCTCGTAAAGCTGTGCATTTTACCCTTTGCCATTTGCTTCTCCTGGGATGTGAATCGTCCTCGCTGATAAGTGGATCTAGTAGCTGCTCTAGTTTCGATCACATTCGTCTGGTGCACGGCAGTGCTGTTCAGGATCCTGATTCTTTTCTCGCAAAACTCCAATAGTTTGTCATAGGAATCATTCGACTGCTCCGCTGAAAATTGTTCCCAGGCCATTAGTGTGTTCTTTTCGAGTTTATACATTACCAGAATTGTAAGCGGCGTGTTTCAATGCTTGACTGGCTCTTCTAGTCGTTCCATGCCTTGAACCAAACGTCTGGTCTCATTAACTATTCTAGTAAAGTCAACTGCAGTTGCGGCGTTCATTGGCTCGAGCTGGACCAAGGCCTTGAAGTACTCTCGTTTCAGCAGCTTGTCGTCGTCGTACCGGTTCAACAGCGCCTGCCACGTAGGAGCATAGCTCTTATCATCCAATGGCACATGCTCAAATTGCAACGCGGCATCCCCCTTCAGCGACGATAGCAAATATTGCAATTTTATGACATCCGTTAACTCCACTGCATCATGCACTAAGGATGTGAATCTGTCTTTAAATGTCACCCACTGCGTGATTTCACCATTAAATGACGGTAGCTCTATCTTCGGTAGTCGCATTTTCACTGTAGTGCACGTAGTATTCGCCATTGTACTATTTGCTGCGGGTCGCCCATGTTCTTGGCCTTGATACTCTAATAGGAAACCTCTGATCTTGTGGTATTTCTTAAAGAACTCTTTCCGGTCACTACGCAATTTCACTTCATCTGCATCGTCATCTTCGAACAATAGTCTTTCTCTTGCGTTTTCATATTCCCTTTTGGTTTCTTCCAATGCCGTAAGCTGACTTATAATTTCAGCACGATGTTTGTCTGCGTCGAAATTGTCCACAAAATCCACATACTCATCGATCCACGCCAGACAATCGTTGTATACCTTGCTCAACCGTTTCAGATTACTAGGCTTCATCGTTATGAAATTTAATTATCACAAGTCGAGTTAAGTTGCTGACCACTGAAGACGCTTTGGCTTACACTTGTACAACTTCAATACTCTCGCAATGTTCTATGTACTTGAAGCCACTAATTAAGGTTGCACGCACACATGAGTTTGAACGATCACTGTTCAATGAACCTTAAGCGTGATGGCTGAAAACGACACCAACTTCACCTTTCGCGCGAGTTACCGTATTCAACATCGGCAACATACAACATCATCAGCGGTACTCGACGACGATGTAATCCAACACCGCCTCGACCATGGGACGATCAACATTTCGACGCCTCAGCATTCCGGCCGGCCAACGCTGCTCCGACCGTGAGACCAGCAACCCGACGCCGGAACATTCCTAACGTCACGTGGCCGAACCAACTCCTTGGTGTGACCGTGACCTCCTCCCCTTCCATACCACTCCTATATCCATAACTGTAAACTTGTAAACATAAAAATAATTATTAAGTCAGTCTTAATCGGACCCTCCAGCAAACAAGAGGCGAATAAAGCGGATCATCCCCAACATAAAAACATTTTTGATTTTTAACTCGCGCGCACAGGTACACACACACACACACACACACTAGACTGTTTACGATCGAAGCGACGATGCATCGTCGATACGCTTGCTTATCGCAACGATCAACAGAAACACACACTCACAACACTAAAAACACACGTTGATCGGGGCTAGGCGCCACTCGATCGATAAACACTAACTTCGAGCGAATGCCGGAGAAAGGCGGAGACACCGATTAGTGCGATGCGGGTAATCACGTTGATTCCGCAATCGCACACGAGAACAATGCCAACTATCTGCCGTACGCAATGATCTTCAGGACGCTTCGAAACGAAACACGTCTAATCGCTACGGAAGCTGGAGGCAGACTGAAAATTGTCGGTAGTTGATATCTTTTCACCGTACAAAAAGACATCAATTTTTGGGTCAAATAGTCTTTTCTCCCTGTTTTTCGTCGTGTCGCTAAAAGGAGTGTAGCGACTGAGCGTCCTAGGCTCGAAACGCGTTACAGAGAAATAGCCAGGACCCAAACACTCGCGGAACGCCATCTATGGGGAAACGCAAGAAATACGAGTTCTCGAAGGATCGGGAACCCGCCACGCGAGGCGGGCCAGACGATCGTGGAAGATTCGGGAATCCGACACGAGAAGGCGAATACAAAGCGCCAGAAGGTTCTGGATACGGACACCAGAGTATAAAAACGGTGCCATATCCAAACCAGGATCAGTATCGTTCCATCCGCGACGAGGATCACATCTCCTGGAGGACCAACCGAGGAAGTAGGAAAGAAGACCGCTCTCAACGCACAATCGAGACGAAAAGAAGGAAGACCGCTCCAGCTCTAACTCAAGAAGGCAACGGGAAGGAAGGATAAATAAAAATTAGGACTCCGTACTGGGCCATTCCTAAAACTGGTGACCCCGACGTGATTCCTTCCACCACACGTCTTCGCCAGAACCTTGTTGGGAACCGCTCTTCCAACCCTGAGGATCAACAGCAGCAGCCAAGAACCACCCGGTTCCTCTCCGTACCTACACTGTAGCGTACCGCCCCGGCCACTCACACTGTGTTGCGAGTGTCGCTCCAGCTCTTGCACGCTGCGCTGACGATTCTTATTCCAGCCCGTGCACGCTGCGCTATAGAGTGACGCTCCGGACCCTACCCGTCAACCCTACGGCGGCCGTCCAGACACACCGCTCCTTACCGCCGGATTTCGTCCCACACCGAGCACACCGCATCGATTTGCCGATCCTACCTCGCAGTTCTTTTCGTCGCAGCGCGTTGGGATACGTACACATCCACCTCTTGCGTTCTCTTCACCGCCTCCAGTCAGCGACTACCCGGGGATCATCCGTATCAAACGAGGAGGAACCATGCCCAACACGTTACATAGTCCACAAGACGGTGTAACCGGAAACGGTAGTTCCTCAACCGTTACCAGCCCCGATGCCGGATTCATCGCACCGCCGGTGATGATCAACATACCTGGTGCACACGACCCCGCAACCAGAGTGCAGGATCCAGAGGTGCTGACGATGAACGCCTTGCGACTCAAGCCACCGGAGTTAAGTACAGCAGACATCCATACCTTTTTCTTCGCCCGGGAGAATTGGTTCGAGGTGTTGAACATTTCCCCCCGCAGTGACGCCAAGCGGTTCAACATACTAAAAACGCAAATCGCGACCAGCATCCTTCCCGAAGTGCGACATTTTCTTGAAAATGTCCCCAGTACCGACCGTTACGAAGCTGCCAAGCGGTCTTTAATTCAGCACCTCGAGGAATCACAGCGAAGCCGCCTACATCGTTTGCTGTCGGAGATGCACCTCGGCGACCGCCGTCCCTCGCAACTGTTGGCCGAGATGCGACGAACGGCAAACGGAGCCCTAACGGACCTGGCACTAGTGGATTTGTGGATCAGCCGGCTACCGCCGTATGTACAATCAGCTGTTCTTGCCGCCGCGAAGGATGTCGACGACAAGGTGAAAGTGGCTGACGCCGTGATGGACTTCTTCGCCCTCTACCGTCGGAACGGATCCTATCCAAATGTATCGGAGGTGACAAACGACAGGGTTGAACAACTCTCTCGCAAGGTGGACCAGCTAAGCGAGCAGTTGGAGGAAGTGCTGCGACAGATCAACCATCGGGAACACTCTCGACCGCGATCCCGGTCTCGACCACACAGCAGGGCCAACTCACCAGCACCGGGATCCAACTCCACCTGGTGCTATTACCACCGGACATATGGATCTAAGGCGCGCAGCTGCCAGGCTCCCTGCTCCTTCCACGACCGTCGATATGGAGCAAAACCGCCCCCTTCTTCATCCTGACTAAAAACCGACAAGGCCGAGTGGGACGTCCACTCCTTAGTATCCGCAAGTCATCGCCTCACGGTAGTGGACCGTCGAACGAGACAACGCTTCCTCATCGATACCGGCGCCGATGTTTCGGTAATTCCTCGCCACCACAGCTCTTTTCCGTGTAAACCTTCATCGATGAAACTATTTGCTGCCAATCGGACACCAATCGAGGTTTACGGAGAATCGCTATACACACTGGATCTGGGACTTCGTCGCACATTCCTGTGGAGTTTCGTGATAGCGGACGTAGGTTCAGCCATCATCGGGGCCGATTTCCTTCAGCACTTCAACCTCTTAGTGGACCTTCGCCGCAAGTGTCTAGTGGATGCGCTCACCAAGCTGTCTACACCCGGGGAAACGGACCACGAGCTACAGGAACCAACCGTTAAGGTTTGCGATAGTTCGTCGCCGTTCGCCGACCTGCTGAAGGAGTTCCCCGGACTAACCACAACGATCGCGCCCGGAACGCTCCTGCGAACTAACGTCACACATCGGATTGAAACCACCGGACAACCAACCTTTGCACGACCCCAAAGATTGTGTCCGGAGAAGTATGCTGCAGCCCGTGCGGAATTTGAATCGTTGGTTCAACTCGGAGTTTGCCGTCCATCAAATAGCAGTTGGGCCAGCCCGCTACACATGACGAAGAAAGCCGATGGAAGCTGGCGCCCGCTATACATGACGTCTTGCGAGGCCTGGATTTCGTCTTTCCATACATCGACGACATGATAGTCGCATCATCTTCGGAAGAGGAACATCGCGAGCATCTACGTCTGCTATTCCAGCGTCTCGAGCAACATCAACTGGCCATAAACCCAGCCAAGTGTGAGTTTGGGCGTAGCGAAATCACCTTCCTGGGGCACCTGGTCAACGCAGAGGGGATACGCCCTCTCCCTGAACGAGTGCAGGCAATAAGCGAGATGAAAAAACCGACCACCGTCATGGAGCTTAAAAAATTCCTTGCGATGATCAACTATTACCGCCGGTTCCTACCACACGCCCTGGAAACGCAAGGTATCCTGTTGGAGATGATTCCGGGGAACAAAAAGAAGGACAAAACACCACTGATATGGACGTCTGAAGCCACCGTAGCATTCGACCGCTGCAAGGAACAACTGCAAAATGCAACGCTATTGGCACATCCCGCCTCAAACGCAGAGCTGTCACTTTGGACCGACGCCTCGGACTTTGCCGCTGGAGCCGTTCTACACCAACACGTCGACGGACAACTTCAGCCCCTAGGATTTTTTCAAAGAAATTCGAGAAAGCGCAGCTGAAGTATTCGACTTACGACCATGAGTTGACCGCTGTTTACCTCGCCGTGCGACATTTTCGCTACCTGTTGGAGGGTCGTGAATTCCAAATCTACACGGATCACAAGCCTCTAACGTACGCGTTCCGGCAAACACACGACAGCGCATCACCGCGACGTGCCCGACAGCTGGACTTCATCGGGCAATTTACCACCGACATCCGGCACGTAGCAGGGGAGGACAACGTAACTGCCGACCTCCTTTCACGCATTGAAACGGTACACGCAACTCCTACCATCGACTTCGAGCGACTAGCTGAGGAGCAAACCAGCGATCCTGAGCTATCGGATATCCTCAGTGGGAAGACACCTTCCGACTTATTCCTCCAGAAGACACCTATCCCTGGAACCAGCTTCTACAAGCCGTCCACAACCTTAGCCATCCTGGAGCACGAGCCACAGTCAAATTGATGACGCAACGATTCGTTTGGATGAATATCAAAAGGGGGACCCAGGAGTTTGTAAGACGCTGTATCGCTTGCCAACGAGCTAAAGTAGGACGTCATACAAAGAGCCCTCTAGCAACATATCCGACAACCGCCGCAAGGTTCTCGCACATCAACGTGGACATCATCGGGCCCTTCCCGGTCAGCAACGGCAACCGTTACTGCCTGACCATCATCGACCGCTTTTCCCGTTGGCCGGAAGCAGTACCGATCCCGGACATGACTGCATCGACTGTCGTTTCGGCACTGCTCTTCCACTGGATCGCCCGATTCGGAGTTCCCTCTCACGTGACTACGGATCAAGGAAGGCAGTTCGAATCTTCCTTGTTCAAAGAACTGACACGAGTGCTCGGAGTGAAACATATCCGGACGACCGCCTATCATCCCCAGGCCAACGGGCTGATCGAGAGATGGCATCGCACTCTGAAAGCAGCCATCTGCTGCAAGGATACGACCCGATGGAGTGAGCATCTACCACTGATTCTGCTAGGGCTACGCACCACCTACATGTCTTCATTGGAGCATCACCGGCAGAACTCGTATACGGGACAACACTCACCATCCCCGCCGAATTCGTCGCTGAGAAGCCACCACCACCCGACCAAAGCGACTTCGCTGAGACACTACGGGAAGCGATGAGCAACATTCGACCAACGAAAACCGCTTGGCATACCAATCGGACCGCATTTGTACACGCCGATCTTAACAAATGCACTCACGTGTTTGTGCGCAACGACACCGTCCGGCCAGCGCTGACTACACCGTACCAGGGACCATACCGGATACTACAGCGAAGTTCAAAGTCCTTCCAGATTCTGGTAAATGGACAAACCTCGTGGGTATCCATCGATCGCCTGAAGCCAGCTTACATCGTCGAAGATCCACCCGAGTCGGCTCGGAAACGAACACCATCAGCGGATATAACACCATCGACCGAGCAGCCGTCTCTAACGCAGGAACCGACGTCCAGTCCAGCATCACGGCAGACAGCTGTTCCAACCGCCATCCGCAACCCACCTCCGCCGATCTTACGACAACGGACTGACGACAACATATCGACCGGCGTTACGAGATCACAGCGTAGAGTCATAATTCCTCTTCGCTATCGATAACACCGGTCTAGGAGGGGAGTACTGTAGCGACTGAGCGTCCTAGGCTCGAAACGCGTTACAGAGAAATAGCCAGGACCCAAACACTCGCGGAACGCCATCTATGGGGAAACGCAAGAAATACGAGTTCTCGAAGGATCGGGAACCCGCCACGCGAGGCGGGCCAGACGATCGTGGAAGATTCGGGAATCCGACACGAGAAGGCGAATACAAAGCGCCAGAAGGTTCTGGATACGGACACCAGAGTATAAAAACGGTGCCATATCCAAACCAGGATCAGTATCGTTCCATCCACGACGAGGATCACATCTCCTGGAGGACCAACCGAGAAAGTAGGAAAGAAGACCGCTCTCAACGCACAATCGAGACGAAAAGAAGGAAGAACGCTCCAGCTCTAACTCAAGAAGGCAACGGGAAGGAAGGATAAATAAAAATTAGGACTCCGTACTGGACCATTCCTAAAGGAGAAAAGACTACCATCTCAGTTTTCGTTGCAGAGAACTTGATACCAAGGTTTTCAGACCACTTGGCAAGGTTGTCCAAAGTGGTTTTTAAAGCCAGTTGTATTTCGGTGGCGTCCCTGCTTGCAAAAGATATGACACCGTCGTCTGCTAATTGTCTAATGCTGCAGTTCGGAGCTAGGCAAGAATCTATTTCACTGACATAGAAGTTGTATAGCAGGGGGCTCAAGCAGAACCCTTGTGCTAGTCCCTGGAAACTGGTCTGCTTTAGCTGAACATGACCGTTGTTGAAATACATAGCTTTTTCTGACAATAGGTTGAACAGAAAGTTATTGAACTTAGGACCCAGCCCCACATTTTCTAATTTTTGGCTCAGCTTGTATGGTGATACTGAGTCAAATGCCCCCTGTATATCCAGAAAAATACATCCCATGTTTTGCTTGCGTGCACGAGCAAGCTCTATTTCAGTAACCAGAAGGGCAAAGCAGTCATTAGTACCCCTGGCTTTACGAAAACCAAACTGGGTATTCGAGAGAAGGTTGTTCGATTCCAACCATTCTTCTTACCGGAAAAGAATCATTCTTTCAAGGAGGCGTCATCCTCAGACACGACAGTAACGATATTGGCCGATACGAGTCGTGTCTTGATGGCGGTTTGCCAGGCTTCAAGATAGTGACCACTTTCACTTCTCTCCACTCTTGCGGGACGCTGTTGACCTCCAACATATTGTTAAAGATGCTGAACAGACGTTTCCTCCCTATATCAGGAAGATTTTGAAGCAATTTGCTACCAATCTGATCCAAACCTGGGGAGGAACATTTGCTTGATAGGAGAGCAAGTGATAGCTCTACCATTGTGAACGGTGAGTCCATCCTAGGGTCACTACCAGGCGCATGTTGTGTAAAGCTTCGCGCAGGAACTAAATCGGGACAAAGCTTGTGGGCAAATTCATACAGCCACTCGTCAGAAAAGCTTTCGCTCTCATTGATGTTGTTGCTGTTTCGCATCCTTCTAGCCATTCTCCAAAGCGAATTCAGTGAAGTGGTAGGGTCTAGATTATTGACGTATCTACGCCAATAACCCTTTTTCTTCGCCTTCAACAGGTTTTTGCACGTTCTCTCCAGTCCTTTATATTTTTCATATAAGGACCTCGAGCCCGTGTCCCGGAAGGCTTTAAATGCCTCACGCTTCTTGGTAAAAGCCGCTTGGCAATCCTTGTCCCACCAAGGAGTGGGAGGTTTTTTAAATGTCCTTGCTTGGTGGGAGCGCCTTGTTTGGGCCTCAAGGGCGCACTTGTTTATCAGTGAAACAAGTTTTTCGTACTCCTTGACAGGAGACAAATCTTCCAAGTCAAGTGAAAGCGAAGCGGCTATTAATTCACCGTATCTCGTCTAGTCGATGTTCCTCGTTAAGTCACATTTAACGGGGACTCCTTCTACTGGACATCCTCCCTTGATGTAGGAAATTTCTATCAGCAAGTGGTCACTGCCGATAGGGTCCTGGATCACCTTCCAACTAAAATCCAGGGCCATTGCTGATGGATATAGAGACAGGTCCAGTGCACTCGCCCTACTTTGAGGTGTCTGCATTCTAGTTGCCTCTTCTGAGTGGAGAATCGAAAAACCAAATCTGTCACAGAAATCTCAGATGATAGGAGTGCGAATTTCATCCTTCTCAGTCGATTGCATGAGCGTTAAAGTCTCCCAGGATCAAAAGCGGTCCAGGCAAGACCGCTGCTAAATTTCCAAGATCCTCTTTGAACTTTTCAATTTTTTTCTTTCTCATTTTTGGCTATCGGGGGGATATAGATGGATGCAATTGTCACGTGAAGAACGCCCAGTTTTGCCTTAACTGCGACAGTTTCTATCATTTCTTGTCTAGGGGTGGGTATTCTGGTGAAAGTGTGACTCTTCCGAACACCAATCAGTACCCTCCCACCCCTAGTAACGCGATCTTCACGGATTATATTATATCCCGGGAAGGTTAATTTAATGTCATCCGATTATTTACCGGTATATGTAGCTGTTGCACTTTTTAAGGTTGCGCGTTAGACTTATTGAATCGATTAGTATTATGTTGCAACGAACCACGTACTTAATGCCGCTTTTGCCTTTTTCACTGTTGCGCGTTGATGCTGAGATTGCACTTTTCACTGTCGTGCGTTGAACTTATCGAACCATGGATGATGGTTCAGTTGGCCGGCAAAATGCGATGCTGAGATCGCACTTTTCACTTGTGCGAGTCTAATTTATCGAACTGTCGATAAATGATCAATGTACCGAGCCACGTACAAATTGGCCGGCGATCACACCTAACGTGCCAAACTTTTCGACCCGTCCGTGGGTCACTTCACCCAAACATGTTGTATTAAGCGATTTAGAACGATCAAGAGTGAGAGTTTGATGTTCCTCTCTGGAGCCACCATGTCGCGTGCGCGAAGCTAGCCTCGCGGCGCGTTTCTTTAGACAGCCACAGGTCACGTCGACTGAAGACCAATAATACTCAAACTCGTTCTAATGGTGAAATGACAATCTTTATTGAAACTTATTCGCGTGTTATATCTAATTATTGCTGACCGATCGTGGTCAGAAGTTCTTCGATTGTCCGTTGGCGACCGATCGCGGCCAGCAATTCTTCTGTTTTCCGTTGGCGACCGATCGCGGTCAGCATTTCTTATTCTTATTGTACCGTTGTACCGTCCGTTGGCGACACTAGAAAAATCAACCCAAAAAAGCCAGAAGAAATAGGTCAAGACTAACTATTAACATGTATTATCTCGTAATAATTTTAAACGATTTGAGTAACATCAGTTCTGCTTCTTCTTGGTTTACCAACATGGTTCCCCAAACTAGAGTGCTTATAACCCTATGATGCATTTATTTTAAACAATGCATCTAGGCTGTACGAAAAACAAATTTGAAATTGGTCAATATAACTTCCTTTTTTTACCAAGGTTAAAAATTGATTGGAGATAAGGTGCCCTTTTACGGTTTCGAGAAAGAAATGTCTCCAAACCATCTTCAATTGTATTAAGCTTAGTAATTTAGTTTTAAGCAATACGGCCAGGCCGTTCTTGATTAATAAACAAAAAAAACAGCGATTGGACTGAAAATATCCTGAAAATATCAAAACCACCTTATGTAACAGGTTCATTTAATGGTGCTTTTGAAGCTGTGAACGGCTAGGGGTTTCTTCGATCGAGGACACGCTCACCGTTTAATTGTTCACCTTTTCCAGGATAATCTTCACCGATCAAACAAATACCCTTAAACCTGGATCAAGCCATCAATAATCTATCACAAAACCTATTAGAGGATTCATTCTATCGCCAAAAACATAGAGATATCTTTCTCTCTTTAATGTCGAATCCAATATTATCATTCATAAGTATGAGTCCAATATTTCAATCCTCTTCCTTGAAAGATATATGGATCTTTGGAGATGCCGTTTTCGGTGGCAGTCAGATAGAGGTCAGGTGTGATGGGTGAGTTTCGTAGCGTAGATTTCTAGGGTGGAAAGTATTGGTCAATTGCTTATGGGTAAACTTCAGCATAAACAAATCCATAGCAGGTTCTGTTGTCAATTATGTAGCAAAACCGCACTGAAATGGGTATGAATCCGACGCTTCTTGAAGGATGGCATAGACTCTCTATATCTTACTCAGACTGAATACTTCCACGAAGTACAGAACGATAATATGTCATCTAACCCCGCAGAAGCATGGATGATATGGCTAAATTGAGCTGAGGAGGATACTGTTTCCTGGTCTATAGGTGATCCAAGTTACCCCAAGACTCAACATACAGCGATGGAGACTGGTTTTTATGGTAAATGACTTCGTGATTGCATGGATGATATGAGGAAGTACTACCGGAAAATACCGCTAGGCGATGACCCTCACAGACTACTGATCCATGGTGGAACAAGCCATCAGCAGTACGGCAAACGATTGGCCTCGTGTCTCGTAGCCCAAGGAAGAATACAGCGCGCAGCCGATGACAGATTCATCCAACGTGTCGATTGCGTCTGTTCGATAATGTGTAAAGTTCGAGTAAAGTGTGTAAAGGTCTTTTTACCTCGGTTTCCACTTTCACACCATAATGCGATGTGAGTGTAGTGTATCTTACACACCTTTATCGATCATCTGTGATAGTATCAGTAATAAGATAGATAGTAATGTAGTAGACAACATTACTCCACAATCAAAGAGCGAGGCAGTTGCACGATATCCGCCTACCACGAACGACTGTTTAAAACAGATATCAATCCACAAGAGTACGGGTCGTGGTATTCTTGATATTCGGAGAAGTTGTTGCGTGATGATGGCGTTAGAAGCTAACAAGAAATAGTTCTGAACTAAGCAACAGCCAATGCTACTGGGACAGATACTCCAAGTACGAATGTGATTGGTGTTAATGCCTTGTTGGTGTCAATTCTCAACAGAGAGCGCTAGTAGTCTAGCCCATTTCATAAAAGAAAATAAATTTCCAGTGTGCCCCTAAATGTAGGTCATGCATGTGCGTATTAACGAGCAACGAACCAATAATTAAAATTACGAAAATAGTTATGCATCGCTAGAACTAAAACGAATGCTTGTTGAGATATATAGGCAAGGAAGTGCACTTTCATCGGGGGAGGGAGAGATGTTGTGGATGGTGGACTAAACTTTACTTAGGTGAAGTAAAGTTGATGGATGAGGTGTATCTTCTCTCCAGTGCAATATTAGTTCACTTCAGTTCAGTCCAGTTCAGTTCAATTCAGTTTATTATAATATCTTTAAGACTATTTCGGTATCATGTGTAAATAGGTGGTTTCTCGCTTTAAGTATAGTCTCTCTCTCAGTCTCGCATTTAATTTGTACTTAAAATTACGTCTGCAAATACCATGATGATGATAACACTCAAAATACGTGTTCATATTTATTTCAAAGTTTAGTCCCACCCTTTCCCATCCTTGATTTCCCTCCCTTTTTATTTTTACTTAGTTCCATACAGTCGAATACTCCGGATTAAGATTCGTTACGCAAACAAGACGAGAGTTACGTTCATACCTAAGACTCGACTCATAATGTATGAATTTAAACACTCAATTTCGACATTTTGACTTGCCTGTCCCTTTGTCAATACATTTAATTATCGATCATTTTGGTGATATCAAACAGTCGAAAAACTACCGGTTTTTCTGTTGACTTAACAGTCGAAGGATTAGAAAAAACCTCGAACCTCTGAAGTGCATAAACACCAAGTGCAATTTAGGGACAAATATTTCACTGTCCTTTCTTTTGCTTATCAATCAGATTTATAACATACTTAAATGTTCTGCATGATAGCGTAATGTCGCGCCATGAATGCAGGTAAGGTATTTAGCGTGTAAACGTGCCCACAATCGCGTCCAAGGATGCCTACACGAGTGTTCCTGATGTTATGGATGGTTGTGTGTCTGTAGTTTATGCGAAATTGCTTTCGAATAAATCTTCTCGAGACAGCGCGAAAACCGCGGTCTAGACTTGTGATGCGAATGTTGATCAACCGCTGCGCGCAAAATGCAGATGCAGCTTTTATGACGCGGTGTGTGACGCTTCTGACGGTTTGACCCTGTCGGCGACATCACCACCCCCGTAATTCCTTTCAGAGGGGTTACAATGCTATTATGCGTTTGATGGCAAGGGTAATGGTTTCTATTGACTTCGGGGATGCCGCTTTACAATAACGGATGCTATTATTATCGCAATGGTTTTCATGCTCATGGCTATTTCTATAGTTATCGCTAGGGTTAGATCTTTGCCCTTCTTATCGTTTATTGGCGAAACCGAAGACAGCTGTTTGAGTGATTTAATGTAAGTTTTGTAGAGTTTGTTTTGCCTCGCTATAACTGGTTGGTTGGTTATTCCATTAGATTCTATGCTACACGTTTCGGATAGTGTGTTCACCCCTATATTGTGAGCAGGGTTTGTTATTATCCGATTGCAGTTTAAGGAAAATCTGTTTGGCTGCGTCGTATAGTACAAATTTTGTTTGGCGAGTGAAGATTGATGAATTTTGAAAACGGGGTGGATAATTTTGAAACCATGCACATAATTTTTGGTTCCTGAAGCAATATCGCTGGGAAAATACAATCTATGTTCCTCCGAATCGTTGTATCACGCGATAAAGCGAGTGTGTCGTTCAATATAGTAACGTTTTTTGGATATAAGTAGCTACCCTTTTCGTGTATTGCCATCCGTTCATTTTTAATGTTCAGTATTGAATAGTTGTGCATGCATGGAATCGGAATGACGTTTAATGTTTCGAAATGCTCCTTGCTAAGTATTGCATTATTTATGTGAAGAGATGGTCCAATGGCCGAGGCGACAGCGGCACTGGTCTTCACACGGCAGGGTCCCGGGGTTCAAATCCCATCCAGATCGGCTCCCCGTCAGTAGGTAGGGCTTACTACTTTACTACGGGTAAAATTAAGTCACAGAAAGCCAGAAATGGCAGGCCGAGACTTTTTGAGGTTGTAGTGCCAAGGAGAAGAAGAAAATGTGATTAATGATGTTCCCGTTTATTTATTTATTTATTTAAAGTGTGACGGCTAGATGCCGTATAGTGGACACCGCGTGTGTTGACGAATTGCAATTTCACAAATATAACAAAATACAACATTTAACTTGCAATTTCCTCCCTGTCATTTGCCTTATCCCAGGCACACTCGGCTGTGGATGTGTGGCTATTGCGGCGTGGTAGTCCAGGTCTATTGTGGTGGTTGTTGTTGTATTAAATTGCTATTAGAGGATGTTCGATATTTTGGTCCAGTTCTATTGCTGTCTGTGGGTGTGATGGTGGTGGTGGTGTGTATGAAACATACAACATCCTTTTGTGCTATCTGACAAAGAAGGAACAAAAAGATAACTGCAATCTGGACAGTACAAACATTTGCCAGCGTTCCTCAAACTGCCCAGCAGTGGTAGCCCAAGCTCAACCAGAAACTATCGACGAGATTCATCCCGTAACAGCAGGGTCTCTGCTAATCACGAGGCTGCACTCGCCGACCACCTCCGAACCCAACGCCTAGACAGAGGCTAGACAGAGAAGAGAAACACTGTTACTCAAAATAGTCTGACTCTCTTCTTACCACAGTGTCGGCATTAACCCCGCATGCTCTTGCTTCGTCAACAGATCACCCGTGGCATGAGCATACAACGCGAAATGATTCGAAATAAGTCGAGACATCATATGTATGAATGCCCGGTCCACAGAGAGCCTACCGAACCAAGGCCGCAGGGACACTTGCGGAGAGATCGAGAAAAGGAATCGCCCGAGATCGTCCGCCTTCCACATGCTCTGCCAGCGAGACAGGAAAAGTTGCTGTGGTAGACGAAGAAACTCTCGGGCCGAGATCGGACGGTCGTAAAAGGCGCCTTGTTGGGTACCTGTTTTGGCCAGTGAGTCTGCCTTCTCGTTGCCGGGATGCCACAAAGAGAAGGTACCCAAATTAGCGAAAAGCGAACTCTTAATAGCCTTCGGGGATCTTAGTGCTTCAAAAGCGCTAAGGCTATCTGTAAAGATGAAGTACTGATACGAAGGTCTCGCTGCTATCATCAATAGTGCATACAAGATCGCGGCTAGTTCTGCGGTGTAAACACTACACGGCTCCCGCAATTTAAAAAATGCTTTGGCGGACTCACTAAAAACGCCAAAGCAGGTGCCCTCCTTAGAGGACGATCCATCAGTGTAATACTGGCTTATATGGTCTAAAAGGGGGTTTTTATACTGGAACATCGAAGCGAGCGGTTCAGCTTCCAGCTTGTGTTATCTCCCAAATCGCTCGTTATCAGCTAAAGCCGGTTTTCTTATCTTGAGTTAATCTCTAAGTAAAAGTGATCATCGATCCCAAAGCGTTAGTGCGTTTTGCCTATGGGGAAGCGTAAAAAGAGAGAGGTGCTTCGGCCATCTCTCTCTAACCCGTCGGAGCTTACTCCAAAAAGCCGAAAGAGACTCTTGTGTGCGTGAGTGATGATACTCCTGACGACGCCGATGAGGAGATAGGAGAATTTGCAGAGGTGAGCTACAAGGGAGGAGCTCGTCGTAAATTGGTAAACGCTGCGCCATCCGATAACAATATATCTGCAGCAGCATCCAAGGAGGTTCGACCGCCGCCTGTGGTTGTAAAACAACCTTCCTTATTTCAGCTCAAACATGAGCTTAAAGATTTTTCTGGCGTGGAACTCCAATGTATTGGAATAGGAGTTAAAGTTTACGTGAAATCGCTCGAGGATAACCAACGCCTTCAGCCTTCTTGAAAGCTGAAAGGATGCGCTGTTTTATACTCACGACATTCCGCAGCCAAAGCCATTCAAGGCTGTCCTTCGCGGGCTGCCGCTGACGGATGCCAACGAAGTTATGGCAGAACTGCGAGACTGCTATTCCATGAAGCCAATTGAGGTTTTTCGTATAAAACGACGAAACGAAGACACGAACACGTACTCATCGCACTTGTATCTAGTGCATTTTGAGAAAGGTACATGTTCTCAAGAAGCCCTCAAAGAGGTGCGTACGATTCAATCCATCAGGGTACGTTGGGAGGCGTATCGAGGTGGACGTCGACGATTGACACAATGTCTTCGATGTCAAGCTTTTGGACACGGCTCGCGCAACTGTCGAATGAATCCCAAATGTCCAAATTGTTCGCTAGAACACGTGCTGGCAAAGTGTAAAGCGGCAAGTGACACACTACGGTGCGCCAATTGTAATGGAGGTCACAAAGCAAATGACCCTCAGTGTCCTCAACTGGCTAAATATCGTCAAATTCGGGAGCGTGCATCAGCAACGCTCAGCAACGAGTAAATTTTCGTAAGGCTATGCAACCTAAGGTGGTGCCTGCCTCTTCAGTATTCCCGCCACTGAATCCACGTGCTGAAAGACCCATTCCGACTGTGTCTGCTGCAGATACACATCGCAAGGAACCGCCTACTGTTGTCATCCCTCCTGGTATGCAGTACGCCATGGTGGCAAAAATGGCATCACCATTTCGTTGCAACACTGTGGAAGCCCCTCTCCTATCTGACACCGGAGCTCCGCTACATGATGCAGCTACTTTAATGGGCATTTTCACAGAGATGGTTGAGCGGCTCAGCACATGCCGTTCCCGTCGAGACCAAATCACCGTCATCGGGGAGTTTGCTATTCGCTATGGCTAACAAACTCCGAATCGCCACCTGGAATGCTTGTTCTGTGAGACCGAAGAAAATCCCGCTTGCTGATTTTCTTCGAAGACAAGCCATCGACATCATGCTTATCACAGAGACCCACTTAAAACCGGATGTAAGTTTTGCGCTTCCGGGCTACAACTTGGTACGGATGGATCGTCGCGGGTCCAATACGCGAGGAGGAGGGGTAGCTATCGCCGTTAGAAGTGGTATACTCTTCACCCCGTTACCGAGCTACAAAACCACAATGTTAGAAGCTGTCGGAACTGAAGTACATTCAGTCACTGGGGCAATACGGTTCGCAGCTGTATACTGCTCGCTCCAAGGTCGGCATGACCTTGGTCACGATGCTGCCTTCAAGCGCGACCTCTCCATCATCACCAGAACGAATGCCTAACTTGTCGTGGCTGGTGACCTTAATGCTCGACACCGCATGTGGAACAATATGCGCTCCAACACCAACGGTAGACTTCTCTTCGACCACGCCCAGCAAGGTCACTACACTGTTGAGTATCCAGACTCTCCGACCTACGTAACATCGAGAGGTTCATCCAGCACCTTAGATATTTTCTTAACCAACGTTGGGATAGGGAAGCCAGTGACGCTGGATGAGTTAAATTCCGATCATTTTCCGGTATTAACTGAGGTGACCTTTACAGCTAGCCGTAGTCCAAAACTACAACGAAAGGACTTCCTCAGTGTTGACTGGGCGCGTTTTGGCCGGTTAATGGACGGCGAATTGCATGAAACAGAATGCAATACGGTTGAGGAGATTGACCTTGCGATTGATATGGAAGAAAGGGCAATTAAGAAATCAGAACAGGTATGTGTTAGGACTAAGCCCGTTCCGAGTGAGTTTGTGAACATAGACCCTTATACATTGGAACTGATACAGATGCGAAACCGATACAGGAGAGTCTTTCAAAATACTAGTAATAGGCTTTATAAAGGTCAAGCAGCATCTTTGGCGAGGGTGATCTCTTCAAAAATTGCTGATATAAGGAATGCGAATTTTGAACGGGTTGTTTCCCGAATGGATGTTCGATCTCCACTCTTTTGGAAAGTAGCCAAGGTCCTTAAGCAGAGATCCAAACCTGTCCCTCCTTTAACAGTCAGTGGAAACATTTTGGTCACTCCCTACGAAAAGTGCAATGCCATTGCTGCGCAATTTGCTAGTGCACACTTGCTAGGTACTAATTTTGTTAGTCCTTTTGAAAGGAACGTTACTGAAAGCTTAAGATCAGCTCATCAAGCTAGCTTCTCTAGACCAGAACATGACCGTGTGACCGTGAGAAACGTCCGATATGCACTGAAGCGGATGAAAAACATGAAGGCTCCCGGTATAGATGGATTATTCAACATCCTACTCAAAAACCTACAAGTGAAAGCACTTAGCTTGTTGGCTACCATTTTTGATAAGTGTCTTGAGCTGGGATACTTCCCTAGCGCTTGGAAGAGTGCTAAGGTGGTTCCCATTCTCAAGCCCGGTAATGATCCTACTCGTGCAGAGAGCTACCGACCAATAAGTTTACTCTGTGCTTTGGGTAAACTATTTGAAAGAATAATCCTCGATCGTCTTCAAAACCGGGTGTCTGAGCTGGAACTCATCCCTGCAGAGCAGTTTGGTTTTAGATCAGGTCATTCAACTACACAGCAATTGCTTAGGCTCAACAATATCATTCAGGCAAATAAAACAGCATCTAGATCCACTGCTGTTGCCTTTTTGGATGTTGAAAAGGCTTTCGACAACGTTTGGCATAGTGGACTAATTCATAAGCTATTAGTGTACGGTCTTCCAATGTTCTTGGTGAAGATCGTCAGCAGCTACTTGGAGGATAGGACATTTCGGGTGGCCTTAAGCTCTGCGATGTCTGATGCCTTACCAATTCCCGCCGGAGTACCACAGGGTAGTTTACTTGGACCTTTATTGTACATTTTGTACACAGCGGATGTACCTGATCTACCCTGTGATGGTAAGTTGTTCCTATTTGCAGACGACACTGCCATTGCCGTAAAGGGCAGAAACGTGGTAGAGTTTAGGAACAGGGCTCAGCGCTGCCTAGATATTTTCCTCAAATATGCTACAAATTGGAAAATCAAAATAAATTCAACAAAAACCCAAGCGGTGCTGTTTCCCCATCGGTATAAGGTCAAACTTTTGACTCCTCTTAATTGTAGCCGTATTCGAGGAGAAGGTAACTTTGTAGAGTGGTCAACGGTCATTAAATACTTAGGACTTATAATTGATCGCAAGATGCTCTTTCGAGAACATGTTCAGGGTATTTTGAACAAGGGTCACATGCTAATTATAAGCCTGTATCCCTTGATTAATCGTAGATCCAAGCTATCACTACAGAATAGGCTCGCATTGAACAAACAAATATTTTCACCAATGGTTACTTACGCAATTTCGGTGTGGAGGTCCTGTTCACAAACTAACTTAAACAAAGTGCAAATTATGTTATATAAGGTATTGCGCATGATTTTAAATGCCTCAAGATACACAAGACGAGAGGATCTGTATGAAAGTGCAGGGATTAAACCAATTCATGAACTAGCTATAGAAATGAATGCGATGCTCTCCGAGAGATGCATGTACTCAGAATATGAAATAATTCGTAACATAGGAGCCTCACTCCGATTGTAAATCAAACTAGGTAAGATAGGTTAAAGTACAAATAAGCTAGGGTAAGTTTGTTATTATTTTTATATTTTTAAGGTTTTTAAGTTATTGTTCATTAGTTTAAATAAGGTTATCGTAGGTTACTAGGTACAAAAAAATCAATTAATTCAATCAATTCAGTGCATGCCACCGCAATAACACACAACAAAATCTTTACACAAAACATACAAAATTTAGGTTAGAAAAGCGCATTTGAACGCTGTATATAATCGAATATTATCCTCAACAATGTTATTGTATCAAAACATCAAGAATAAAAATGTATGTATGTATGTAGAAGCGATATCGTTGTCTAAAATGTCAATAACAAGAAATCCCCATAGTAATACAACTTTTAGCAGATCAAGGAGTTAAGACAGATGTTCCCGACGAAGCCATTACTTACGTTACACCTAAAATAGCAGTTAATCATGAGAAGCTGTTGTTCATCCTTAAGGTCCCTGAGTTGCAAAAGGATGAATCAAAAATAATTGAAATCTTTGCGCTCAATCACAATAATTCCACAATTAAACGATATCCGCGGAACCTTCTGCAATACAAACAGAAACTATACACAACAACAAAACCAGAAGAATACGTGCAAAAATACGCCTATGCTTTGGAATTTAAAGACGAATGTATTTTTCCTATGGTAATGAGGAGAAAAAATTGAAAGAAAAAAAAAACGGAGAAAGTAATTGTATAGTAACTCCGCAATACGCAAACACGTCCATGCTAATAACAGATAATCTCCTGTTGATTGAGAACGCAGACAGACAGCTCATCAAATCCGATTGCGGCCTTGACCTGAATGATAGGATAGTGACAGGAAATTTCTTACTCGCGTTTTCAAATTGTACAATACAATTCCAAGATAAGAAATTTACATCAAAGGAAATTCATGTAAAAAATCCTTCAGTATCTGGAACAACGTTCAACATCGCAATCCATCGGAAAGTTGTAGAAACACCTTTGACGTCCCTAGACAATAGAACATTGACAAATCGCAAACACATCGAACACATCTACTTGGAACAGTACAAAAACGTTAGTTGGAATTGGAGCCTGTTAAATGGAATTGGAATTTCCACTGCCGTATCTATAACCATGATCATTATTGCCTATGTCTATTTCAGTCACCTCGTCTCTGCTATTTTATCCCAAGTCCGGAAAAGGAAAAACCGCATTCGGAATGAGTCCCATAGCCATCGTAGTGCAGATGATACCATGGGAAGTTCGAATGCGTCAGGGCACGCTTTTTCACCCCCCGGAGGAGTTACGCACAATAAGACACCGTCAAGTCGCCACGCGCGCACTTTCCGACGCGCATGTCAACAGCGAGCTGGCAACCGGACCCGACACGTGGACACGCGCTTCCGCTCCACGACAGCCGCAACCAGCGAACCAGCCAGGTCAGCGGAACGCCAAAGCGGGTCATTTGCAAATATTCCAGCCGATGTTAGTCAGTTACGATTCAGAGATCAGGGAATAAAGTAAGTTTTTTGTAAAAAGTACTCCCACTGTGTCGTTTCTATAACTATATTTCCATACTCCAAAACAGATCGTATTGTGGTTTTGTATAAACGTAACACATCTATTGGATGTGCACCCCACCAGAATCCAGTAACAGTTCTTAAGGTGTATTTTTGCACTAAATATCTGATGTGCTTATTCCAGTTAAGCCTCGAATTAAACCAAACTCCTAGGTATCTCAAATCGTCGGCAATGTCTATTCTTTTACCATACAGAAAGATGTTAATGTTTGGTTTATATAATCGTTCCCTTCTGTTTTTCGCAGTATTACTGAAGAAAGAAAATGCCACCATTTTAGTTTTTTTCTGCAGGAAAATCGATACCTAGGTTAAGAGACCATGCTGCTAGCCTGTCCAGAGTGGTTTGTAAAGCGTTTTGGATTACATCGGCGTTCCTGCTAGCGACTGATAAAACGCCGTCATCAGCCAGTTGTCGTAGGGAGCAGTTAGGCGCCAGACATGAGTCAATGTTGCTAATGTAAAATTTATATAACAGGGGGCAAGCAGGACCCTTGTGCTAGTCCGTGAAAGCTGGTCCGCTTCAGTTAAATGTAGCCATTATCAAAAATCATTGCCTTTTCTCAACTTAAGTTATATAATATATTGTTTAGTTTAGGACTATTTCCAACATTTTCTAGCTTGTGACACAGAACTTGAGGAGAGACTGAACCAAAAGCCCCTGTATATCTAAGAAAACGGAACTCATGTTCTGTTTTCTTGCATGTGCCAATTCTATTTCCGTAATTAGCAGCGCTAAGCAGTCATTGGTACCCTTACCTTTACGAAAACCAAACTGGGTACTGGAGAGAAGGTTGATGGATTCGAGCCACTTCTCTAAACGCAGAAGAATAATTCTTTCAAAAAGTTTGCGAAAACATGAGAGCATAGCTATCGGTCGATATGACCGATGATCTGATGCCGGTTTGCCCGGTTTCAAGACGGAGACTACTTTCACCTCCCTCCATTCCAACGGAACGATATTGTGAACGACTCGGGGACGAAGTCAGGGCAAAGTTTGTGAGCAAATTGCTCAAGCCAGTCGCTGGAAAAATGTTCGTCCTCAATTCCGACATTACAGTTTCGCATCCGCTTTGCCGTTTTCCACAGCGAACTGAGCGAGGAGGAAGGATTTAAATTGTTTATAAATGTTCGTCAATATCCACGTTTTTTAGGTTTAAGTAAGTTTGTTTTCTCTAGCCCTCTTTATTTTTCATATAGCTGTGTAGAGCCCATGTTTTTATTGTAGCGACCTTGGCTGGGCCGCAACGATTTCGAGCGGCGGCGAGTTGTACGGCGGCTATTTGTCCGGCGGCTAACGACAGCGGAGACGAGAAGAAAGACACGACAAACTACGAAGAGAACGGTACGAAGATTTTCGGGGGGATCGAAGGATCGAAAGAAGAACCGCGTTTTCTCTTAGCTGGTGACGGCCTTAATGTGCGGATCGTGTGGATCAATATAATAAACAGATGTAGTTAACATATAAATTAACATTGGTTGTTTCATAAGGCAGGGATGCTACTGTGTTAATATGAAGAGTTTATACATGATTTATTCTCAATGGTCGCTACTATAAATCGATAGTTCATCCATAATTACAAAGTTTGTAAGTATGTATTTATTACAATTTTAAGGTCCTTTTATACAACCACGGCTGTAATACGTGGATAAGTACAAATGACGTATTCATGTAAGTTACAAGTCTAACACTTGTTGGGTCTTTTTAAAAAAAGATTGGTTCTTTAGTACTAACTACTTCAACCGATAACGAACCGAACCGAACCGAACCGAACTGTTCCCAAGTGCGGCCATACTAGAACTGATGAATCCAGGTGACGTGTTGCTGCTGGCCGGTTGCCGGGTACGCCGATATTGCCGATGGTGCGTTGCGCGTTCTCACGGTGTACGATTCTGGTGACACTGCAAGCCACGTGCTGGTGGAGTCGATGGACGGTGCACGCGCTGTCTTCGGTGCACATGCTAACTCTGCATTCCGCGATAACTTGTATAAGTAGGAACCTGCGTGCATTTTGGGGTATTCGCGTTTGTCGTTGTGGTCCTCATGTTTTAAATGAACATTGTAAAGTCTAAGTTTTAGTCCCTACATATCCTTTGCAAGACAACATCTACGTGTGCAAAATCTTGAAGCGCAAAAGTCATATACCAGAAAAATGGCTACAAAATACGTCTATCATTATTCTTTTCCATGTAACTAATTACTTATAGAAACTACAAAAATATTACACCTAGTTTCCACTCAAAGTTTTTGTTTCACACCTTCCTTTGCCATTCCACATCTTACTAACTAGAATTGTTTAACATATTCTTGGTTGAAATTGTTGATTTTATTTCCCCCAATCAGTTGAACTAAAATTCATACATCCTCATACTGTCCTAGAGGAATTGTAGGGTTGGGAAGTCTTTCCCCCGTCCAGCTACATTGCACAACAAATTTCCCTGTAAAGTGGATATCAATAATTGCACTTAGTCTAGCATCAACCTCCTTCACATGTTTGATATTATAATTAAATCTGATTAACATTTGTCCCATACATGTTTTGGTTCCTAACATGTTATTAAGTGAAACTAAATCCTCCAAATTTGCAATTGGATCAATATAATTATTTATTGATGTTGGTCCGTCTTTTGGCGCAACTATATTGTATATGTTGGGGCGTCCTGGTGGCAGAGGCGACAACGGCGCCGGTCTTCATACGGCAGGTCCGGGGTTCAACTCCCATTCAGACCGTCTCCCCGTACGCAGGGCTGACTACTTTGCTACGGGTAAAATCAAGTCACAGAAAACCAGAAATGAAAGGCCGAGACCTTTCGAGGTTGTAGTGCCAATGAAGAAGAAGAAAATATTGTATATTTATTTAACGTAAGCCGAGTTCTGTTTTACTATTTCTGTAAAAACACCCATGTTTTTTCCATCGGCTTGATAGATTCTGCCATTGCAGCTGTTAGTTCGATAACGAACCGTTGTTGAACCGACCACGCGAAGGAGTGATCGTTTCGGGAAATCTCCGCGCAGATTCCTGGTCTTGTCAGAGTTGCTTGAATCAGGCGGCTAACCTTTTTTCCTGGATAACCAAGAGAAGTTTTTAGCGGCGGACTCGCATTTCACTAACTCGGCGTGGACAACGGGAATGCCGTAGCTCGATCAGACGATTAACCTTTTTTCCTGGATAACCAGGAGAAGTATCTAACCGTGGTTCTTGCTTGGCTTAATTTCGCCTAATTCTTCCGACGGAGTGGGGAGACACCAAAGTGCGTAACCAATTTCCGGAGGGAAGGCAAAGGTGAAACTTCCCCGATTCTGTATGGATACCCAAACAATGAAACACAAGCTTCTTCGTTGAGTTTTGGATTACAAGTCGATTTTATTCTCAAAAAATCCTGTCTTATATACTAAAATTCTGTGGGAAAAAGAACCTGAAATAGCATTACATCGATCTTCTTTATCCTAACTCGGTATGCTGATGCGTTGACCCCTGCCAGGCGTCGGCTAGTGTAGGAGGTCTGTAATGTAACAATATCTGGCAATTGTTACCCTATCGTTTTATGACTATGGGTAATGCATCGTGCATCTGTGGTTCTAGTGCGTATGCCTATTTTCCTATTGCCTATTGCCTGTGCGTCGTTTACTCTATTCGTCAAGTTAGTCTTTCCTTCACTGCCCTACGACCGTGCCTTGATCTTCGCGTTAGTCGTTTTTTCGTGAAACTAACTGCTCCTATTCCGTCACGTCCTCGCCGTACAGAGTGGTAACTTTCCCCACCACATATGCAAGCTTGGGTACACGGGCCTGTCCCAACCCCTTGGGCGGATGGTGGAGAAAGGCTAAACAGGAGGGGGGTGGGCAGACCAGGCAACTGGTCTGTCTTTACGTCGGGGGGGTAACCAAACGTTAAACCGAACTACCACGAGGCCCTCCAGAGGTACCTGGGGGCTTGAGCGCAGGGGCAGTCACCCTGCCTCAAGTAACTCAACGACTACGGAAAGCTTAAACAGTTATGCGATACCCGGATTCCACGATATCAGACCCCCGCACCGTCCAAAAAATAACATTCTTATGGGCTCATGGAACGTACGCACTCTCTACAGAGCCGGAGCCTTGAAGCAACTTGATGACGCCCTAGCCATACTGAACATGGACCTCGTAGCTCTACAAGAGATCCGTTGGTTAGGGAATGGTGTGCATAACAGGCGTGGCAGTAGCCGCTACGATATATACTTCAGCTGCCACGACCGCCACCATATGCTCGGAACGGGTTTCGCCGTGGGTCCGCGGCTGAAATCCGAAATCATCGGCTTCAAGGCTATCAATGATAGGCTATGCACCCTGCGCATGCGAGGCAGATTCTTCAACATCAGCCTCATCAACGTTCACGCCCCTTCCGAAGACAAGAATGAAGAAGAGTAGGATCTGTTCTATGGCCGCCTCACAAAAATCATTGACCAGTGTCCCAGGCACGATGTTAAAATCATCCTGGGGGACTTCAATGCAAAAGTCGGTAGGGAGCCAATGTACCGCCAATACATTGGAAGTCACAGTCTACATGAGCACAGTAACGACAATGGTAGTAGATTGGTCCAGTTTGCAGCTGCAAACAATCTGGTTGTGGGAAGTACCAAGTTTGCGCGCCGAGACATTCACAAAGCTACGTGGGTGTCTCCGGATGGAGCCACTTCCAATCAGATAGACCACGTGTTGATTAGCCGCCGAAGACAGTCGAGCTTGTTGAACGTCAGAACGTATCGAGGGGCCAACATCGATTCCGATCACTATTTGGTTGGCTTAGTGATTCGTTGCAGAATCGCCCGTCCCCGCGTCAATGGGGGCGAAACTAACACGCAGGCTCGGCTCAACACGGACTCCCTAAAGGACAGTCACGTCCAACAGGCATTCAAATCCGCTTTAGGTGAGGCTTTACTACCAGAAAACGAATATGAAACTACGAGCGAACGGTGGAACGCTCTAAAAACAAAAATAATAAGCTGTGCCAATTCCACACTCCCACCACGTCGGGGCAACACCAGATCTGGCTGGTTCGACGAAGAATGTAGACATGTGACAGAACGTAAAAACTGCGCATACCGAGTAATGCAGCAGCGGCATAGAACGCGGGCATGCGCAGAGGAATACTCACGGCTCAGGAGAGAAGAGAAAAGAGTTCACCGCACCAAAAAACAACTTTGGGAAGAGCAGCGGGTGCGGGAACTTCAAGAAATCAGAGTGCGTTACGGACCAGGAAGAAAGTTTTACCAGGAGATAGCAGGTCGCCGAAATAACTTTAGACCTAAGGTGACCTGCTGTCGGAATAAGGATGGGGATCTGGTCAGTTACCAGCCAGAGGTCCTCTCGCGATGGGCTCAGTACTTTGATGAATTGCTAAATGATCAGTTCAACGAACAGCTAGAGGCTCCACTAGCAGATGATATCATGCTACTGCCACCTAGCATAGATGAAACACGAATGGCCATCCGTCGGCTCAAGAACAACAAGGCACCAGGCACCGACGGAATAGTAGCCGAACTGATCAAAAACGGTGGTGCAGCACTCGAACAGGAAATTCATCAAATTATTACAGAGGTATGGGATAGCGAATCGATGCCTTGTGATTGGAATCTTGGCATCATCTATCCCATATACAAGAAGGGAGATAGGCTAGAGTGCAGCAACTACAGGGGTATTACGGTGTTAAATACCGCCTACAAGATTTTCTCCCTTATCTTACAAGATCGACTTGTCCCATTCGTTGAAGAGATAGTCGGAAACTATCAGAGAGGATTCCGAAACGGAAAATCAACCACTCACTAGATCTTCACGATGCGGCAAATCTTGGAGAAGATGGCGGAGCAGCAGCTCCACTCCTACCATCTCTTCATTGATTTCAAAGCCGCCTATGACAGCATAGCCAGGGTAAAACTGTACAACGCAATGAGCTCTTTTGGAATCCCGGCCAAGCTTACCAGGCTTGTACGAATGACAATGGCCAACATCACATGCCAGGTGAAGGTGGATGGAAAACTCTCAGGGCCCTTTGCTACCACCAAGGGCCTGCGCCAGGGAGATGGGCTCGCCTGTCTCCTCTTCAATCTGGCGCTAGAGAGAGCCATCCGTGACTCAGAGGTGGAAACTTCGGGGACCATCTTCTATAAGTCAATCCAAATCCTGGCATACGCTGATGACATAGACATCATTGGTTTGAGGCTCTCCTATGTAGCAGAAGCTTATCAAAGGATCGAGCAAGCGGCACAGAACCTCGGGTTGGAGATTTACGAGGCGAAAACCAAAATGATGGTGGCACCACCAGCGGCCCTGCTAACAAACACTGATTTACGCAGGGGTGATGTACAGATAGGTGACCGCACCTTCGAAGTCGTCCAAAACTTCACCTATCTGGGGTCAAAAGTCATCACCGACAACAACATTGATGTTGAGTTACGCGCACGGGTGCTGGATGCCAACCGGTCATACTACAGCCTGAGGAAACTTCTCCACTCTAAATACCTGTCGCGACGGACGAAACTGGGACTGTACAGAACTTTTATAGTCCCAGTACTCACATACGCCTCTGAGACATGGACTCTGTCCAAGACTGACGAAGCCCTCTTAGCCGCGTTCGAGAGGAAGATGCTCAGAAGGATTTTTGGCCCCGTATGTATGGAAGGACAATGGAAGGTATGGAGGAGCCGCTACAATGACGAGCTCTACGAGCTGTACGATGATCTCACTATCGTACAGCGCATTAGACTCGCCAGGCTCCGGTGGGCTGGTCATAAGAATGACACCGGACGACCCAGCCCGTAAAGTCCTTTTAGGCCGTCCACACGGACAGAGGAGGCGTGGTAGGCCCAAATTGAGATGGAGTGATGGCGTTAATTCGTCCGCCAGAACGGCCGAGATAACGGATTGGCAGACGACGGCGCTGAACCGTGAGCGGTATCGAGGATTGTTGCAGCAGGCCAAGACCGCAAAGCGGTTGTAGCGCCTGATAAGTAAGTAAGTAAGTAATCGCGTAACGATAATGTATGCGTTGTGTTCTAGTTTTAACCTTTTTCGGCCCATGTTCTTCACTTTCATTTTTATTACATGGCTTGAGTTTATTTATGATTTCCATATGTCTGGATACTGTCCCCTTTCTAATATTTCCAAAAACGCACCTTACTTTCGTTTTCTCATGATAAGAGGTCGCCATCTGTGACTTAAGGTTTTTTCCTAAAATAATAATTTCCGGTGAGTATTTATACTAAACGAAAGATATTTAGTAATTTAAAATTGTTCATCTAACTCTTGCATGCCAGTCATTTTAACTCAATTTTATTTTGTCGCGTTCGCAACAGCAGCCATCGTAACTGTGATATCAATTGTTGTTTGGTATCCTGGTGGATCATACGAAGTTGTGGTCATGCAGGTAGGGACGGGTAGAGCAACATTTAGGATGGTCCGGTACGGAGTTCTAATTTTTTAATTATCCTTCTTCCCTGCCTTCTTGGGTTCTCTTCCTTCTTTTCGTCTCGGTTGTGGGTTGAGCACGAACTTCCTTCCTTCCTTCTTTCCTCCAGGAAATGTGATCCTCGTCGCGGATGGAACGATACTGATCCTGGTATCGTTAAAACTAGCACTGTTTTTATACTCTGGTGTCCGTTTCCAGAACCTTCAGGCGCTTTGTGTCTGCCTTTGCGTATCGGATTCCCGAATCTTCCGCGCTCGTATGGCCCGCCTCGCGTGGCGGGTTCCCGATCCTTCCAGAACTCGTACTTCGTGCGTTTTCCCATAGATGGCGTTCTGCAAGTGTTTGTGTCGTGGCTGTTTTTCTGTTACACGTTTCTAGCCTAGGACGCTCAGTCGCTACAAACATGATGATCGGAAAATGTTGGTGGTGATAGTGAAACATTAATTGGAACTGAAGCGTTTTTGCAGGAACAACCGCGAAAAACAAAATGATCATTAAATAACGGTGTTGGTGATGATAAAACAATTGGGGGAGTTTTATTAAAAGATGGCCAGATTGCAAAGGGTGGTTAAAGGTGGTGGTACCGATTGTTCTGCGGCTGTAACAACAGGTGACGCATATCCATGGTCGAGATATAAGCTGTCTATGATG